>NC_041395.2:144655812-145018312 GCF_900747795.2 Erpetoichthys calabaricus | reverse complement strand
TTTTTATTATTCTTTTGATTGTAATGAATAGACATTAACATTGACAAAGATTTCATGCTCCACTTATCTCCAGGTCAGATGTTTTCATTGTTCCTTTCCCTTGTGGAACATTTTTGTACATTGTTGGTATTTTCTTGGAATATTTATGATATTTTCAACTTTTGAAGCCACTTTTGGCCTGCGTAAGCCTAAGCCTGCCAATAGGGTTTAGGTTCAGAATGCCTAGGGCAAGGCAATATCTAGGCAGGCCGTGCAAGGCTTGGTCTGGCTTTGTAGGTCCTCTGGAGGCTTCAAACTCTTTCCTATTTTTTGTGCACTCAACTCATAACAGGAGTAGCATCGCAGGTGTTATTCCAGATTAGTCATTCACAATATAACAGTCATCTTTAAACTCAGTCTCTTAAATTTCAGAACCAGGGAAGTCCGTGTTAAAGCTTACAAAATCCTCAGTTTTTAATTTAAAAGAACCCTTCTTTCTCACTCAAACCAATGCATGCAAAAATCCTCCAAGCTTGCACATCTGTCATCATTTAAATTTATAAGATAACCAGGTCTGTTTAATATTTCAGTAAAAATGTGAACTTGTGTCAGTTTGAGGCTAAGGTTTGTCTTTTAGGATGTCAGGAGCTAGGTTTAAAAGCTGACTGGTGAATGACTGTCATGGAACAAGAACTTCGGAATAATAAAAACCTTACTGATCTAGGTCAAGGAGGACACTAAAGAAGTATAAGAAAACATGATTTACTTAAATCTTTAAAACACCTGTCAGGACAGGAGCAGAGCTCCACTTCCAGTCTGTATTTCATGTTTTTTCTGCTGGTGAGCATGTTAATCATGTTTTCTTCACATGATGGGACACACGAATGAAAGAGAGGTGCCTCTTCTCAGATTTCATATGTAAAGTTTGCTTCTAAAATCAGCATAATCTGAAATCAATAAATGAATGGATGGCTTGCTGGATTATTGTTTTGATGTTAGTATATTTGTTGCCTGATAAAGTTGTATTATTAGAGATATTTCATTGACGTTTATAAAATTAATGTTATATAATTGTTTTCATTTTTACTTGCTTACTTTTTTTTTGCATTTTTACTTTTATTGTTTGAATAGAGAATGAGCTTCTATCCATCCATATTATTGCCTTGTTCTTTCCATTACAGAACTGCAAAAATCTTTTGGCTGCAAGTTGGATGGCAAGCCCTAGCATTGTAGTTGTGTTTTGTCGATAATAATTATACATTTTCAGATGAAAATATTTGAGTTTTGAAGATGTTTTATATAGCCAGGCTGTATTTTTTTTCATCTGGCAATATAACAGTATGAGTTTGTATTTGTATTGTTGCCTGGTATATGACTTCAACCACTAAGATGTCAATAGGGTTATTTTATGTTTAGATATCAAGCAATATGTTTTTGTTTTAGTGGACATTTTGAATTTATATACTGCAAACCAAGAACATAATGCATTTGACTTCAAGCTAATCTGGTGAATTAATGGCTGAAGTATCCCAATATGCCATCCAGATACATTTAAAAGTTGTCAAGGTTTCCACTTCAGCTAGATGCTCGGTAGTTTCAGCTTCACACAACTGTTAGTGAGAAGACGTCCTTCCTTGTTTCAGTCTTAAATTCACCTCCCTTAAAATTTAACGAGTGGCTTCACTGTCAATGAATAAGTTCTGCTATATCATCTTATCCACATCTTTGACAATTGTGAAAACCTAGGCTTTCTCTACTTATGATTAAAGAGCTTTAGTTCCTGTCCTTGCAATGCATGTCTTTTAGACTACAAATTAACTTAGTTGCTCTTTTCTACACAGCTTTTAGAGCTGCTCTGTCAGTTCTGTACCGTGGAGACCAAAAATAGAAAAAATGCTGAAAATGTGGTGTCCTACATTATAGAATCTGATCTCAAGGTCACTAAGGCTATAATATGAAAACTGTTGAAAATAAATCAACATTTTATTTACCCTTTTAATTGCTATAATCACTTTAGTCATTTTAAAATGTTTTAATAGTACTCACCATTGAAGGCCTCCTGTGAATTATGAAACTGCTACTGCGTGTTTTTTACAACAAAAATATCCTGTTGCCACATTTCCAGTAATAATTTTGGGGAGTCGGAACATATTATATAGGGCCATTTAAGGACATGCTCATCCACACACACTCGCACACGCATCGCACGCACGCACTAGAAAAATTTACAACTGCCAATCTGTTTGATGGCACGTCTTTGATTTGTGGAAGGATACCTGAATTCCTGATGTGCGCTTAAAGAGGGCAAGTAAATTCCATACAGAGGGTACAACAGCCCCAAAGCTGAATTTCAGTCCAAGGAATGTGACAATGTAACGTTACTTTCTGTACTACCCTGCAATCCCTGTAATGTTCTTATGGGAAAAATTATTTAAAAAAACACTGTATATAACAAAAAGGGTTTATTTTCATTTGTTAGAAAAAGTAGTGTTTTTTTGTTTGTTTATTATTTTTCTGTATGGCTTCTTCTTTATCCAAGTGAGTTGACATTACTACACTTTTTTGGTGTGTATATTCTATTCCACTTTCACTATAAAATGACTGCCACTGGCATAATGTCTTAATTTCTCTTCAGAGTGAGCATGAGCTGTTTATGCATTTCATCTCTTTCTGCTGCCAAAGAACTGCAAAGGCTAAGGGTGAGCTGTATTTTATGGATGCTGTTCTGTTATAGTGCAACAGGTACACCAGCAATTGCACAAATTGAATAACTGCTTCAGAATATTAGCACTTAGCTAGATTGCAGACCTAGTAGTAACCGCCTTTGAATCTAGTTTGGCCAGGATTTGATATTTATTAAACATTGGAAGTTAAATTATCCAAATGGTCCCTTTTTCTCTGTAGTTTAAGTGGCCTTCAGAAGCAAGGGGGGCTTTAGATGTTATTAGCAGGGAATATTGAGCTATCGAAGATATATGAGATTCACCATTAAATTTAGAACCCTTTTTTTAATCTACCACTCTAATTAGGTGCAGAAGAGACTAATTGTTAATGGCATGGCCTTTATTGCAGAGGGTTTTTTTGGTTTTAAATGGATCCGTCTGCTTTTGTGATGTATAATTATGTTTCATAGCTTTGCCTGTTCTGAGCCTTTTATTCAGATTCTCATAGTTTTACCAGCTGGTGTTCTGAAAGCCATTATCTGAACTCTTAGCTTTTGTTTCCCATTGCACACTGATCGTATATATTTTTTTAAATGTACATTCCATTTAATTACACATTTTAGTCAGTGCAGTTACTATTATGCAAAAACTGCATTTCTTCCTTTTTTCTACATTATCATTAACTACTTCTTCAAACCCAGAATTCCCCGTTGTCTGCAAGGCCTTAATTTATTTGAAATCGTAAATTATGTCAGTGCTTTACCTCTTTATGAATAGAATACATTTTACTGTGAAGGAGGCTTAAGTTTAATTGCTATATCTATCTATCTATCTATCTATCTATCTATCTATCTATCTATCTATCTATCTATCTATCTATCTATCTATCTATTATCTATCTATCTATCTATCTATCTATCTATCTATCTATCTATCTATCTATCTATCTATCGTAAAATTCATTACTTTAGTTTGTTAGGCACTTCGGAATAATAGAGGGAGGAAGGAGGCATAGTGGAGGAAATCCCTGGAAAATGATCACTCACACTGGTGACAGGAGGACATTTCAGAGTATCAGTGTAAGTAAACATCTGGTATTATGGTCTTGACACTGTGGTAGTATGCCAAGTTCAGTTTATTGGTGCTGTAGAAGAGTAGTAGGTTGGATGCCAGAACAAGGAATAAACAGTTGCAGCCCTAGAGGAAGCAAGCACGTTTCACCCAAGACACTGGTAGCTGGCGATTCAGCAAGAAGGTAAGAAGGCCTAGTCTATAATTAGAGAGCGGTTATAAGGGAGACAGAGAGGTCTGGAAAACTCACCCCAAACCACCAAAAAGCAGTACAGAGTGCGTACATGGTAAGGGTGCACCCCTGTGCCTTTCTATAAGGAGCACAAAAGGTCAGAGTATCTGGATCTTTAAATATGGATTCAGATGCCTGGTTGCAGGAGGAAGCTTTGACCATCTCCGGACTTTCTGAGGACGCCCATAATATCTCAATGCTGGTCACTTTGAGTTTTGAGCTGGGAAGTGAGTGAGTTGAGAGAGGGAGAGGAAAACAGAAAAAGTGTTTGGTGAGACACTATTTCTTGTTGTTGTTAGAATTTTTAGATGTATATTTCTTGCTGTTTATTTATTTTGGTTTTAAGATGGTGATGTCATCGAAGGAACATTTTGTTTTCTGTTTTTTTTTAAGTGAGCTCCACTATTTACAGCAGTTTGTTGCTTTGTGGGTGTCATATTATTAGTATAAATCTAAATCTAAATGAGCCTGTTTCTAGTCATAAAATAATCACACTGCCCCAATGTAAGATGGCACCATGGCAGCAGCTGATATCCAGGTGTTGAATATTTTTCTCTAAAGACGTTTTTTAGTGGAAAGAATCTCGAGAGAATATGAAGGCTTCTGGCTTTATATAGTTTCTTCTTCTTTTTAACTATGTTTTTGCACTCTTGTTTTTGGTCTCACAGTTTAGCTACCTCATGTATTTGAAACTTCTTGTCTGTCCTCAGATTATGAATTTGCTTTTCTCTTGAATATTCTCTCCAGGTTAAAAAAACACCTGTTTCTGAACTGCCTATTATCTGTAATATTTTCTGCTTGTGTGATACTTTTTTGACCAGAAAGTGGATATAGCACACCACTGGATATATGTGTTTTAAAACCTGTGTAATAAGGATTTGTTATATTCAATTAATTATTTTTTAATTGACTGACACCTTTATCAGAGGTGTCTTATGACATCTGATATGCTTTTGGTTACATTTCTTCTGTTTTTCCAGTTGGAGTACAAGCAGGTGAAGTGACATGCTCATGGTCACATAGTGTCAGTATAGAGGGCTTTGAACCCACAGCCTCAGGGTGTGAAGTGCTAGGTCCAAAACCTTAACAACTGCAGTACACTTCTTGCCCTTTTTTCTCTCTCCCTTGTGTTTGTTTGTTAACAATAATAAAACAACCTATTTTGTCCTTGAGTCACTTTCAGTTTAGGTGACATCTTGACAGTACCCACTCACTTACTTTATATTTCATATAATTCTCTTTCTGACTACAAACTAGCAAAATGTAGAAGATAAGAGGAGCAGAAGAGAAGAAAACAGATGGTTGTTGACTTTTTAAATAATAAACAGCAAGAACCCGATCTATTTTATTATTTACTTCTGTTTCTTTTTCACTGATCTCCTGACACCCATGTTTCTCTACAGTCATATAAAAATACACATGTAATACACTACGTTCTACGTTCAGTCAGTACTTATTTGTTTTTCCAGTAATGCATTTGGAAATATCCCTTAAATTAGCCTAATGCATTTTAAAATATTGTTTTGGGAATGGATCACATTTTTTGCATTTCACAGAATTAATTAATCACAAAAGAATATCAAAATGTTTTCCATATAAATATTTAACTGGTTTAATAAGCCAACATTTTCTATTACACGGTTGTAAGGAGTTACAGTAGAAGCTGTTCTTGCACTGTCATACCAGATGAAGGAGTCAGTGCTGGATATGATGCATGTGAAAAGCAGGGCACTCATGCACATACTTCACTTATCACCCATACCAGGTCAGTTTAGAGCTGCCAATTAATTCATACTGGAACATTTTAGAAAATGGAATGAAACCTAATTACCCAAACATGGCCTACACTGGGGCTCTCCAACTCCAGTCCTGGAGCGCTACTGTGCCTACAGGCTTTCATTCTAACCCTTTTCTTAATTAGTGATCAGGTTTTGCTTCTAATTAACTTCTCTTTACTTCATTTTAATTGACATGTTTGACTCAGTCCTCTGAATTGCTTATATTTTTCTTAAATAGCACCCTAACCGAAATCAGATGTGGAGTGGGCCAACATGTGAGTAGTTCAGTCCAACCAGTCTTTTACTTAGAAGCCAATTCTTGCTGTTAATTTAACTTGTTAGTTAATTCCATGGCTTGTTGGTGCTCTCATTCTGCCACATAGCACTGTCAAAATATTTTGTGGATCTGAGTAGATCAACATTGCTGAGACTTTCACCTTTCTTTATTTTCAGATATTGCATGATGGACACAGGTTAGCTGGTCATGTGTTGGCTCTTTTTGCATCGTTATTGTTTGACTGCTAATTGAGGGAAAAAAAAATAATTAAGGAGTTTGCATTTTAAATAGCACATCAATTGAAATTAAGGTAGAAAAAAAGTTAATTAGTAGTAAACACTGGTCACTAACTAAGAAATGGTTTAGCATGAAAACCTGCATCCACAGTAGCACTCCAGGATCAGAGGTGGAGACTCCTAGTCTGCACAATTCCAGTGACTATATTTGATCACACAACCTCAGAGTTTGAAGTCTGAAGCCTTAACCACTACACTACACCACACTGCCACTATTGACGCTCCTAACAGACAGTGGTTGGCCCAGGCCTTTAACCTAGGGGTCATCCATGAGTCTGTGAGGCAACACAGATAACCATTCCACCATTGCAACCTTAAAATATTATTGTTTTCAATATGCAGCAAATACAGCAGAATCTTCATTGTTCACAACAAATTAAATAATTAAATCCTTGAACAAACTAGGCCTTGGGTTTGAATAATTGATGCACTGAATTCTTCTGGGAAATGAGTAATTCAAAAAAATCGAAAGGCTGCTCACATACTTGTACATATTATCCAGTAGGTGACATTATTTGCAACATGTTTGATTGCCTTGAGTCCCTAATCAACTGTGATTTTATCAGACTTGGCATTACGAAAAGCTTTTATGTTTTTTTATATATGCTTCTCCCTTCTTTTTCATTACGACTGGAGGATTTGCTTCATGTCACTGGTGGACAGCATAACCCTCAGAAGGACAACTGTGTATGCTGTTGCTCACATGAGAGAAACAGGCAGTTTCATTTTCCATAATAATATGTCCATCAAGTTACAGTTTACAATAGAGGCAAGCACACACAGGTTAATGAATCCTTTCTTAGATATGTAATGGAATGTTTACTAGAATCTCAGCTAACTAAGTGAATCAATAAGCAATTTAATTTCAGAAACGCTCTGCGGTTTTCTTCACATACACATTCACTATACATTTTGTAATGTATGTTAAGAACAAAGCTGTGTTGATTAAACCATACCCTCATAATCTTGTCTCATATACTTGTTGGTTTCAGCACTATAAAAAAATCTGATGATTACATTACTACATATTGTCACTTCACATTTAATTTAGTGTAGCACATTGGCTAAGTGGTTAGTCGTGCTATTTCACTGTTTCACGTACCCGGAGTAGAATCCTGGCTCAGTTATTGTCTCCTTTTGTCCATGTGGCTTTTCTCTAGACTCTTTGGTTTCTTCCTTGATCCCAAAATATGTTAAAGATTTCTTCGTTTACAATGATCTTTAATAATTGCTGTAGATGTGTTTGCCAGTGTCCCATGATTTATTCTTGTCCTCACTGTTGCTCCTGTCTGATGTTAAGAGGAGAAGACTTTGCTCACTGTATCAGAATATTTTTTTTTGTTTTTAGTGCATACTGAAATGCTTCACTGTTTTACATTTAATGTTTATAATTGGTAGAATCAATAGTTTTTGTTTTTTTTTTATTTTGCAAATCTGTATGCTTTACATATAGCACATGAATTCAGTACTAAATAAACTGCACGATAGACTGAGTAATGCCAGAATGTTAAGTAAATGCAGCCATTGAGTTAAATGTGCTTAACTCTAAAACATTAATTCTGTTAAAAAGTAATTTATAAAATATTAATTGTAGTAAAAAATATAATGTATTATAAGCTATAGATCTGCGGTGGGCTGGCACCCTGCCCAGGGATTTGTTCCTGCCTTGCGCCCTGTGTTGGCTGGGATTGGCTCCAGCAGACCCCTGTGACCCTGTAGTTAGGATATAGCGGGTTGGACAATGACTGACTGACTAAGCTATAGATAGACAAATGATGCAATGCTGTATGTTTGTTTGGTGACTGCTAGCAAAGGTATTCATGCATAATGGCACAACATCCTATTTACACAATATCTTTTAAATGTATTTAATATAGGAAATTAAGTAGATGCATAACAAATCAGTATAGGCAAGTTCCTGCAGAAGAGGCCTGAGTTTTCTGAAAAGCGTGTATATTGTAATCTTTTTAGTTAGCCAAAAAAAGGTGTCATTTTGCTTGACTTCTCATTGCATCCATAATGGCTAACATGGTACAACACCCTAGTATCACAAAGAAGTAAAACAACAGAAGGGAAGGTATACCTTAAAACAATTTGATAATTTTTACACTGTGATTTTTGTATTTGTTTAGCTGCAGATTCATCTTTGTTATAACACTTGCACACACAGTATAAGTGATCACACTCTATGTTCTTCAAATCAAATGTTTCATAGTAATTCTGAATAGTTCAAAACCAGTCAGAAAACCTTTCCTGGCGTATTTTAAAATTACCAGTTGTGAATTGTGATGCTTTTCCTGTTTTACACAGTGGATATGATGCATGTATTACCTTTTCCCTTGAATAGATAACCTTGTGAATTCCATATTCTACTATGACATAATGTAACATGCACTTAAGTTTTTTTTTTTTTTTGGAAACTGAAAATGTGATAGATTAAATAATTATAAAATAATGACTTACTGACTAATTAAGTAAGAAGGATATAAGTTACTAATTAAGGGAACTGGTATTTTAAGTGAGATTATACATAGTACAAAATCACCAAAATGAGAATAAAAGGTACTTAGACTGGCACCACAGGAAAACGTTGTGCCACTGCAGACAGAAGTCCTTAAAGGAAAGCTGTTACCCTCAGCCTTATGTCAAGCAGATGAATGAGAGCTTTCAAGACATTTTTGTAAAAATGGCACTGAGGTTGCACTATAAGGAGAATAACTAACCTTATATCTACTTCAGATAAGCTAGACTGTAATAAATTATTTATTTAGTTGCTCCTTCCCTCATTTCATAGTCTTAAGGCAAACACCTGTCCCTAGGATATGGATGATTGGCTCAGGCACATTTTAGAAAAATCACAGATTAACACCTTGTAGAATATTCAATCAACTCTGTACATCCCTAAAGTTGTGGTTTGTCACTAAGCTTCTATATTCATTTTATCTAAAGCTGATTGCATTGAGACATATTCTCCATGTATGGTATGACACATATGTCATAAAAGGTCCTCAATGTTCTGACTGTTTCTTAAAAGCTTTTGCAATAATTTAAACTTTCTGCAGTCTGAGTTCTACAATACTGAGTCTCATTCCGAGATAATTTTTAAAATTACCTATAATAATACTTCTACATTGCAGAAGATACATGTGACCTTTCTGATCATAATTTACTTAAATAATGAAGCAATGCTTATTTAAGAAAGTCTTTCTAACTAGATAGTTGCATTAGAATAGTGCATATTCTGTCGTATGACTCTCTAAAGGCATCATTATGTATATCAGTAGAAGAACTGAAAAACTTAAAATAGATGCTCCACAGTGAAGAACTTGTGGGAGTAGGTCGAAATGCTTAACAGCTGTTTTAATTTGAATGCATTGTAGAATAGTAGCTACAGTCATAGCATGCCATTTTTAAGATAAATATGATTAATGCCATCAGGAAGGTAAATAATTGTACATATCTGTTCGTAAATTGGGAAACCAGTGGACTCTCTAATGATTTAGGTGGTTCTCCATGCCTGACCCCCACATCTTTGCGTTTGCAACAAAGTAAAATTAATACTGTTAAATGAAGCATTTGTTGCGTTATTGTTTATCATTTCCAGAGCTTTATAAAATAATGACTGTAGTATAATAAATTGATCATAGCAAGCTGACAAAGTGTTCATTTATATTAACTATGACAGGGGAAACAACTTGTGCTAAGAAACAGTTTACAGTAAAATTAGTTAATAAATTATATACTTTGGCAGGCTTGAGAAAATGAAAATCAGGCTTTTGCATAGTCTTTGTCCAGTAAATATTTATCAGCTTAATGGATTTAAACTTACTTTTTTCCCACCGACACACAGGAGAAGACCTATAAAATGCACAAAACACAGAGTAATTAGTTAAACTGCCTTGGACAGTATTTTATTAATAAAACTGCTACACAAGGTTATGACTGTAATAAAACAGACCAAGAGCAGATCCTTGAGTAGAAAGGGTCTGCTATGAAAACTCCATGCATTATTTATTTCTTGACCGTCATGGCAATGGCTTGTGACAGTTTGCAAGAGCCATCAACAGTGAAGGTAATTTGCATGTAGTGATTCTGACACATGATGGGCTCAGCCTCATTAATAGCACTATTTCAGGTATAACTCAGGTATATCCACCAATGTTTTGCTTTGACTTTTTCAAGATACATTGAACTTTTTAAGACAATGGAAACAAATGAGTTTTCCTTCATTTTTTTTAATAATGTGATTGATGTTCATAAAAGCAGAGTCTGAATTCCTGCATATCCTGCAGAGATAATCTCTATATAGTATGCAGCATGTACAGTATAGTATTTTATCCAGAGTGTACTGATGTTTTTTTCTTCGTCTGTTTTTGGGCTGACTCATCACTGAAACAGCAATTTGTTTTATCAAGTCCTGAAATTGTGGATGCCAAGCTCCCCAAACACCCCAACACAAATAGGCATGGGCACAAGTTAAAAGGCACAGAGTCTTTTTGTGGGAAACTGTTCTCCAACAAGTGTTTCCCCACCACAACCACAAGTACATGCAATAACGCACAGTATGGCACAATAAATCAGTCAACTCTTTGTTTCCTTTAATCTTGGTCACTTCCTCCTCCACTCCTCCTCACAAGTGTTGCCCCCCTTCCTTCTGGCTCTGGCTCGTACATATGAGGCAGGCAGCTTCTTTTATCTAATCCCTGGAGGGTGGAATCCCAGGTGAGACTGAGCCCTATGGAGTAGGGACTCCCAAATCCGCAACTCCCCTGACAGCCCCAACGGGACCCAACAAGACTACAAATACACAGCATGCCTTGTGGGCACCCCTACAGGGATCTGAGCCTGGGCTCACTATCATCCAGTGTCCTGGCGGAAACAAAGGCCCTGTGTATACTCTTTCCCCTGTCCTTCCACCTGTAGGGCATTCCAGACAGGTAAGAACGTGGGTCGTCCCCCACAAAAATTTATTAATAAAACCTTTCCTTTTTGTGCATCTTTAAGTACATTTTGAATCCCTCTGTATAGACAGTTGGCTGCCTTGTCACATTATGGACTTGGCCTTGAGAGAAGAGTCTGAAAAAATAGTGCAGTGAAGATGTGTGTTTGCTGCTCAGATGTCAACATTAAGCTTTAAAAAAGAAAGAAGTAAAAAGAAAAGCTCAGGAAATGTTTATGAACTCTAGTGAAGTATATTGTGCAGGAATTCTCATGGGCTTTCCTTTGTGTTGTGAGCGGTCCCAGCATCATTATTACATGTTTTCTAGAAAAGAAAGGCTATTGTGATTGACCTTCAGGTCACAGCAACTCAGTTCTGTTACTTTATCATATTGTCAGACTAGACCAGTATATCTCTTTACTGTAAGAAAATAAATCATGTTAAATGGCAGACTTTGTTAAGCTAATAAAATGAATGTCTCTATATCTGTATGTTTAGTTTCTTCTCTGTGTCTTTGACAATATGCCCCTCTTAATAAGTTAGCAATGGGAAAATGGGATGGTTTGGCAGTAGGGGATTAACAAAGTATATCAAATCAAAAAGTATACCAAATACAGGCAAAAATTAGTTGTTAGAGTATCTAGACTTGTAGATCACAATTTGATGGCAGAGATGTTTTCTGTTAATGTGATTGATGGAATTTATACATTGATTTGGCCTATTACACTGTTGTCTGTTTTCAAGTGGACCTTTTTGTTTATTTCACTCAGTTTTAATACTTAAGTTTAACTACAATAATTGTTTAGATTACTCAGCATTAGCAGTTCATATTGCCAGGGAAACTATAATAGCATCTCATGATAATATTTGAGACACAATATAAGAATATTTTGCATTTTTTTTCTTTTAATGTTTGTAATAAATTAAGAATTAATTTGATTCTGAAGTGTACTGCTATTCATTCTTTCCCTCTTTTATTTAACTAAATAAAGTATCTGTTGCCCTGAAATCCCTGTGGGAAAAACTATGTCCATCAGTTCCAGAATGTCAACTGTCTCCACAGTAAGAATGAGAATACCTCAGCAATGCTGTATAGCTCAGGGATCAGGACAAAACTTGCTTGTAGGAATGCCAGGTGAGAGGAGCTTACTTATCTGTACTATTAGCGTGGGCCTTGATTTTCATATAGCAATACTTGGAATGTTATGTTTTACGGTAATCTCATTCATCACCAACCTAAATATTCAACGTAAGTGGGAACAAAGCATTTTGTATCCAAATTTCTACCAGTCATGCTAAACATTTTGCTACTGACCATCACTCCTTATACATCCATAAAGAAAAATGACTCACATTTCCTTTCCCAAAAATAAGAGGATTAAAAAGGGAAAATAGATACAAATTCTTGATTCCAACAGGCATTGTTGTGACACTGTTGTTCAGGTCTTCTTAGAAAATAAAGTGGTGTGTGTGTATATACACACACATCAACACATATGTGTCTAAATGGACAGTAATCTCTACAGCAATCCAGTATACATTGATTTAGAAATGTACACTTGACTTTAAACATTCAGCGCATATCCATATCAGATCCATTGGTAAAGGTCTAAAAAAGCATGTTAATTTAAATATATGTCCACTGGATTGAATATAGGCAGCAGACTGATAAAGAAAATCAATGCATATTCATTGAAAGAATGAAGCAAAAAAACGTAGAAGAAATTCAAGAAACATGTGCGTCCTTTATAGGCTAAATTTAAAACCAAGGTAGCTATTACATCATTTGCATTTCTGTCAAGTGCATGCTGAAAAGCATCTGAAGATTAGCACCTTATTTACATACATGTGGAGCAAACACATTCAATGCCTCATAAAGCATAATGCCATAATGACGTAAAAACACTCTTATTATGTTTGCCTATGCTGTCAAAGCTCTTTATACTAAATCAAAAATGTGTTCTTTATGTGTATGTGTGAGGGGTGGGTGTTTACTTGTTATATAACTTTATGTGATTTCTGACATAGATATTTCCAGGATGGCATTATTTTGATCAATATCTTTCATAAGTAAGAAAAAAATACCAAGATCACATTTACCCAGTAAGTTTTTGGGTAGTTCCAGGATTTAATGTTTTAGCAGGAAAGCATTTTAGCATTACTTTTTAAATATCTGTAAGCACAATGTCCCCACCCAGTAAGCAACTATAATGTAAACTTGTAAGAAAATGTGACTAGTTGCTGTACAGGGCACTTTATTAACTTCAAAAATAATGTATAAATCTATAATCTGCAGGGCACATTCCATAATAAGTGTAATGTTTTGGCTACTAGCTTAGGGTACAATTTTTATAGCAGCTGTAATACATTTTGAAGATTATGGAAAGAACATTAAGTATGATAAAACACCACCCCTTTACTTACAATCTTAATCTTCATTAAAAGACATCTGAGTAACAAAAAAAATGAATTCATACATAACATCAAATAGAATAGCATTCTTACACTTAGTTAATTCATATCAGGCATTTTTGCAGCAATTGGTCAGAAGATAGAAAGAACCCTTGAAAAATGGTTTTAGTTCATCACAGGGCATGTTTAGCTACACACCCACAATCATACAGAGATGAACTGGCAATTAAACTAACTCTTTCATCTTTAGAATGTTGGAAGTTAACCAGAGTACCATAAAAAAAAAAAACTTGCAGACATGGGAATAAACAAGAATACTCAAAATGGACAAGGGCCAAGCATGGGGTTCAAGTTTGAGGAATTGGATTCATTAAAATCTGCAACTGTGTGCTGCCCACTGAACTGGTGCACAGAAGATTAATGCACAGTTAGTCTTTGGTTCTTATCCTTTGGTTTTCTTGTGGTCTGGAGATTCTCAACACAGCATTGTTTTTTACCAAATATGTTGCTCTGTTTTCCTCTTCTTGTGGCAGTTGTTTGTTTCCAGTAACGGTCTCCCGAGGATCTGATCGTTTGGCTAGGTCTTTACATGTCAATTCTTTGGTCTCACATATTCTTAAGTGACTCATCATAGCAATAATAAAAACATGCGTCATATTGACAAAATTTCATTTTACAGACGAAGTTCATCATCCAGGCTCATTGTATTCAGGGCTACTGAATTCTACATTTGTGGCCAAAGAAAATGTTAACTCAAGATAATCTTGATTTGTCATAATAGACCCTAGTCCATCATTAAAATATGTATTGCATGTCGAAATATATCCACCATCCCATAGCTGCAATATTTCATTTAAATTAAGGGTCCAAATGACTGTGAAATAGTGATATCCCCACTTATGGTGAAGAGTAGTAAAAACAAACTCCTAGTGTTTCTGGATTGCTTTCTTTGTATACATGTGACATTAATAGACAGTGTAGCTATATATCTCTTTGCGTATGTATAAGGTTAACCAATGTTTCCACTCACAAACAAATAAAATAGGAAAAATTAATAATTTTGAAAGGCAAAAAAAAAATTGTTTCAATTAAAAAAATTGATGCAATTAATAAAAATTGCAACAATTTAATATCCTTTTTTTTAAGTCTTACTAATTTTTATTTTTTATGACTAGTACATTTTTACAAATTAATATTTAGACACTGCAGAGAGTCCTTTGCAGTGGATGGAAGTTGATGTAGGACATTTAAACCGCAGTCAAATCGCCTGTTTGAACTTGTGTCAATTACGTGTTGACATTGCCTGCCTCTCAGCTCTAGTTATACGATGGTGGTTCTGCAATGCCTCATCCATGCATCAGATAAAGCCCACCTTCCTTGGTCCATTCTAATTCTATCCAGTAGTACCCATTTGCATCGTCTTAGCTCAAACCCAGACACCCAGGTAGTCATATTGTTAATGAGGTGGGGCATTAACAGGGTTTGCTGCAATCCAAATTTGTTTTCACTTCTTGTCCAAATAGAAGTTCCAGTCAGAGCTGTGTCTATTATTCAGGATTGTTTTTGTGAATGCAATCGGAGGTCATGTAAATTTTTGAATCCTTTCGAATAACAAAGAGTTTGCAAACTCTTGACATTTGGTAAATTATCGTACAGTGGCAGCTTCATTGCTTTAATTCCGACGGTATTCGTTACCCACTGATAGCCAATTGAGATGATTGTGGTGATTCTACATTAAATTGCCCGGGAGCTGTTCATTTTTGGAGAAATGTACATTAAATTGTCTTCCAAGTTTTAATCAGAATATTTGAATATTTATGGTTAAACAGGAAAGGTTATGTGGTATGGCTCCATAACAAATGACTAATGTTGCTAATCACTATGCATTTTGTATGTTATAAATACCTTACCTTGAAATGTCTGCCTTACTTATATTAAATAACCACCTTACCCTAAACTTAAGTCTTTCTTGCCCGATAGTGATGTCAATTAAAGATTGTGATATTGACCAGGAAATGCAGGAAGCATGTAAAAGTGAAAGGAAGCGGACTTGTAGTTGATTACAAGATATTACAAGTTTTGGCAAATCTTCTAACTAGGCCATTTATGCTTTATTGTTACCAATATGTTACTAAATTAATGCTTCCAAAAATAACGTTTCTTATTATGATGACCAGGAAAAAAAATGCTTTCAGGGAAATTTCTTATATTTTGTGTAACCTATAAACCTATAAATACTGTAATGCAGAAGGATGAATTGGGTGTGTTGATCAGACATTACTGTATGATAATTTTAAAGCTTTGTGTGAGTTTTATGTTACTTATGTTCATACCACTCTGTCTCCCTTACCTCATGGTCCATGGCAAGGTGTTTAACATCAATGCCATCATTCAGATGCTCACAAATACTTACCAAGATACTACTGTACTACCAATGCTTGGGAAATGAGAGGATGTAAACTAGTTATGTACCTCAAACTTAACACATAAATCAGGCATTGGAAGCTAGGTATTTTATACAGTCTTCAAATTTTCATTGCAATGCACACATTTAAGAATAGTAAAAACAAAAATATTACAACTGTAGCGCTCTATTTTATAGCTACTGTTTATTCAAATACCCCTTTCTTGACTCAAAAAAGGCAAATTAATATAAAGTAATCCTTCAAAGATATTGACATAACTTAATTGTCAAAAACATGCCAATATGTCATTTAGTTAATTACAAGATTAATAAAGGCATCAAAATATCTTGCTGTTTTTTTTATTGATTACCAGTATTGCATACTGCATGACTTTGTTTATCTACTTTAAAATTCAAATTGATTAAATTCATTTATGCAAGTTTCTCTTTTGTGAATCATTTGGATTTTATGGTTTGTGGAAGTAAATTTTTCAAGTGAAGTAAACTCTACATTTTCATGTTAAGCAAGTTTTATGGAAAGAAATAATCATAAATATTTCTGTTCTGTCATAAATCCGTATAATATCATTTCGATTGGTAAAGGATTAACCTAGGGTTTTACTGAAGCTAGAAAGTGAGTGGTCTAACCTATGCTGCTAGGAGCAATATATTTTTTAGTTTTTGAATCATCCATTTAAAAAAAAAAAAAATCCTCTCAGATCTCCGTTTTCTTTTTCTTTAAGAGGACACTGAATCTTGGCAGACAAACATCTTGCAAATGTTGATTCTGGTGCAGCTCATATTTGGTTTGTGCAATTGCTATAGATACACATACATGGTTTGACTTCCTCTTTTCTTGTATGTGTACTCAATTTGATAAATCATTGTATTTTTTTAATTAGGACTTATTTTTCCTTGTAGGGCAGCTTTGAGTGTTATTGTCAGCCCATCTTGGATGAGTAATTGCTGTAAGTCTTTAGGAAGATATCACAGCAACTGTAGCACAGTAAACAAAATGAGTGAAAGGTCCACAGTCCAGTGGTTAAGCTCAAAAGTCATAATCAATGAAACTGCAGCTTCGATCGCAAGAGCCTGAATTCATTTCTGGTATTTGATTTCCCCTCCAGCAACCATTACCAAGTTACTTTTATTAAACGACTGCTGAGGAGCAGATTGCTTTAAACGATCTGTGGGCTCATCTCAGCTGTATAATTGTAGAAACTACGCCATTAACAAAAACCAGACTTGATAAAAGCCTATTATATAAAAACAGACAAAACTGGGATACAATGAAGAGGCCACATATATCTGTTATTTATTTTAGATTTTTGAAACAATGAAGCACTATTGTTATGTTTGGTATGTTTGAAGGAAAAATAATTCACTGCAACGCTGCTTTTAACCGAGAAAAAAATTCAGTTGGGTAGTAAATTAAACACTGTTTATTATTGAATATTAGTTTCTATGGGAACTGACTGATATAATTTTTTTACTGTTAAGGAAATGCTACATTTTGCAATTAATTTATGGTGAATCTGGCTTTATTAGTATTTGCAGACTGAGCTGCTGTTAGTCTGTATGTAGTATCAGTTCTATGTAGTGAAATAATTTCCTATATGCTGTAATAAAGCAAAAACGAAATTGTAATAGAGTTTCCAAAATTGTAACAATTTAGTGAATTTCAAGAAAATTGTGCTGCAATAACTGATATATTTTATTACATTAAAAACAAGTTGTTCTACTCCACAGACTACCTCTCATGTGTTTTCAAATGCAGCTACAGTATGTGTGTGAGAAAAATAAATGTTATTAAATATCTGTTTATATAATCAAATGCAATGTTACAGTATATATACATTTTGTCTTCTTTAACTGGACAATACACTTTATTTTGGTATAACAGAATCAGTGCAGTTTAGACTATTTTGTCTGGCAGGGCACTGTGGATGCCATTGTCTCTGAAGTTGTACAGGTTTTTTCAGTTAAGAGCTTTGTCTTGTTGAAAAATGTTCACCTTGTTGTTATACTCTGTGGCCTAATTTCATCACCCCCCCGCCCCCCCCCCCCCCCCCCCCCCCTTATTGTGTGCACCTGGCTAGATTAAATGATAAGTATGTAAACGGTTTACATTAATGAGTATGAGTGCTGTATATTTCAACAGAGAGCGGATTGCTCAGACAATGACATAGTACTAGGATTCAACAAAATGACCCATCTTTCTGTTATATTAATGTGATTTGTTTAGAGTCATATGCAAGTATGCAATTTGCTATTTACCTTGTACTGTGTATACCATGAAATTTAAGCTATGTGCTGCAGCATAGCTTTTGAAAATGGTTTGTTTAGAGACTACATCAATTACTACATCTTTCAAAACTGTAAACCAATGATTTTTTTCAACTAGAAATAAAAACAGCAGTTGCTATTAATTTTCCAGTGCAATCTATTTACAGTACATCACATGGGATAATCTTCTACTGTATATACTTTTCTATTTTCATTACACCTCCTAAGATTGCTGGATACAAAATAATACAAAGATGTACTTACAGGGGCACTTATAGCATAGTTGGGCTTAGGGGTGTCTAATTGGTTTGGTAGCCCAGAGGTTTTATAGTCCCATCTCTGACTTGAGAGGTGAAGCTGAAATATGGCCTTCAAATGATTCCATTACAGGTTTAATGGCTAATAGATCAATGATTCTGGAGATGGACAATGAGATGGACAAAGGCTTACTGGTGAGAGAAGGTAGACCAGGGAGTTACACACAAAGAGAGTGTGAGACTGAACTTAAGACTGGAGGATTTAGTGTGGTATCAGGTGGAAAAGGTGGGTTAAGACACTCCGGTCTCACACACATTTTTATTTATTTATACAGTATTTGTACTAGTCTACACAGAAAATGCACAGATACTGTAGAAGTGGAAACTGTAGCAGTGAAGAGCTGAACTGTATGATAAGATTATTGTTTCTGTTTCTGGGGCTGAATTGTTCACAAATATACTGTAGGACTAAGTTTAACATGCTGCATAATTCTAAATACAACAGGAAGATTTTGACACAGAGACACAATAAACAGAAAAAGCCTTTTTGTGGCACTGGAAAAAAAAAAACAATGTTGCTAAGCAAAATTATAAAATGCACTCTGATGATAGAAAAGGCTGTCTTTCCTGGACCATTCTCTACATAGCCCTCTTCCTCTCAACTTGTTTTGTGATGTTTTCTGAGTATACTGTACTTACGAGTTAAAAACAAAATTATATGTACTAGCATAAAGCTTCAGTGTATGATATTAACAGTAAAATATAAACTGTTTCAGCACAAATTACTGCATAAAAACACAAATTAATTATCTCTGTAGTGCAAAATCTAGTGGAACAGTTTTGCTCCTGTTTATTGGATTCTGGCATTTCATGGTGTAAATAACCGTGTCTGGTTTCGTTCAGGATGACTGATTTAGACAAACAGTGAGACATCATTCTACCAATAGTCAAATCACAGTGTAAATCTGTTTGAGAATTAAAGCTGAAAATTTTATCTCATCGGAATATTTTTCCTATATATAATACACACATGTACCTGTAAATATCTACAATAATAATAATAATAATAATGATAATGTGTGTATTATTATATGTGTGATCATGGTGGGCTAAACCAAAGGAAATGTTTTCCATCCCAGACTGGTATGGTTGCCTTTAATATCACAGAAAAAGTTGTCCTCACAAAAGATGAGACTTTGGCAGTTGTCACTTAGGGTTAACAGATTATTAATTACTGTTTCTCCCATCAAAGAATGTTAAGATTAAAACCACAAACAGAAGGACAAGTTACTACTGAAGCTGACCAGGTAACAATTCTTGGTTTTGCAGTGAACTATGTCTAGTTTTCAATAAATGGGATCTTCTTAAAGCGCTGTTCAAATAAAGCCTGGCTGGAAGAAGTTGTCCACTCTTTCTGGACTTACTGAGCTTGATATTTTACCAGACGCTCCTGGTTGTTATGAACTGGAAATGCCAAAGCATGTAATCCCAAAATTCTCCAAAAATTCCCAATAGAGGGGATATACCTCCATATGCCGGCTACATTTAAAGGCAAATACTGAATCTTTATGAAATAAAAGGTTTATTTCCACAGAAATGTTTGCACCAAGAATGAAGCTGTATGAAGCAAAAACACAAAGAGGAATTGCCTAACCAATAAGGCAATCCAAAGCAAACAGTCTCCCAATATGATATCCAGAAAGAGTGGTTGACAACACAGAGTAAGAAAGTCAAAAATTCAATAAATCACAAAAAGCACAGAAGAAGCAATAACTCACTGTATAACTCAATAAGTCCAGTGCATTCAAATGAACTGCCAGCAACTGTGGGAAATCCTCCATATTTATAGAGTGGAGGGTAGTTTCTGGTGGGGACTGACAAGTGGCCCCAACTCTTGGAGGACCACCCCAAATAGCACAGAACATAACATAGGCTTAGATACAGAAACATAAAACGTAAAGAATACTGCACATCATAGGCATTTCTGTAATAATAAAACATACAAATAAATAAAAAATGCGTAATAAAGACACAAAGCAAGCATTTGAACCTGAGCCCAGGGAGTAACCGTGGCTGAGACATGAGCCATGATACTGGTGACATTGAGGGATGCGATCTCCTTATGCTGCTTGCAGTCTGATCATGGCTGTTATCTTAGGTAATGAATATATATATACTGTATATATATATATGGAAGAGAAGGTCTGTGATACGGTTTGCATATTTGCAGTTGGAGATCCACAAAGGGAGAAAAAAAAACGAATCACTGCGTTGATAGTATTCCATGCAATTCTTGCTCAGCTGTATACATAGGACAAACGTCAAAAAAAATCTCAACAAGTGTACAGGAACATCGCAACGCCGTCAGAAGAAAGGACGCACTATCTTTGATATATGCACATACTAAATCGACAGGACACACATTCAACTGGGACAACGTAAAAGTAAAATTTAAGGCCAGTACAAAAAGCGCCAGAGAGTTGGCCGAGTCTTGGCTATCAGATGAAAACGCCATCAACAGACACTTGGACATAAATCCAGCATATGCCAACTTAAGAAGGACATATGCACATTAATTAAACGATACACCCCCCCCCCCTTTGATCATACTGACTTAGTCACCGCCACCCCCCCCCCAAACCAATACTGAATGTGTTGCTATATATTGCCTTTGATTCTTGTAAGTCTAAGCATTATCCTCTGATGAAGACCCCTGACAGGGGTTGAAAGCTCAGGAATAAAACTATTTTATGATACGTGATTCGTTTTTTCTCCCTTTGTGGATCTCCAACTGCATATATATATATATATATATATATATATATATATATATATATATATATATATATATATATATATATATATATACAGTATATATAAATCTATATATCTGATATAAACATATATGATATATTTAGGTAAACTAAAAACAGACATAACATGGCATTTGTGTCAGAGTTGTATCACTCATAATATTTTTTCATATCATTTTTTATGTTATTTTGAAATAAATTATTTCTGAAATATGTTGGTAGGGCATTCAGTTTCAGTAGTAAATACATATCCTGTAAAAGATATGGTGCAGTTATGTAGAAAAGAAAAATAAGTGAGACTGACACACACATTAATAAAAAAGTTCCACTTTTTGCCACTAATACTGCAGCTTAATGGAGGATTATTAATTTATTTTTATGAACATACAATTTTGAAGCGGTAATGAGCTTTGGACTGATTTTGATGAGTTGTTATTATTAAAATGACATTCAGGCTCGTCAGAAATTTATAACAAAGTAAATCATTTTGTTTGATATTGCAAAGGACGTAGATTATGCTTGAGGTATTTGAGATTTTTGTATAAGACTAGATACTGAAGTTTCCAAATAGCATGGAGTGAATCACTTCGAAAATCCTAGGTTAAACTGTGGATTAGTTGGCGTATGCATCATGTCATTCCCCTATATAGACTGCTGTTAAAAGCATCGTCTGAGGGGTGATCTGCAGAGGACACCCAGAAACATAATGAGGTTCAGGCAATTGTCCATCAGGTCACAGCTGCACTGATGAAGGAGCTTTGTAATTTTGTTATTCTTGCTCTTAATCAGGAGCCTCTGTGACATACATTATTAGAAGTGAGCTTTATGACAATGTGGTATCACAGAGAGCAGTGAGAAGCATTCATTTCATGCAAATCTTCTCAACATTTTATAAAAGCAAATAACATTGAATGTTATCATTTATTCTTTAAAAACATATGCAGTAATTACTGTACATAATACATTCTTTGTAGACATGTTAATTACAGTGAAAGTAAAAATATAAACAAACTTGAAATGAAAATAATACATTTGTCCATTATCTTTCTGTAATAGGCCTTGTCTTGGGCTCTTCTGGTAGCAAAGAACATCATGAAAGCATCTGAAACAATCATGCATCTTGAATTACAGTGTATTTGGGATATTTAGCTTCATGTACCCAATTGTCAGCATTTCTGTGCATGATTTCTGTCCGGTACTGACATTGACTTAAAATGCATTTCTTTCTTTTCTTGCCTTTGGGCAATATTACAGTTGATTATGGGCATGATGATCATTTTCACAACCTGTATTTATTTCCTATTGTAAAAATACAATCCTAATACAGTATATTTCTTTTAATATGTGTCACGTCATTTTATTCCATCTGCTACGGATGTCAATCTTTCCGGTTTGGCTTCACTTGGCAGGATGGATATGTAATAACAAGTGCCTCACTGCATGCCAGAGCACCTCATCCTGAGACTTACAAACATAACCCACAGAATTGCCCGGATGTTCTGTTAGGGTTAACAGGCAGATTACGGAAGTAAGAATGGATAAGGCAGATGACAAAAACAGTAGGTTCTCTTTCAAATGTAGCATTTTAAAAGTCAAAAATAGAAAAAATGACCTTGTATTATTTGTCTTGAAAGCAGATGTTTGGTTATGCCATTTTGCCTCTTGCAGTTTTCTGCAACCAGCTGCAGCTACCCCAGAAACTGAACAGTTAAATTCATCTTTATCAGAGAAGACAGTCATAGTAGTAGGTCTTCACAAAGCAGAGCAATTTATAAACCGTTGTGGGTGTCTAGTGCATTGTACTTGGGCCTAGCCTGCTTAAACAGTGAAACTCTTCAATTAGGAAGGGGGGTTTCCTGCTGAACTCGGTCGATTTTCATTGCCATTCCTGTCACGTTGCAGATGAACACTGTGGTGATTTACCCAGCATTTGGTTACCGTGGCTACATAGCTGATGTCAGCCCTGGGACCTCATTACTAACTTTTACTACATGCACATTCCCTCAAGTGGGGAGAAGTAATTTACAGAATTAAAGTATAAAATCCAAAAGTTACTGTTGTGCTATCAAGGTCAAAAAATTTCCATTCTACTCTTTTATTAGTTTTGAGCTTTTTAAAATGTATTTCACGTAGGTTTGGCAAATGATTTCCATTGCCGATATTAGAGGCTCTTTAGGCAATTTGGCCTTCCTTAGCTACTGTATATAGAAGCTTTTCTATGTCACATCTTCAGAAAAATGGAGCAGCTTTTGAAATATCATTGCATTCAGTAATGCTTAGTTAATGTTCATTTAGGAAATGTTTTGGTTATTATATCTTCAAGCTAGATATTAAACATTGGAAATCCATTTTTACTGAAGAGATGTTATATTACCAGTTAGTTTATTATTATAAACCAGATTTCTGTTTTGATTCTGCTGTAATGATTTTTTTCTTTTGCCCTGCTTAATGTTTTGTTTAACTTAATTCAGGCCTATTACGTAATGCTCCTTAAGCTGAACACTTAAGTTATACTAAGTGTGTTGTGTACGTGATGTTGAAGAAATGCTGCTTAAGTAGGAGTATGAGTTTACGTGTGAGTTGGACCTGCTAAGGGATGCATTCTGTCCTGAGATGTTTCTTTCATGTTCCCAGTACTGCCAGGATAGGCTCCAGCACCCCACATTATGCAGAATTGGGTCACGTGGATTTGATAATGGTATATTATGAAAGATGCTTAAGCGTGACACTCTGCTTACTGTTGTCTTCAGAAATGGGCAATCCACCAAAAACAGAAAGTTTGCTTTGTAGTAAGTTGTGGTTTTCGTAACCTTTATAAAAAAAAAATGCAGTATTTGTGTAAAGCAGTTTAATTTTGTTGGTAGGGTCATGTCTGTCCTCTGCCTAATTTGGAATGATAACTCTTCATACAGTAAATTGTGCTTTACACAAACATTACCAGAAAATGTGCTGCTAACTCTTTGCATTAATTAATGCTTTGGTATAGAATTTTTATAATGATTAAATCAAGGTGGTCCTTCTAGAAACTTGTTCTGTCTATTTTAAGTCAGTAAAGTCAATAATCTGCATGTTGCTGGCTCCATTTATAGTCCACCCGGAAGTGCTCCATGTGCTTGATTGCCGAAATCCGGCTGCACTTCCGGGTGTACGCTGCCCAAACGGGCTCAGGAGTCCCATCTGCAGCATCCCCTGGTGGCGCCTGCAGAACACAACAGGGCTGCACAAAACTCCAACCCCCATGTAGCCTGGGGGGGTCCGAGGCACCACTGCAACCCAGGGAGGCTGCCATCTAGCGTCCAGGGGGAGATACTGGGTTTCCCATCCTTGCTCCCCCAGGAAGACAGGCTGCAGGGGCATCCTGGCCGGGCATGGGCCCTAGCCACCTGCCACAATATATACAGTATATGTATATATGTATATATATATATATATATATATATATATATATATATATATATATATATATATATATATATATATATAATATTCACGGCATTCGTATAGTCTGTGTCACAATCTGATTGTATGGGTGGTTACCTACCAGGTAACGCTTGTGGTTGGCCAGCAATCTGCTAACATCCGCCACGGTGCCCTCAGTTTGTGAGGAGCAGATCATAGAATGGTTGAAATAGTTTACTGTCAAATAAATGCAAAGAGTACACGACACGTGTTTCGCCCTCATTCTGGGCTCATCAGGTGTACACACTCCACTGCACTCCCTCTCGGGAATCGAACCTCGGACGTCAGCGCCAGAGGTGATGCCCCTAACGTTGCGCCACGGCGTGTTGGTTCGTTTATTTGACAGCATGTAGGGGCCAAGGAGGTCGGGTGCAGTGTGAGTTGGGTGGTGGCCGAAGGCGGGGACCTTGGCGGTCCGATCCTCGGCTACAGAAACTGGCTCTTGGGACGTGGAATGTCACCTCTCTGAAGGGGAAGGAGCCTGAGCTAGTGCGCGAAGTTGAGAGGTTCCGGCTAGATATAGTCGGGCTCACCTCGACGCACAGCTTGGACTCTGGAACCAATCTCCTTGAGAAGGGCTGGACTCTCTACCACTCTGGAGTTGCCCTCGGTGAGAGGCGCCGAGCAGGTGTGGGTATACTTATTGCCCCCCAACTTGGAGCCTGTACATTGGGGTTTACCCCGGTGGACGAGAGGGTAGCCTCCCTTCGCCTTCGGGTGGGGGGACGGGTCCTACCTGTTGTTTGTGCGTATGCACCGAACAGCAGTTCGGGAGTACCCACCCTTTTTGGAGTCCCTGGAGGGGGTGCTAGAGGGCATACCTTCTGGGGACTCCCTTGTTCTTCTGGGAGACTTCAATGCTCACGTGGGCAATGACAGTGAGACCTGGAAGGGCGTGATTGGGAGGAATGGCCCCCCCTGATCTGAACCCGAGCGGTGTTTTGTTATTGGACTTCTGTGCTCGTCACGGATTGTCCATAACGAACACCATGTTCAAGCATAGGGGTGTTTCATATGTGCACTTGGCACCAGGACACCCTAGGCCTCAGTTCGATGATCGACTTTGTGGTCGTGTCGTCGGACTTGCGGCCACATGTCTTGGACACTCGGGTGAAGAGAGGGGCGGAGCTGTCAACTGATCACCACCTGGTGGTGAGTTGGCTTCGATGGTGGGGGAGGATGCCGGTCAGGCGTGGTAGGCCCAAACGTGTTGTGAGGGTCTGCTGGGAACGTCTGGCAGAGCCCCCTGTCAGAAGTAGCTTCAACTCCCACCTCCGGCAGAACTTCGACCACATCCCCGAGGGAGGTGGGGGACATTGAGTCCGAATGGGCCATGTTCCGTGCCTCTTTTGTTGAGGCAGCTGACCGGAGCTGTTGGCCGTAAGGTGGTCGGTGCCTGTCGTGGCGGCAATCACCGAACCCGCTGGTGGACACTGGCGGTGAAGGATGCCGTCAAGCTGAAGAAGGAGTCCTACAGGACCCTTTTGTCCTGTGGGACCCCGGAGGCAGCTGATAGGTACCGGCAGGCCAAGCGGAATGCGGCTTTGGTGGTTGCTGAGGCAAAAACTCGGGCGTGGGAGGAGTTTGGGGAGGCCATGGAGAATGACTTTCGGATGGCTTCGAGGAGATTCTGGTCCACCATCCGGCGTCTCAGGAAGGGGAAGCATGTGCAGTGTCAACACTGTATATGGTGGGGATGGTGCGCTACTGACCTCGACTCGGGACGTTGTGGGTCGGTGGGGGGGAATACTTCGAAGACCCTCCTCAATCCCATTTAACATGCCTTCCAATGAGGAAGCAGAGCCTGGGGACTCAGAGGTGGGCTCCCCCCATCTCTGGGACTGAGGTCACCGAGGTGGTCAAAAAACTCCTTGGTGGCAGGGCCCCGGGGGGGTGGATGAGATACGCCCGGAGTTCCTCAAGGGCTCTGGATGTTGTAGACTGTCTTGGCTGACACACCTCTGCAACATCGCATGGGACATCAGGGACAGTGCCTCTGGATTGGCAGACCGGGGTGGTGGTCCCCCTCTTTAAGAAGGGGGATCGGAGGGTGTGTTCCAACTACAGAGGGATCACACTCCTCAGCCTCCCTGGAAAAAGTCTATTCAGGGGTCCTGGAGAGGAGGGTCCGTCGGATAGTCGAGCCTCGGATTCAGGAGGAACAGTGTGGTTTTCGTCCTGGTCGCGGAACAGTGGACCAGCTCTATACCCTTAGCAGGGTCCTGGAGGGTGCATGGGAGTTTGCCCAACCAGTCTACATGTGTTTTGTGGACTTAGAAAAGGCATTCGACCGTGTCCCTCGGGGAATCCTGTGGGGGGTACTCCGAGAGTATGGTGGTACCGGCTGTTCAGTCCCTGTACGATCAGTGCCAGAGCTTGGGTCCGCATTGCTGCAGTAAGTCGAACCCGTTTCCAGTGAGAGTTGGACTCCGCCAGGGCTGCCCTTTGTCACCGATTCTGTTCATAACTTTTATGGACAGAATTTCTAGGCGCAGCCAGGGCGTTGAGGGGGTCCGGTTTGGTGGGCTCAGGATTGGGTCACTGCTTTTTGCAGATGATGTTGTCCTGTTTGCTTCATCAGGCCGTGATCTTCAGCTCTCTCTGGATCGGTTCGCAGCCGAGTGTGAAGCGGCTGGGATGAGAATCAGCACCTCCAAATCCAAGACCATGGTCCTCAACCGGAAAAGGGTGGAGTGCCCTCTCAGGGGTTGGTAGCGAGATCCTGCCCCAAGTGGAGGAGTTCAAGTATCTCGGGGTCTTGTTCACGAGTGAGGGAAGAATGGAGCGTGAGATCGACAGGCGGATCGGTGCGGCATCCGCAGTAATGCGGGCGTTGCATCGGTCCTGTCGTGGTGAAAAAAGGAGCTGAGCCGCAAGGCGAAGCTCTCAATTTACCAGTCGATCTATGTTCCTACCCTCACCTATGGTCATGAGCTATGGGTAGATCGCGAATACAAGCGCTGAAATGAGTTTCCTCCGCAGGGTGTCTGGGCTTTCCCTTAAAGATAGGGTGAGAAGCTCAGTCATCCGGGAGGGGCTCAGAGTAGAGCCGCTGCTCCTCCGCATCGAGAGGAGTCAGATGGGGTGGCTCGGGCATCTGATCAGGATGCCTCCTGGACGCCTCCCCGGGGAGGTGTTCCAGGCACGTCCAACCGGGAGAAGGCCCCGGGGAAGACCCAGGACACCGTTTGGAGGGACTATGTCTCTCGACTGGCCTGGGAACGCCTTGGGATTCTCCCGGAAGAGCTAGAAGAAGTGGCCGGGGAGAGGGAAGTCTGGGCATCTCTGCTCAAGCTGCTGCCCCCGCGACCCGACCTCGGATAAGCGGGAGACAATGGATGGATGGATGGATATATACAGTATATATATACAGTATATATGAACAAATGTGCATCGTGTATTTACATATTTTTCTTCACTATTTCCACCCCCGTGAAATAAAGATAAGAGTACATATATGAAAACTTAGAGGTCACCTTATAAGATGCAAGTGTTTCTTAAATATGGAGCCTGCTCTACTAACTGCCAATCATGTGGTTGTAACTCAATGTATAGCACGCAGACATGATGACGAGTTTACTTGGTATTCAACCAAACTTTACAGTGGGCAAGTCTACATTCTAAGTGATTTTGACTGTTGAATGGATGAAGGTGACAGACATATCGGGGTCTAGTGATACCAGTGAAGAAGAAAGTGGTATCAGTTTACTCCGGTGGTATTCACATTCCCCAGATTACAATCCAGTAAAGCATCAATGCAGTCAGGATATTGCATCATTTTGGTATATCATCATCAGTTGCAAACTGCTTAACACCAGAGTGCTTTTCAAAAGTTTATAAATGATCATGATGATGTAACTACAATTTCCAGATTATTAGGTGAACTTATTATGCATTGTAATCTAAGTTATCAATGTAGACCACAGTATTAACATTTTTCAGTGCATCATCTACATGTATTGGGATTTATTTTTTAATGCGTCTAGTTATAAAATGTATTGCATTTGTCATTCAACAAATGGCACATCACACATCTTTCTAGTAATAAAATGCATTTTCTACAAATGCCTGTGATGCGCCATCTGTTAGCATAACAAATGCAATGCATATGTTTCTGTTTTGCGCCATTGAATATGGGATTTGTAAAATTAGTGTTAATGTTTATGATTTGTCATCTTTTGAAATGACAGAACATAGCTACTGGACGGACACTAAGATACACAGGTACACAGACACTTGTCCTTTTTTTTAAAGGTGGATGTTCCAGCACATCCTATTCAATATGCAGTAACAACTCTCAAGAGGTGTTTGTAGTACTAGGCTGCTATTTTCAGGCATCAAGATGAATGGTCTACTGGTACTTAATGTCACATGGCACACAGAATTTGGATCACATTCTGCAGTTCTACTATGTTTTACTGAGTTCACAATAAGTTTGGTGAAATCACTGCAATGTTCAAGAACTTAATTGAACGCTACAAAATATATTGAAACCAATAGGGATGAGGAACTGAACTAGTTTTGAGTGAATTATAATGGTGAAATCGTCTTTTAAGGGACACTGAGGGCTAGTGAAGCATCAACTAACCTCTTGCTGTGCTGATTACAGTGGCCAAAACTGTGATCTGAGCTGTGAGGCACAAAGTGCCAAGTACTACGCCACCGGCCTCAAACACAACCAGAACCCAATGGGAATGAATACCCACAAACAAAATACTAAAACTGCTAAAAACTTTCAATAAGTAAATAATATATAGATAACTGCACTCACAAAGTTACAATCTTGGGGCACACTAGCTGTGTATGAAGCAAAGGTTTAGGACTGGCTTATTCCAATGTCTGAAGTTGTGGCTACAGTATTTGTGTAAATGCTTTGTAGTTTTTTTTAATCCATCAAAAAGAAAGAAAATATTTTGTAAATAGTAATGAAGTTGTATTGTTTTTAACACATGTGGGATGGAGTACTGACTAGATTGTGAGTGCAAACGACCTTTACAGTAGGCCTGTGTGAAATTCTGAACATGGCAGCTACAGCTCTGTGATGTCACATTGACTTCGCAAAGCATCAGGAGCTCTGTGGAAAAAAAATGTTCACTTAAGCCAGCTTAGATAAAATTCTAAGAAATTAGTCTGTAAACAGGGTCACTCTCGAACACAGCATATTCACCTGCAAGAAACACTTTTGCAGATTGAGCGGATTGTTCAGTCAAACTCTTTACTAGTCTGAAACATTTCAGACAAGTCACACAAGCTCATGTTTAAAGAGAAGTGATTTCTCACTGTCAGATGGTCCATGTATTGCCACAGTGTCATGTCTAACATTGTCGAACTTCATCTGTATATTACCATAAAGGTATGCCATCAAATATTTTTTTGTTTCTGTGCCTGGTTAACTTCAGAATTTGGAATGAGGTTTATGACATATGTACACTATATTAATTATTTATTACTATATGCCCATATGTGTATTGTTATTACACACTGCCACAATTTATTTTTTATTTTTTTATTAATTAATGATAAAAAATTGTTTTAGTTTAATTTCCAATGTATATTTTGAGCCATTGGTTAAATTGCTACATTATATCTGCTTTTGACTACAATATTGTCACATATAGTATCATTTTTCTACAGGAAGTCATCTTCTCAGTCGAGTGTCTATGAGTATTATCAGCATTTGTGGATAGCTGAGCTCGTTTTCCTGCTCATTTAAGTGTCTTGTGTTCATTTGGAAGTTTGATTTTGTTTTTTTTTTTTCTGTTTTGGACATCATTAAGCCACTTTTCACATTACTGATTTCAGTAAGTCGTTGTTTTGTATATACAGTATAGTACCTGATGATATAAATGAAGTGTGTTAAAAAACAGTGAAGAATTATTAAGCTGTCTAATATGCAATTATCACCTATGTATCTAACCCAGTTTAAATACACTATACTGGTTATCAAAAACTTTTGGCAGTTATGGCATAGATCAATCCCATCAAAAAATAAAAACAAAAAACAACCCTGAATCTGTGTGGGTGACTGTTAAACATTCAAATGCATTACTGCTTTAAAGATAAAGGTAAATAAGCTAAAAATAAAAGAAGTGACATTTCCATAGCTGTTTTATTTTGATCATCTTACACTGTAGTTAGTGAACTGGTAAGTCCTTTCTTTTTTCCTAAGAGCTTGGTGCTAATGAAAGTGCTTTACTGTTAGAATAAGACTATGATACATTGAGAGATATGTATTGAGTGTGCAGGTTCTCTTTTTGTTCGCTTGGATTCTTCTGAAAATCAACAGGACATGCTGTCGGGTTTCTTTAGGTTGCGTGTGATTTTTTGGATGCCTGTGCATGGGTGACCAAGTTTTACAAAGTGCTGTAGACCACTAATGCCTGTCTCCTGTATTATTGCTATTTCTGCTGGAATTATTGTGGTTCTTTACGCAAAATACAGCATTTATAACAAATACGTGGATAACTGTTATTTAAATATTTTATACTCCCATTCTGTGGTATTTTATGTTTTCTAAGTTTCATCCAAACACATACATGCCAGAATTAACTGGCAGCTCAAATGTGTGGGCATATGCATACGTGTGCCCTGCAATGATAGACATGGGCCCATCCCGTTGATAATTTCTGCTTTACATCAAATTCTGTCAGATGCATTCTGGGTTCCAGTGACCCTGAAGGACATAAGCAAGTCTGAAAATTAATTGTTGGATTAATTATTGTGTTATGCTATTTATGGAGTGATTTCATTTTTATCAGTTCAGAATTTTCACTCTGGTTATTAAACATTTACAAAATATAATGTTTTCTTAATTGGTTTTTTTTAAGCATTGTCATTTATATCCTTAACTTATGATTCATCTTCTGCTTTATCTTTTTAGTTAGATTTTGTAATCATGTTTTGAAGGATATTTCATAGCCAATTATTGGTAGTGTTTTTGTTTGTAATTATATTTTTATACAGCTATATCCTGGTTGAGATGCTTTTATCTAAACATATACATTTTGCTTTTTGTTTGAATAAACATTCAACAATTATCATTCTTGAATGCAATCTGTGACAGAAAAATATCTTTGCTTGAATATCTCCTTGCCTATTTAATGTACAGTATTAACTTATGACAAGTATAATACACATATTTAATGCAAGAATTTTCAGTTGCTGGCTTTGAGAGCTAGAACATTCATTATAATGAAAATGATCAAATTCACACAGAGTGGCTTAAACCAAAAACAGCATCAGTTCATCTTCTAGCAATATGTGAACATTTTAAAATGTTTAAAGTGCATTTCATGGCAGCTTTATCTTCAAGAACACAAACCTGAATGAGGGTAGTAGTGAAATTAGATAATTTATGGGTTTGCTGTGGTTTTACTTCTTAAAATTATTTCCAAATGAACTCTAAAAATCTTGTTTTTCTCTATTGCTAAAATGACATTAGAAATTTACTTTAGTTCTTGATTTTCATACTTAGGATGTAGTATCATTCTGTGTATGCAATAACATTTATGCTATCCTGCTGTTCTACTACAATGCTTAAAAGAGTCATAATCTTTGCTTAACTATCATTTTTAATGAGTAAGTCCTACATTTCTGTCAGAATGTACATTTTCATTTTATTGTGTTTAGTAATGGTTTGCCAAATTTATTTGAACATTTAAGCAACAGCCAACTTTGCATGTAATTTATGTTTTAATGTTTCCTGGCCTTACATCTTCTTCTTTAATATTCAGACCATATTTACTCCTTCGTGATCACACTTCATACGAGCCAATGATCCACTGATGCAAATAAACCTAGAAAAAAGCAAGTAATGGAAGGGACATCAGAAAAAGAAATATGTACATTTATAGAAAAAAAAAAAAGATGTGTGACGTGTTTTAGTTCTAATTTACCTCATTGTGAGCCAAACCACATGAGTTATAAATGATGCAGAGGTTCAAAATGATTTGTTTTGGTGTGGGTAAGCCTGGCCGATCCGCATGATTGACTACTCAACAACACTGCTGGTCAGCAGTTTCCATTTCAGCAATATTCAGTATACTTGTCAATATCAGTTCAATATCAGTTACCTATTTGGGAACTGGGGTGATCATAGCTAAAAACAGATGTCTCTCCTATTGGCAAGATGCATAACTGTTATCGTAGAGTTTTTATCTTTGGCTTTAGGTTTTTTTTTTGTCTATTGTTGGTTTTGTTGTTTTACTGTGTGTTTTTGGTTATTTCCTTTTTCCTTTTGTTTTTCTCTCCTTCAGTTATGTTGTTATATTCCTTTCTCTTTTAGTATTGTCCATTTAGTTGGTTATCTATTGTACTTTTTGTATATTGAGGACAAGAAGGTGGATTCCCCTGAAACTTCAGCTGTGCAGACTGTCCTTGGCCTAAATAATGGCCTTACATTCTTCAGCCTATAGATCCTACATGTGTTCTTTTGCTGATTTTTGGATAATTTTTCTATTTTTTGATTTTGTAAGTTTATTGCTTTGATTCTTTAGTTTATGAAGTTTTCTTCTTGTCTTTTTGTTTTGGATTTTTGTTATCCAGATATATGGGTTGCCTCTTTGAGGCATCTTTTGTATATTTCTCCAAATATTTTTGGAATGTATTCTTTTCTGCCTTGGAGTTTCTTGACTAGGCCTACATTGCATTTCAAGGCCTACTTTGAGTTTGTAGGCCCAGGGAGTTTGAAGCCGTGTTGAGTTTATTAAATAATACAAATATTCATAAACCTGCTTAATTTAGCTCAGGGTCATTTAGGGTCTTATCAGTTTAGAATTTTCACTATGGTTATTAAACATTTACAAAATATAATGTTTTCTTAATTAGTTTTATTTAAGCATTGTCATTCATATAATTAACTTATGATTCATCTTCTGCTTTATCATTTTAGTTAGATTTTGCAATCATGTTTGAAGGATATTTCATTGCCAATTTTTGGTAGTGTTTTGTTGTAATTATATTTTTTATATCCTGGTTGAGAAGCTTTTTTCTAAACATACACAATTTGCTTTTTGTTTGAATAAACATTCAAAAATTCTTAAAAGTAATCTGTGGCAGAAAAAATATAATTTGCTTGAATATCTCCTTGCCTATTTAATGTACAGTATTAACTTTCTTATGACAAGTATAATACACATATTTAATGCAAGAAATTTTTCAGTTGCTGGCTTTGCGAGCTAGCACATTCATAATACTGAAAATGATAAAATTCACACAGAGTGGCTTACACTAAAAACAGCACCAGTTCATCTTCTTGCAATATGCGAACATTTTAAAATGTTTAAAGTGCATTTCATGCCAGCTTTATTTTCAAGAACACAAACCTGAATGAAGTAGTAGTGAATTTAGACAATGTATGAGTTTAATGTGGTTTGACTTCTTAAAATTATTCCAAATGACCATAAAATCTTGTTTTTCTCTGTTGTTAAAAAGGCATTAGAAATTTACTTTAGTTCTTGATTTTTCATACTTAGGATGTATTCGTTTCTGCCTTGGAGTTTATTGGCTAGGCCTATATTGTATTTCAAGGCCTGCTTTGAGTTTGTGGGCCCAATGGTGGAAGTGAAGCCTTTTTGAGTTTATTATATCATACAAATATTCATAAACCTCGCTTAATTTAGCTCAGGGTCATTGAGGGTCGGGGTTATGGGTACAGCAGGTATCTATCCCAGCAGCAATGGGTGCAAGGCAGGAAACAGCTCTTGTCAGAGTGCCAGTCTATCCCAGGGTCCATTCATGTACACAATCAAAACTCGCAATAATGCGGAGCCAACGTGCAATCAACAGTCACTTAACCTGCATGTCTTTGGGAAGAAAACTAGAGCAAACATGTTTAAATTGGGGGCTGATGTTCTTCAAAAATGAATTTTTTTATGATTACTTTTAAGTGGCCTCAAGTAGTTTTTTAATAAACTTAACTAAATTGAACTACAGTGATCCCTCGCTATTATCGCGCTTCACCTTTCGCGGCTTCACTCTATCGCGGATTTTATATGTAAGCATATTTAAATAATATATGCGGATTTTTTGCTGGTTCGTGGATTTCTGAGGACAATGGGTCTTTTAATTTCTGGTACATGCATCCTCAGTTGGTTTGCCCAGTTGATTTCATACAAGGGACGCTATTGGCAGATGGCTGAGAAGCTACCCAACTTACTTTTCTCTCTCTCTCTCTTGCGCTGAGTTTCTCTGATCCTGACGTAGGGGGAGTGAGCAGGGGGGCTGTTTGCACACCTAGACGATACGGACGCTAGTCTAAAAATGCTGAAGATTGATCTTCACGTTGCTACCTTCTGTGTGCAGCTGCTTTGGAAGCGACATGCTGCACGTGCCTTCGCATACTTAAAAGCTCAAAGGGCACATATTGATTTTTGACTGTTTGTTTTTCTCTGTCTCTCTCTCTCTCTCTCTCTCTCTCTCTCTCCCTGCTCCTGACGGAGGGGGATGTGAGCTGCCCGCCTTCATACAGCTTTGTACGGCGGTGTTGCGCATACTTAAAAGCCAAACAGCCCTATTGATTTGTTTGCTTTCCTCTCTGTTTCTGACAGTCTGTGCTCCTGACGTGCACTCCTTTTGAAGAGGAAGATATGTTTGCATTCTTTTAATTGTGAGACAGAACTGTCATCTCTGTCTTGTCATGGAGCACAGTTTAAACTTTTGAAAAGAGAGAGAAATGTTTGTTTTGCCAGGTGTTTGAAATAACGTTCCTGTCTCTCTACAACCTCCTGTGTTTCTGCGCAAATCTGTGACCCAAGCAGTGCACAATATAAAAATAACCATATAAACATATGGTTTCTACTTCGGGGGATTTTCTTATTTCGCGGGTGGCTCTGGAACGCAACCCCCGCGATGGAGGAGGGATTTACTGTAATCCTATATCGGCGTAATTGGAACTGGTGCTACAGTTTCTCAGTCAATGTACTGAGCAGTTCACCCCTCCGAAACCCCCCTCTGTGAAACGGTGATACAATGGGAAACAAATACAGTTTTTGTTTTTTTTATCTCCCTCTTTGCTTGATCAGCTGCTGGCTTGCTGCTGCTGCTGCCGTGCCGTGTGACCCTGCATCTCGTGTGGCGCTTCAAACATTTAAAAGCCTGTCTTTGTCTTTTATTTCAGGCCCTGGGCATGGTTAAATGTCTTGGCACAAAGTCTTGTCTTGCAGGAGTTCTTGATTTTTTTAAGTTTATAATTTAAAAACTGAATAGAATCTGAAAATCTAATAATATCACATTAAAGTTTGATTAATTCTGAAAAGATTGATACCAAACATATATATGTAGGTTTTAAAATAAGCCTGATTTAAAGTGTGACAAAAAAGTAACATAAAATCGTTGCTCAAAATCATTCCACTTTTAGGCTTAGGATTTTATATATACAGTATAGAGAAGATATTACTTTTATTGAAACCGGTTTTAAAAATGCTCAATTAAAGAAAAGTCTTGTGTATGTTATTGCATTTAACATTTGTTGATGCAATATACAGTATATGCAGTAATGCATATGGTATGTTCTACAGATATATATGCAAGATATGATTCTCTATTTGCTTAAACCAGAAAATGACAACTCTGTTGAGTTTTTTTTTTTTGCAGTATACAGAATATAGGAATGCATACTGTACTAGAGTGACAACCATTTTTAAGACAATCGGAAGAATCTGCTCATTTAAAAAAACAATTTCTTTATTGTGTAAAAAGCCACACTACAACAATTTCACATTCAGATGACTTGTCTTTAAATGGGGAGAGGAAATCAGAGCAAATGAATCAAACATAAACAAGCAAATTGAGGGGATGTCACTTCCATACAGTATTGTGAATCTGTTACTAAAAAAACATGTGCTTCAGATACCAAGGGGACCCAAATTCTAGCATTTTTTTGGTCTGACATATACAGTGTTCTGTTATGTGTTTAAAATTTTGGAAAGACCCAAAAATTTTCATGTTTTTGAAAAATATACTTTTTTTATCAGGATATCATTAGATTGATTTTAAACATATAGCCACATTACTAATGTTGCAATTGGCCGTCACTGCTTGAAACTACGTGTTTATAATTTGTTATCTAAACATTACAATAAAGTCCATTTTAGCTTCCATTACATCAGTGTCCTAATGATAAAGGTGATTAAAGAAAGATTTTTTAACACGTTAAATGCTGTGGTGACAACTGGTGAATTTGTTTCGGATACCGTTGATCAATTAAGATTTTTTTTTTCTAATATACTAGTTAATTATTGGAGCAAAAGTCACAATAAAAAAAGTTTCTCTAAAAAATATCTTTTCGAATTAACTTTTAAAATTCCCATATTTGCCAATCAATGTGTTTTAATGGTTAGGGAAATCATTTCAGTGGCGAATAAATTATAAATACATATGGTTGTCCAGATACTCTTTCTGGTAGCCCAGCTTACATACAGGGAGGAGTTTTTTTTCTAAAGTATTTATTGCACAGCAAGTGCCTAGAACTCCATCCTTCTATGACAATAAAAACAGTTGGCATCTTGGAAGAGAATGTGATATTAATGTGTGTTTATCAGTGTATACAAAATATTTTATCAAACACTGAAATGAACACTGTGTTCGTATTGTGTTCTCAAAATTGTTTTCAGGTCTCATTTAGACCACATAAATTAATTTCTGTGTCAAAAACATCACCACTTTGACTTTCCACATTATTCTGAAGTGTAATATTCCCTTTACAGTGTCATACACCTTTAATTGAGCACCGACAGTGATTTTGTAATTAAATCTATTAAAGTTTATCACATTTGGACCATCGCACTGAGATTTAAAACAAATACCCTTCTTTTTCTCCTTTAAATGGGCCCCAGTGTGTTAGTAAAGAATATGTTTAGGACTGAAAAAGTATTTTCACCCTGTGAAGTGTTTGGGTTAATAGTAAGGAGAGTTTTCACAATCTGCAGTAGACCTCTTAGGAGCCTCTGAGTTCATATCAGTTAATGGTTGTACATCTTATTTTATATGAGATTCCTCTTGTGCCCCTTTTTGTGACTATATAAGCAGTGGTAGAAAGTAACAAATTACATTTACATTTGTACTGTAGTTGAGTAGATCTTGTAGGGGAATTAGAATTAAATTAGATTAGATGCATAAATTTTGGGTGTCGTAGGTCAGGGATCTGAAGCACAAAGTATGTTAGTAAATGACATAATGGCCATGCAGTTTTCTTTGATTCAGTAAGTGGACGTATCTCAGTACATGGTGATGTGCTGGTCCAGTGTATTGGCCACGGTGTTCTTGATCCTTCTCTCGGCTGTAGTGACTGTTGGCTTTTACTGCACGTGGGCATACAGTTAGGTCCATAAATATTTGGACAGAGACAACTTTTTCTAATATTGGTTCTGTACATTACCACAATGAATTTTAAACTGAAACAACTCAGATGCAGTTGAAGTGCAGACTTTTAGCTTTAATTCAGTGGGGTGAACAAAACGATTGCATAAAAATGTGAAGCAACTAAAGCATTTTTTAACACAATCCCTTCATTTGAGGGGCTCAAAAGTAATTGGACACATTGATCTCAAAGCTATTTCATGGCTGCAGGTGTGGGCCATTGTTTATGTTATTATCAATTAAGCAGATATAAGCCTGGAGTTGATTTGAGGTGTGCTGCTTGCATGTGGAAGATTTTGCTGTGAACAGACAACATGCGGTCAAAGGAGCTCTCCAATGCAGGTGAAAGAAGCGCATCCTTAAGCTAGTGAAAACAGAAAAAACCCATCCGAGAAATTGCTACAATATTACGAGTGGCAAAATCTACAGTTTGGTACATCCTGAGAAAGAAAGCAAGCACTGGTGAACTCAGCAACGCAAAAAGATCTGGATGTCCACAGAAGACAACAGTGGTGGATGATCGCAGAATCATTTCCATGGTGAAGAGAAACCCCTTGACACAGCCAACCAAGTGAACAACACTCTCAGGGGGTAGGCATATTGATATCCAGTCTACCATAAAGAGAAGACTGCATGAAAGTAAATACAAAGGTGCACTGCAAGGTGCAAGGCCACGCATAAGCCCTCAAGAATATAAAGGCTAGATTGGACTTTGCTAAGAACATCCTAAAAAAGCCAGCACAAGTTCTGGAGAAACATTCTTTGGACAGTATGAAACCAAGATCAACCTCTACCAGAATGATGGCAAGAAAAAAGTATGGAGAAGGGTGTGGAACAGCTCATTATCCAGAGCATAGCACATCATCTGTAAAACACGGTGGAGGCAGTGTGATGGCTTTAGGGTGCATGGCTGCCCAGTGGCATTGGGACACTATTGTTTATTGATGATGTGACACAGGACAGAAGCAGCCGAATGAATTCTGAGGTGTTCCGAGACATACTGTCTGCTCAAATCCAGTTAAATGCAGTCAAATTGATTGGGCGGCGTTTCATGATACAGGATGGACATTGACCAAAAACATACAGCCCAAAGCAACTCAGGAGTTTAATAAAGCAAAGAAGTGGAAAATTCTTGATATGGCCAAGTCAGTCACCTGATCTTAACCCAATTGAGCATGCATTTCACTGTTGAAGACTAAATTTCGGACAGAAAGGCCACAAATAAACAGCAACTGAAAGCCGCTGCAGTAAAGGCCTGGCAGAGCATTAAAATGGGGGAAACCCAGCATCCTGGTGATATTCCATGAGTTCAAGACTTCAGGCTGTCATTGCCAGCAAAGGGTTTTCAACCAAGTATTAGAAATGAACATTTTATTTCCAGTTAGTTAATTTGTCCAATTACTTTTGAGCCCCTGAAATGACGGGATTGTGTTAAAAAAATGCTTTAGTTGCCTCACATTTTTATGCAATCGTTTTGTTCACCCCACTGAATTAAAGCTAAAAGTCTGCACTTCAACTGCATCCGAGTTGTTTCATTTAAAATTCATTGTGGTAATGTACAGAACCAAAATCAGAAAAAAGTTGTCTCTGTCCAAATATTTATGGACCTAACTGTATCTGTACAATGGAAGATATAGCTGAAGTTCTAAGTATAATGGTAGCAGCGACACTCTACAGTATAAAAAAGGAGACGGTACTATACATTACTGGTCACATTTAGAAGAGCTGTTCAGTCGTAAGGCCATAAGACAAAACCACTTCATTATGCAGTGTTAACTGCACCCCAAAAGCTGATAAGTTACCTGCATACAAGAACTCGTCTTCAGATTTACCAAACCACATGGAAGTAAGTTGATTTTTTTTAAACTTGTGAGAAGTTCAAAACATAGCACAAATGATTAAAAAAATCAGTTAATTGCACTGAAAAATACCACAGTAAGTTTCTGATAACCCTTTCTTGTCACGAACGAAGCAGTGTTCAGTTTTCCGAAAAGATAAGCTAGCAACTTCAGTTTTTAAAAAGGTGCTCCCCTTCATGCATAATGTGAAGAACATTTAGCACCATTATTAAAGCGTGTGGTGTGCATTGGGTATTTAGCAGTAACCTTCCATCTAAGAAGAATGGTGCTTGCAAAAATATTTGGTTTAAAAAATTTCAGTGCCAAGAATTGTAATGAAGCCTGCCTTTCATAGTGCATGTGACACTCCCAAAAGGCTTCACCATCTTTGACTTTATACGGATTCATAATGTATTTGTCTAAGCACACATTTCAACAAAAAAAAAAAACAATTGACAAAATAAAAGTAAAAATTACTCCTGTAACATCTGTAACCTACATGTTTCTTTTCACATATTTAAGGGGGTGCAGCTCAGCCTCTAAAATTTTTACTGTAGCTTATTAATCATTGTTCTACTTTGTAATTGTGAAATAACAGTAATCATGGTTTAAGTTTTAACAATTTTCTCTTTTACATTAGTTCTATGCAGATAGTACTTGCCTAAAGTCAACATGATTCAAAAGCCTTTTAGTCGCTAATGCGTTTGATTTGCAAAACTGTTTTTCTTTATTGGAGTCTTTGCTGTCTCAAATTATACTTTACAATGAATACTACATTTTGCATTGTCACTTGATATTTAGAGATGATTTGATTACTTGCTTACCATACATTCATTGTCCTGATGTCATTTTTTACACATTTTAGTTTTTGAAATATTCGGGTTACAGTACTTCAGTGATGTGCACTGTTGGTGTAATAGGCTAAGATGAGTGTGGTCAATAACTTTTTAATAACTAAATAATACAGCAGCCTTATTGATTTGAAATTGTAATTAGTATAGTGCACATATAGTAACAAAAATATGCCGACTTTTTCATAAGTTTATATTTCATTCTGGGAGAGAGAGTGAGAGACACTTTGCAATTGATGAAGGACTCCTAGAAGTAGACAATAATAGGTACAATTTGAAACCACTGAGGCTACTGTGTTGTTTATTTGGATTTTGGTTTAAAAATCAAAATGTTTTCATATGTTAAAATCCAGATGGCACTGGATCCTTCTGTCATGTGTGCTCTGTTTGGAATTCTATTGTTTAATCAGTCTATTTTTTATATTTAAAAGAAAAATTGACAGTTGCTGTTTTACATGCAAGTTTTTCTACTGAGTTCATCTACATTGCGTGAAAAGCATTTTTTTAAAATAAGATCTTATAAAGAACATTGCAGCCTCATTAAATTAATATTTTAATGATCATTGTAAATTTCTAGCAGTAAAAAACAATGGTCAGCTTCCAAAGCTTTAAATCTCATTCTAGTGGGAGGCAGTACAACTGAAGATGGCCTTCTTTTGATTGATGTGTACAATACTGACTACAGGTTGAAATGAAAAAGGCTGCAGGGTACTTTGTTATTTTAGAATTTAATTGCCATATAAAGTACGCTACACCATTTACTATACACATGATTTGTATACATATCTATCTTATTGCTATGTAAATTTGTTTTTACTTTCCAAACCACAGCATGATTTGAGATACTGTATTTGGTAATTGATACAAACTGATTTTTTTCTTTACTTGAGTAGTGTTTCTGCTCTTACTTTTTTACCTTTACTTGAGTACATTTTTGTCTGTGTAGAAGCATTTCTACTTGAGTACTTTTTTTATTACTTTTTCCACCTCTGTACATAATGCAAGATCTGTTTGAAATAGAATAGGGCCCTCTGATTTTTAAAGGTTAATGTCAATTTTCCAAGACTGAACATGTGTGGCAAAAGCATTGTTGAACCATTCAATCCATCATCTATGATCTATGAGCAGCTATAACAAGTTGCTGTATATTTTAGGTTACTTTCTCAGCTGTACCAGGCCCTGCCAGTTGAAAGGAGTTACCCACTGCATCAGTGTACATTTATATTTCCATGTTGTACATTTCATGAAATGACTTCGTGAAACTACATCAGCATTTGTTAGTTCTTGCAGGTTGACTAGTGTAGTAAAGCGTTTAATGGTACTGTGCTTTCTCACCTTTTCAGTTCTAAAATTAGTTTTGCCTGAACGCAAAGGACCGCTGTTATCTGTGGTCTCTGGAAGCTCTCTGCATGCGGTATGGCATATCACCACTAATGACTTGATTCTTGTACTGTCCCCTTCATGTGGTCATTGCTACATTGCAGAATATCCTTTGCATTTCCAGTGTATTTCAAATGTTATTTTCCGTTAATTTTTGTCATAATGAAGCATGTAATTGTGATTCCTTTAACTTGTAACTGGTGTTAAATCAGTAGTGAAATGACTAGTCTTCTCCTTTTTTAATCCATAATGAAGTATGCATTCATTCTTACCTTATTTTCGTTGAGGAAATGACAGTAGGATACGATTTAACTTTTGACATCCTTGCCCTTGCTGCACCAGTTGTTGTAAAGCTATCACTGTTGTTTCTTTTGCTTGCTTTAATAATAAAAATAATTCTTTGCATTTATATAGCACTTTTCTCACTACTCAAAGCGCTCAGAAATTGCAGGTTAAGGGCCTTGCTCAAGGGCCCAACAGAGTAAAGTCCCTATTGGCATTTAGTGGATTCGAACCGGCAACCTTCCAATTGCCAGTGCAGATCCTTAGCCTCAGAGCCACCACTCCGCCCTTACAGACTTTAATCCCAGTTTGTATTGCTCACTAGCTGGTGTATGCATGTGTGATGGTGATTACAGGTGTCTGGCGCATTATAAGCAGTTGCCTTTAAAGTGATATCCAGTTAAGATTGTATATGAAGAATTGGGACTTTTGCTTTTATCAAATTGCTTTTGATTAAGAAAAAAATGCATAGACCAAAGACTCTAAACATTTGGTAGTCTGCAGGGTTTTGTGAGTCTATAGTTTGGTTGTTCAGAATGAAAAATTGGTAGTCCCGGGTAGGATATATGGTCATTTCTAAATTTCAGTTCTGGGTTCAAAATAACAAAAAAATAACAGATTTCTCAAAAACACGTCATTGTAGTGTTGTTTTATGAATTGAAGGTTATTCCAAGTGACAGATTGCAAAAAAATTATAAAAAATATCATGCAATGATGTGTATTACTGTCTTGAGAAAAAATGACAAATTTGATCTAACTATGATGGAAAAGAATGTGGCAGGCCCAGGTGCACAACTGCATAAAAGGATAAGTTCATCAGAGTCTGGAAATAATATGGAGTCTTGTGGAATGGATAAGACGGTTATCATGATAATACATATAGAACATATGAACTGAAGTAATAATTTTAAAATACCAACTAAATAATTGTGCAGAAGCAAATCAGACAGGTGAAATAAAAAAAGAAAAATAAAGAGCAGAAAATAAAAAAGTAACTTGAATCACGTCTAGGCAGATATGCTACCATTTGTCCTGTTCTACAGTCATAGTTAAGTGGCACAAAGACTGCTTATTCTGACTATTAAATGTGAAACTTTATTACAGTTTCCTCCGATTTTTTTTTTTTACTTCAATAAACTTTCTGTGAGGTTACATTTTTCTGGGTCTGTGGGCCATGAGATTCATCCATTAGTGAAAAAATGTTTTTTCCTTAGGTTGCCTGTAAATAGCTAAGAATTCACATCTGTCAATCCCTAAATGCCACATTCTTCTGGTTACTACTACTAAAATAAAATCAGGCAGTGATTTATCACTTACGTCAATAATGTAGTACTTTGATAGTGCAAAGGTATGAGAAATTACAATGTATAGTTTCCTATTTTTTACTACACTTTTCAAAAAATTTGCAACTTTCAATGGGAATAGATTTTTTTTGTTGTTCTTGACTGTTTTTCAAATACAGTATCAAGTGTTCACAATTTTTGTTGTAACATAAATGTTTCACAAAAACAAAATGTTAATGTAATCAAAGCTAAAGTTAAGAACCCATACTTCAAAAAAAAAATCTAGAGTGGTCTCCCCTAGACTTTCTCATATACTGTACTCAGATATGGTAATGGATATTTGAGGAGTAAACTGCAAGACAATGATTATATTTTTGTATTATGTACATTAAAGAACCAGCAACAACAAATCAAATCAAATTAATAATATATTAAACAATTCTTATAAAAGTAAAGTTGAATAAATCGGACTCTGCAGCTGAATGAATAAAAGGTAAAGTACCACTTCTGGTTAACGGAAATAGCCCAAAAGTTGAAAGAAATCTACGTTTTGTACCTAATACTTGTATGCAATATTTGGTTGATCTAAGTGAAAGCGTACTCAAGTTATCATGTTTATATACACACACACGCACACGCACACGCACACAGAGACAGATACACAGACATAATTCCAAAAATGGTACTTTCAGACTCAAAATGTTGAGATGCATCAAAATCTCGAAATGGAATTTTTGGACGATTGCAATACTTTTCCTACACTTCGTATACGAGAAAAAAAAAAGAAAAAGAAAAGGCGCATTGAATGTTGCTGGGCAGTTGGGAATATTGATGACTAATCGGCGCTATTTCTTGTCTCATCTTTTATAACCACAGCATCTGAAACTACAGCTATTTGCCATTAGCAGAAGAAGCGCAGAAGGCAACGCTGACTTTTCTGTGCCAAACGGCATCACTTTAAGTGCTGGTTGGGTGAGGGAGAGGATCAGCAAGTCATAAGTATGTGCAGGTTTGAACCCTCCCATAAAAGTAACTAGTCCCAGGACCTCATAGAGCATGAACTGGTTATTGAAGTTACTGTTTGTCTGTGATGGCACTGTGTTATTTGTCATCATACCCTTGCTTTGTACCATGAAGTTCTATATGCTAATTTTATACAACAAAAGTATCTCCCCCAAGTAGCTTAAAAGTACAGTTAATAGGGTGAAACCTAAATATCACACAAAAAGAACAAAACTTGCTAAATCTCTTTAAAGTTTTGCCTGCATTTTATAACACACTGTCTGCATTTCGGAAGTTTGTTTAGAACAACGAAACAAAGTAAATTACTTAATTAAGCAGATCATTGACACAAATACTTTTCGAGCATTGTAATTTTCATTTTTCAAAACCCAGGTGTATGCTTAGTTTTCGTATGTACAACAATGACATATTATGAATGCAACAAACCCATTGGAATCCGTAGTTTGTAGGAAATCACAACTAACCTTGAAATAAAATGTGTGGATGTTATTGCTTAATATAAAATAGCATTATAGCTAAAGTTGTTCGTCCACAAGCATAACCTGAATGTGGAAAATGAAACAAAAAAAATGACAACCCTACACTTCTTATAATCCCCTCTAGTAATCATAAAACTAGTCATGTACTGTATACTGGCTATGTAGTAGTGCAGGCAAATGTTTGTGGACTACCTATCAGAGCACATTGTAATAGCAAACTAATCACTCCACCATTTGTTTCTTCCAGCCTCCATAATTTTTGTCCAGTTTAGAACCACATTCTTAGTGGTGAATGCAAACGCATGATTAAAACAGATAATGCAGTTGTGGAAATCTTATGGCCAGACACCTCTTTTTTTTATAACAGCACTGATACTAAGCCCAAATCCATATAGCATGAGCATGTTTTCTCAGTGTGCATCATGAAACATTTCCCATATGAGAGCTGCCAAAAACTCTGGGCTGTATCTTTTATTCTGTCTTCCTCACCAATTACACCCGTCTCCCTTTATTCTTTAGTCTTCATTTTATTGCTACGACTCCTAACTGGTGTTTGGTAGTTAAAATACATAAGGCTGTGCGTAAAGTTTGCAATTGTGGTGTATCATTGGCAGAATGTATCCATCTCTGAGATTTTTAAGTAAAAAGTATAGACCTAATGCAAAAAGATTTTTAACTTTAGCTTTCAGAAAGTGAGCTTCTTGCAGCATTGCAGCTTTAAACCCTCTTTTAATATTTAAAGTATTCCTTGGATTATTTGCTACACAACTGCAGCATATGCTGTAGTCACAGCAGAGAAATGGGTCACCGGCATTATAGTGCCTAGCAATGGAATGCTGTTATAGAATACTATATATGTTTGCAATGAACAAATTACACATTTGCAACTCTGTTACATTTGAAATGAGTCACATCACTTTCTAATGAGAAAGTAATTATTTATGATCAGGAAAGGTGATCATTTGAGAGATGTGACTGATATTGTGAGCATGCTGTACCAGACTGCTCAGTTATTTATTCGGTAGATAATGATGAAGAGTTCAAGAAACAGGCAACATTTGTAGTCTAGGACTGACTGCAGGAGCATATAAACTATAAGTAGGAAAAACTAGCAAAGCTGATCAAAGCATTTGTGGTAAATCAGAAGTGTAAGGAACAGAAACAGAAGTCAGAAAGTCACAACTAGGTGAAAGAATTTCAGTAATCAAAAAAAAATAATCCTGAGGAGTACACAGCAAGTTTATAGTACTGTATTTATCCAGGTGCCTGGGCCCCGTCCGCTTTATAAGGAACCAGACATGACATCTTAACGATGTAACATCTTGTAAAACCATGAACAGGATTGCAGGACACATGAAACCAAAAGACAAATTAGCAGCGAGTGAAATGATGCAAAAAATGTCAACATCATAATGATCTAATTAAGTAACATTGAATAAAACACAGAAATAAAAAAAAATTTAGTAACAAAGTCAAACGGGATATAACGCAACAACCGGTGGCTACAACGTAACAGAAGACTCCCAAAGTGTGCCATCAGTGCCATGGTCAGAGGCCATATTTGCTACATGAGACTAATTTAACAAAAAGTAATTTCATTCATTAATACTGGAAAACATGTTTAACCAACATTATTTCTTACTAATTACAAGCTTGAATTTTGCCAATTTGAATTAGATCAGGAGTATTATTTTTTAAAAGAACACTTTGTTGAAAAGATATATTCATTTTTGCCAAGTATTTTTGCTTTAATAATCACTTTTATTAGTTGCTGGTCATTTTATAGATTATAAGATTTTCATGATGCAGTTCATGTGTATATTGCATACAAAAGTTTCACATTCTGCCAATTCATGTGTTTTTTTTTTTACCACGTTGCTTGCGTAAATATTTAGATACATTTATAATTTTATGGTATCTATTGTGTTAAATGTGTTCCTCAGGCACTTTGAAATGTGTGAATATACTGAAGAAAAGTGTGGCTTCATTACAAAGATTATAAAGATTGCATTATGAGTGAATGACATATTAGAACATTAGAAAAATGTAGCCGTTCAGCCCAATATAACACTATTATATATTATTCAAAATTATTTAAAGCAAAGTGATAGAAGGTAATCAAGTAATACAAGAATAGCAAGGATTCAGTATGTTCACTTAAAATTGAAAAACATGAATATTTTTAGAGTTATCATTGTCACAGTTATAGTACAGTGTAGTGAAATTCTAACATGTCTGCATGCTACTGATTAGACACGATTGTACATTTATAAGCAATATTGTTAGGGATTAAAATGCTCAGTTTGTGGGAAAGAAAAAAATCTTCACTAATAAAAACTTATAAGGTACTACCAAATATGGACAAAATAGTCTCTTAGGTCTCTTTCCAAAATTTCATTCTATCATCTCAGTAACACTGCCTGCCTCATCCATTGCTGTCCTTGTCTGATGCTCAAACTCTGGTTCATTGTTTCATAATGTCTCGGATTGGTTACTGTAATTCCCTCTCCATCTGCCTCCCTGAAAAATCTATACAGAAGCTACAGTACATTCAGAACTTCGCAGCCAGAGTCCTCACCCACACAAAGCGTTTTGCTCACATATCCCCTGTCCTCTCCCAACTTCACTGGATACTGGTTCCATTAAGGATTAAATTCACAATTCTGCTTCTCTCCTTCAAAGCCCTACATAACCTTGCTCCTCTCTACCTCACTCAGCTCCTAGCTCCTTACACTCCTTATCGCTCTCTCAGGTCCTCGAGCAGTAATCTCCTTACTGTCCCAAGCACTAGACTCTCCGCCTTGGGAGGCAGGTCCTTCAATGTTATGGCCCCTCAACTCTGGAACTCTCTTCCTCAGTCTCTTCCAGATTGCTCCTCTTTCTGCACCTTTAAATCTCAACTGAAAACATTCCTCTTCTACAAACTTTTGTCATCTGTGTAATTTTTTTTTTATAATTTACTCTGTATGTAAAGCGACCTTGGTTTGTGAAAGGCACTCTATAAATGTAACTTATTATTTATTATAGTCCACACAACCATTTCCAACATCTGCTCAATGCTGTTTTGGTTGTCAAAGTTGCTTACACCTTCTAATGACAATGTAAGTTTAAAAACCTGATACAGTTTCACTGAAAGAATCTGTAGTTCCTGTGGAAACCCTGAAATATCCAGGCAGGATTACTGTACAGTATGTACACACTTGACTTGTGAAATACGATATACCAGTATTAAATCATTAACAGCAAAAACATCATAACTCTAGATAGGAAAGAATTTCCATAAAATGTAATTTTCCTTTATTTTTAGTCAAACAGAAATACAATTAAGTTATGCCCAGTTCATCCAGTAATTACTTTTTCAAGATATTTTGCCATATTTAGACATTTGAGGTGCTTTGCATAGTCCTTTAATATATAGTACTCATCTTCACTTACTTTGCTATGATTTCATCTTTGCACTTCAAGATGGTCTCCAACATTAATTCAGGATTCCTCAGCAAACTGTAGGCCAGTAATCATTCTGAGTGTGAAATAAGTCTCAAGAAAACTTGAATACCTTAGGCTTGATGGATGAAGTTAGTTATTTGTATTGGCATAAGTGCATACAAGTAAAGCTGCAGGATACAAAATATACAATGTAAATAAATACATAAAGTACTGTACCTACTATAGAGCTTATAAAACAAAGAGCTAACCATACTAACAGTATTCTACATCATATAATAAATTTAGACTGTTCCTTGTAACTATACTTTTTACTGTTTTGTTTTTCCGTATGAGCAGCAAATTAAGATTTGACATTCACTTCAGGTGGCAGATTGTATGGTAGGGAGATTGCAATATTCAGTTTTATATTAAGAAGTGCCCCAACAATAAATATTTTTTACGATTTGCTATTTTTGCCACACTGTTTGTTCTATAACTGTGGAAAAAATGTTGTTTCCCACATTTCATCTACTCCATGATGAATATTTATTTTTTAAGTTATTCTTTTGTTTATGTTTAACAGAGATAAAGTATGGCAAAAATTGTCATAATCATCTGATTTGAAAAGCATGAAGCTGCACCCACTCTGTCCTAGGGCAAGTGTGCCTTTGTCGGGAACTAAACCTAATCACTCTGGCTGAGCTGATGATACTAAAAAGCTAAAACCCAGCTTCTGAAGTTGGTTATGAGAAATGAAGTCATTTCACTGATACTAAAGAACACTGCAGTGAGATGACTGGAGGTGCTGTGACCAAGGTGACTCAGAGTAATCTCAAAAGCCATGATAATAAGGCGCTGTAATTTTCGCTGTTGTGGTCTGCATACGCTTGAGCCTTTGCCTTCATTGGAAGTGGTAGGGGTGTGGAGGGACCTACAGCAGCTGAGTAGCAGTCACATACAGCATCAATCTGCTTATTCTGTTAGGCCTTATCACAAAGTAATGCGTGGGTTGCAGTTGACGATGCCATGGCAACATGAAGTTTACCTGTCTTTCTGAGTGGGAAGTGTGAAAGTAATGAGTGTTTGATATGGCTGGGAAAATAGAGGAATTTTACAGGTCTAATGCTATTTGAACAAAGCTTGTCTTTTGAATTTTTCTATAAGATACATACATAAGTTTGTGTGTATGTGTGTGTATTAATAGGATATTAATTTCATTTAAGGATGTTGGCTTGTTGTCCATTTTGAAACAGTATATATTTACAGTTGTTAAGGATGGAACCAGTGGTTACTTCTGTATCCTATATCCATTTTTTTTTCTTTTTTGTCTTCCATGTATTTATTTTATTTACCTTTCACTCTGACAGCAACGTTGCCCCTGAGCACTTTTAAAATTACATTTAAGCTGAGTGAGACCTTGTCAGGGGTCAAACTAACATCTTCCAAATGGGAAATATTGATGCTCTCCACTAGGCAATTCTGCCTTGTCCCTGCAGGGATTTAAACTTCACAGTTTAAGTGGTATATTCTTTGATCTTTTGATAGGTAGGTAAGATAAGGTAGTGGCATGTTACGTAACCCAGACCTATTTCATGCCATCTTGAATCTTTCTGTACAGCAAATAAATGTTTTGAGGGAGTTAAAAATGTAATATCTTGCATAGAAATGCCCTTACTTAAAGTCACCCTATCTAATTCCCGTTACCTGTCAGCTGCCTGTCAAAAGTATTAGTCAGCTTTCAAGTAAGTTCTCTTTACTCCCCTGTGAAATATTTGCAAAAAGCACATTTTGTTGGGATATCAATCAAAAATTGTTTAATCTTATATGGTACAGTGGCTGTCATTGAATATCATCAGCCAGATAAAAAAAAATAAGTATCGCTTACTTGGAGGTTTTGACACTTTTCGATATATTTTGAATGTATACGCTTCCTTAGTTTTCAAATGTCTTCCCAAACTGAAGAATAGAAGCTTCTTGCTCTTTGGCGCAATCATCTTTTATATATATATCATCATTTATATATATATATACTGATATATATATATATATATATATATATAAAACTGTCCTATCCATTCTCTAATGTGCTTTATTGAACAATAGAACCATTTTGGGAGAACCATTAAATACAAGCCAGCCATCGACCTTCAAATGTGGTGCATGACCATTGCAGCATACATTCACCCACATATCCATGTACACTGGAGTCATTTAAACAATACACTGAGCACTGGCCAAAAGGAAAATTCACTAAACTGTACTTAAAACCACACAGGAATGGAAGTGCTGAGTATGCCTCACCTCCTATTGGAAAAGTGAAATCATGGCCTAGCAATTGGGAGGGAAGGCTGCCACTCCTCAGACGTAATGCAAAGATATTTCTTTTTAACCAATATAGTTTAGCTTTAATAATTTACATGCAACTTTACTTACAGAACCCTTGTATTCTGATTGATAGTCCACTGACCCCAAGTTTTTCTTCCATTAGAATTGCAGTACTCCCCACAGTTTGGTGTGGCTTTGAGAGTAGGGAGCAGGTTGGAAAAATAGATCAATGCAGCCGTAGGCAAGAACAGAGGTACTGACAGTATTCCTTAAACCTGTGTTGACACACTACCTTAGCATAATAATGGCAGTTTCTCATTTGAACTCTGTAGCAGTGCTGTGAGTAATTGTTGATGTGTCTTATGATGGATTGGTTCCTATTCAGGGTTGGATCCAGCTTGCATCAATTTTTTCTGGCAAATGCTGTGGCTTTGACAACCTACAATTAAAAAAAAAAAGTATGTTCCTATAAAGGATGGATAAGTGGGTCAATTCTTCCTTCAAGCGTAACTTTGACAGTCTTTATTTGCAAGCCAAAAAATCTTCTGGGAGGCTATCTATGAAGGGTTAGGTAACATCTGTTATAAGGTCAGAAAAAGAGTAGTCAATCATGTGACCTTTTGTTATGTACAACACAGCCTCAGTCCCGTTTTAGAATAAAAAAATGATTATGACACTCATCAGGGACAAAAGAGTTTAACAGCAGCTTGTTACAACTTCTAAAAACATTTTCTACACTAGGATCAAGATGAAGCTCTGACCCACCTTATTGTCATGGGATTACAATGAAAGTTGTGAGAAAATCATCTTCTACGCCAGCCAGATTGAGGATTTAACATCGTAAAATCCCATGCCACAACAGTTTGCCAAAAGTTTTTATTAGTAATTATAAGAAGATGAATCAAAGTTTAATCAGTACTTCAGTTAAGGAAAATCAGTCATGAAAAAACCCTGGCTACATATTAACCTGGATTTTTGTGATATTTCATCATTATTATTATTACGTTTAGGAAACAATTTTTGGATTTTTATTTTAAGCTTAAACCATTATATCACATAGGCATTGTATGACCGCAACATAGTAAGAGAGATAATTATGTATTCCTCTAACAAACATACATAGACAGACTGATTTTTTACTTGACTGATGTTTTGATTTCTCAAGGCAATGTAAATCAGCCTTGGCCTTTGTGAAATCCTATAAAGAAAACAAAATACTCCAGAAGTACACCCTGACCACCCTGAGTCAAGCACTGTTGGTTCACAGCTTCATGGTAGCTGTGAAAGGAAATAATTAATTAATTAATTTTATTTATTTATAAAGCACTTTAAAAACAACCTCAAGGCTGACCAAAGTGCTGTAAAAAGAAAAACAACACATAAACACATAAGAACTGAAGAGATTCTTAATAGAAAGTATAAAAAGTATACAAATAGCCAACATATTATACAGGGTTAAAAGCCAGAGAGTAAAAATGTGTTTTTAAATAGGATTTAAAGGCAGCTAAAGAAGGAGCCTGCCTAACGTGCAACGGCAAATCGTTCCAGAGTTTTGGGGCTGCAACTGAAAAAGCTCGATCTCCTCGGAGTTTGCATCGTGCCTTGGGAACGCGTAAAAGCATCTGGTCTGCTGACCTGAGAGAGCAAGACGGCACATAAGGGTGCAGCAGTTCCGACAAATAAAGAGGGGCACACCCATTAAAAGACTTAAAAACAAATACAAGGATCTTAAAATGGATTCGAAAACGAATTGGAAGCCATTGGAGGGAAGCCAAAATCGGGGTAAAATTCTCATGCTTTCTTGTGCCAGTTAAAAATCGAGCAGCAGTGTTTTGCACCAGCTGTAGGCGAGCCATGGAGGCCTGGCTAATTCCAAAAAAGAAGCGCATTGCAGTAATCTAGACGAGATGTTATAAAAGCATGTATCACTGTTTCAAGGTTGCGCTTAGACAACACAGGCTTGATTTTTGACAGCCGCCCTCAACTGGAAAAAGCAAGATTTTACCACTGCGTTCACATGGCTATCAAGTTTTAAAGTGGAATCCATTTTTACACCTAAATTTGTGATCATGGATTTCTCAAATTGAGCCACAGTGGAAAGGTCGATGCAGGGGATCCCCCTGGTGCTATTGGGCCTAAATACCATGACTTCTGTTTTGTTCTCATTAAAATTTAGAAAATTTAATGCCATCCAACTCCTTATGTCAATAAGGCAATCAAGCAGGGGCTGGACAGAACATGGACCTTGGCGCTTCAGAGGGAAATACACCTGACAGTCATCTGCATAAAGATGAAAGGAAATACTGTGTTTCCGAAAAATAGCGCCGAGTGGCAGCAGGTACAAGGAGAACAGAAGAGGTCCCAGGATGGAGCCCTGTGGTATCCCCCGGGGAGGGCAACAGAGGTGGAAGTAAAATCATCAATGCTGACACAAAAACTTCTATCTGAGACATAGAATCTAAACCATTGGAGAGCTGAACCCGTGGTGCCCACCCACTGCTCCAGCCTGGAGATGAGCATCTCATGGTCTATAGTGTTAAAGGCAGCTGTTAAATCCAAAAGCATAAGTAGTACACAGTCACCAGAGTCCACTGTCAAAGGAATATCATTAAAAACCCTTAACAGAGAGGACTCAGCGCTGTGGTGAGTTTTAAACCCAGACTGGAACACTTCCAGAATTGCATGTTCGTCCAGAAAGGACTACAGTTGGGTATAGATGACTTTTTCCAAGAGTTTGGACAAAAAAGGTAGCTTGGAAATAGGCCTAAAGTTAGACATAACAGAGTGGTCCAGACCCGTTTTTTTCAGAAGTGGTTGCACGACAGCATGTTTAAAATTTTTAGACACCACACTAGAGGTTAAACTACTATTAATAATAGTAAGAATAGAAGGACCCAAGGTAGAAAAGACCTCCTTAAGAAGTCGAGGAGGAACAACATCAAGGGGGGAGCTAGATGGCTTCATACTGAAAACCAGCTGCTTTAAAAAGGACAAAGTGACAGGCTCGAAGTGGTCAAACACAGCCAAACAGGGTATTAAAATGGATGGATCATGAGAAGGTGGTGAAATGAGGGCCCTAGTGCTTTACAACCTTCTTCAAGAAAAAGTAAAGAAATGTATCGCAAGTTTCCCTAGAGGCATCCAGAAAGACAGATAAGAAAAGAAAAAAGAAATACTGGAGAAAAGCAATTTGTATCACTTCTATAAGAAATACAAGTGTTATTTCAAAGGCATTCTGAGTACATGTGAGAAACAGTTAAAAGGGAAGAATTAATGATGACAAAAGGTAGCAGAGAAGAAAATAATTAATAATGCAAATGTCAATGCAAAGGGCTCTTTTGGTATTTTAGTAGTAAGAAAATGGTCAAAGAAAAGTTGGAATCTATTAAAATACAGAAAAGTTTAATTTAGGAAGATATGTGATCAAGTTTATACTTGTAAAATTAATGTAACATAATATTCTCAAACTGACTAAAGCCAATTCAGAGTCACAGGTGACCAGAGCCTATGCCAGAACCACTGAATGCAGGGCAGGAACCAACTTTGTATAAAGTGCCAGTCCATCATATGGTCCATTGAGGAATACAACCAACGGGCAATTTTGAATCAGTAAGTGTAAGTGTACATCTTAAGGAATTGAGAGGTAAGCTGTACCAGGAGACAAATCCATACAAGCAAAGGCAAAAGATGTTAAACGTCACACAAAAGGTGACTGGGATTCACATCCATGAGACTAGATATGTAAGGCAGCCTTGCTCTCACTGCTTTGTTACGCTGGACCTTTTTCAGTTTAATCGCATGGAAATTGTGAAGTGACATGAATGTGTTACAAAGAAATTAAGAAGAGGGAATTTAAAGCTATTATTTTAATAATTCAGGAATCAGATGGATGATTTTTTTAAAGTACATTTTGTTCACAAATCTTTGTCAGTATCATACATCTTTAGAACTATGTGTGGGATAAAAATGTACTTACTGTAGAATTGTAGTTGAAAGTTGCACCTTGGGAATGTTAACATCATTTCATAAATATTACATGTTATTGGGTTGAATGGAAGAAAAATAGCTTTATGTTGTGAGTTACAATATAAACAACACATTAGGTAGTTGTTAAGACAAAAAGAGTTTTGGCTCGAAGGACATAGCTTATAATACTATTTCCCAGTTTTATGAGTTTTGCTAGTTTGGTTAAATAAGGATGTTGGAAGTGAAAAAATAAACAAGATAACAGTTGCTCAAAGTGTGAAGTAGTAAGTCCCCTTGTCTGCAGGTGAGTTCATAGTTATTTTGGGTTCAACAAAACAAATATCAATTAGAAAAAAAAAACACACTTCGGAATTGGTGAAGAATAGAAAGTTAGAGTATAAGTTCACTTTAGATAACATTATTTGCAAAGTCAGTTGTTGATATGAAAGGAGATTATCATAGGCTCAGTTCCTTAAATTGCCTGCTAGGCAGATGATCACCGATATGCAGGTCTGTTCTGATGCATGTATTTGCATTAATTTGTTTCATAGTGTGGATCAATTTCCTTTTTGTGTTTTCTTCTATAATCTATTTCGTACAGTATGCTAAATGATTTAATGTCATGTTTTTAATGAATCTTTTAATGTATCTGCAGAGAGGTCGATGCTTTCTCAGGAGCACTTCTATATCTTTGCCTGATGAAGCACTCCGTCATAACTGTTGATTACTAAAGAAGGACTTTTTTTTTGTTTGTTTTTGAGTTGGCTTTGTTTTGTTGTATTACACCCTAATTATATTTCAAGTTATCAAAAGCAGAAGATATCAGATTAATGATCTGATGTAAAAACAAGAATATTTTGTTACTAATTATGGCTTTTCAAAACTAATTTTCTAGATCATTACCCACATCTTGAGTGGCAAAGAGAAGCCGTTTCTGCCTTTTTTGACCAGGACACGCTTTTAATTACTAAATGATTATTGTGAATGTGCTCAAGCTTTCATTTTCTTTTACCTTTTTTCCTTTAGAAGCACCTCTACATTTTCAGGTTTAATGTGACAATCAATACTTCATTGGTGCTGAGGACTTCAGCAGCAAATGTTAACATTGATGACAGTCTTTTTTTTGTACTTATCTATTTAACCAACAAGAGACTAATTTATATGACTTGTTTGTGTGTGTGTGTGCATGGGTAGATAGACAGATACTGCAACTACTGTGTATAACTTATTAAACAAAAAGTGAAATTAAACCTTGGCCAATTGTATATAAGATGGCATGATTATTCATTGTTAGCATGACTGCCACATGAATCAAGGGTATCAGGTTTAGAACCTGCCCTCAATCATAGACTGTGTGCAATGTATAGGTATGCCCTGTGTCTGCATGGATTATTCTTTTTGCATGCCAGTTTTCCTTCAAATTCCTAAAAATATGCTTGCAAAGTTAATAGGAAATTATTCTAAGTTGACCTTGTGAGAGTATGTAGGCCCTGTGATTAACTGCCAATTTGCCAGTTTTTTTCTAACTTTGCAGATAATATATATATATATAGGTTCTGTGCTTTTGAATATTATGTTATATACTGTGGAAAGAAAATGCATTGACACAGAAAAAGGTTTGGGACAGCCTCCCATATACTTGGAGTATGGCTGCAAAAAATTGGCTAAACAAAAAGATCAATGCGAGCTTGTTATAGATATGAGTCTAAAACAGAACTGATTGATAGAAGGAATATGGTGGCTTTTAAAGTCAGGCAGGGGAAATGATGTCATCTGGACAGGAACCGGAAGTGACATCATCGGGTCCAGATCCGGAAGTGATGTCATTGAGTCCAAGTGGAATTTCCTGTGTTTGGTCTGCAGGGACAAAAGAGAAAGGATTAGGACACTCTGCCATCCTCTGGTTTGGCATGGAATCACCTTCTTTCGAGCCCTTTAGCTGCCTCCCAGGCGCAATGTGTGACAATATACACGGTGCATTTTAAACATAGATATACAGCTTGCACATTTCAGTTCAAATTTTCTTATCCTAAGAAGGAAAATTGATTTGTTTTTTGGTTTATTGTAGCCAGAGCAGAACATCATGTAAAAGAGAACAAACAAATGTTAGCAGTTGAGCATAATTTTGTGAAAATAAATAAGATATACTAATGAACAATACCTGCATTGAGAAAGTTTAAAATGAATCCCATAGATAGCTTATGGAATAATATTGTATATGATATGAATAAGTCTATCAGTTTAAATACATTTGGAATGCAGTCAATGAGCTCTAATTTCCATGTTCTTATTTAGCTGACATGTTTGTCCATGGTGACTTACAACATTTGTTATACAATTTGTTGCATTTCTTTTGTTTTTTTCATATTGGAGCACAGGCAGGTGAAGTGACTCATGGTCATACAGTGTCAGTAGTGTTCTGTCTGAGAAGATCAACCTCTCCTCTCATTTCTTGGGCTTTGGTATTTTCACATACATGCACATGTCTACACTTCTGGTATGATCTCAGTCTTTCTACCTTGTTGCCCACTTTTTCTAGTTCAGTTTTTTGGAGAATGAAGTATATTTCAGCAGCACTAAGAACAACACAGAAACCATTCCAGGATAGTGAGCAAGTCCACAGAGGTTTACATAAACCCACACTCAAACATTGCTTGTTCAGAGTCATCATTTAAACCTAAATTACAGAAACTCCATACAGACACACGGGGAATACACAGAATCTTTGCAAAGATGGTAACCCGTGTACATTTCAAACCCATCCCCAGTAGGTGGGATGCACGTAGCACTGAGCAACCATGCCTCTGTTCTATGATTTTTCATTTAACTCTTTCAGGGCTTATGTCGACTTTTGTTCAAAGGAGGGGTGGTGGTAATCAACTGTAAACAGTGAAAAATCCCCACCATTATATATTAGTTGGACTCTCCTTTCTAGAAGGAAAGTTAGCTTCATTGGTTTGGCCAGGATTCCCTGCTCTTGTGTGTGTAGTGAGGAACAAACAACGTCAAAAATGGCAATTGACATTTGGCGTGATATCGAAGCAAATGTGTAAAACAAAATATTCCATGGACAACATTATGCAAATTATCGCCGAATTGGACACTCACTTGATGGACTCCGATTTTGATGCAAGTGATTGAAAACAAATGTGTAGCTAATAGATCCCCAGCTGATTGTGGTGCTGAACAGGGAAGACCGCCAATTGCAATGACAAGAAGTACAAACCAGATTACAATGCACTGTGACTGTAACCACCGCTAACAGCCCGCAAACAAAACCTAGCAACCAGCCTGGCATACTGGTGGCCATAGCACACTATAACAGATGTTTTATTCTGATTTCTGTGTAAAACCATTGCTTTGTGTGCTTTTTCAGAAAATTGAGTTTTTTGGAAAAAAATACTCAGCCCTCAAAGAGTTAATTATATTTTTCCTAATTACTACTCTTTTTTTTTTTTTTTTTTACTTTTATTTTATTGTTTCAGTAGAAGAAGAATTGATTGGGTCCAATATATGTCATAACAATCCCAAGCAAAAATCATGAGCATTGGTGACCTTGTTTTCCATTCTGCATTGATTGTATGAGAGAAATTTTATTGGTTGTCCTGCAATACCTGTGTGGATCTTGCAGCAGTCTTGGACACACTATACGTGTGGGTGCTGTAGCCCATAAGTTCTTGTAATCAATAATGAATCACATTTCCTCTGGTTGCCATGGCAGGAATTATGAGTAGCTAAAATATGTGTGAGGCTGTACTATATTGCTTATTACAGCTTTTAAAAATGATGGTTTCAAGCTTCCTGATACAAAGAAGGTCTCCTCAATTTAAAGAAACAGCCTATTAAAATAGTAAAAAGGTGAATGTTGCCTTGTATAATATATAGTGCCTTACAATGTTTGATGCCGTACGCACCATTGTTTGGAAATGAAATGTAGCTTTTATATAAAATTTATTAAGCAATTTACATAATTGCTTTTTTCTCCTCAGGCATGTTTATGCAAAGCCTAGTAACGTTAAGTGGTGAGAGTTTTGGATAAATCAAATTCAACTGGACAATTACAGTATCCATCTTTCTTTATTTTTATTGTGCCATTGGAAATACACAAAAACTAATCAACAGATGGTTAAAAATGAATAAGGAAATGTACTTTAATTTAATTACTTGTTTTCAGTTTGGCAGGGGTAGCTCATAATGCTTAACAGATTACTTTTAACAGATTTTTTTTTTTTAATTTTATTGTTTCAAAGCAAAGCAAAGAAATTCAGTAATGAATGAGGGTACCCAATTTCAGCTACATTAAAAATACATCCATCCACCCATCCATAATCCAACCCGCTATATCCTAACTACAGAGTCACGGGACATTAAAAATACAGAAAATATAAAACAGTTCATAATTAATTTTTGTAGGGAGAGTCCACAATGATTCTTGTATGAAGTCAAGAGTAGAGGTGAACTCAAAGATAACTCAGCTCTGTGAGGTGAGATGTTTAGATGAAGCACAAAGTATTTTTCTGCCAAAAATGTTAACCTCCATATTACTGTCTCCGCTGATTTTAAGATGGACCTGTGTCCCGTTCAGAGTTTCTTCCCTCCTTTTGCCCAGTTCCACCATGTTCGGCTCTGGTTGTCCAGCACCATTTTGTTCGATAAGTGGGTTCAGTAGAAGGATGCAGGTTGGATGTCCATGCTGGGAAAGATTTAATGTTGTACTTAGTGTATTTGATGCTTGTTTAGGTAAAAGTCTATAAATTTCATTTCATATACTGCTGTTTTATTTAGAAACTGGACTTTTCTGGAAAGTGAATTTGATTGTAAGTTGTGGAGGTTCAGCCCCGAACACAGACAGACAGACACCAGATGTCCATAAACATCCATCCATCCATTTTCCGACCCGCTGAATCCAAACACAGGGTCACGGGGGTCTGCTGGAGCCAATCCCAGCCAGCACAGGGCACAAGGCAGGAAACAATCCTGGGCAGGGTGCCAACCCACCGCAGGACACACACAAACACACCCACACACCAAGCACACACTAGGGCCAATTTAGAATCGCCAATCCACCTAACCTGCATGTCTTTGGACTGTGGGAGGAAACCGGAGCGCCCGGAGGAAACCCACGCAGACACGGGGAGAACATGCAAACTCCACGCAGGGAGGACCCGGGAAGCGAACCCGGGTCCCCAGGTCTCCCAACTGCGAGGCAGCAGCGCTACCCACTGCGCCACCGTGCCGCCTGTCCATAAACACACACATTTAATATTTTCTTCACTATTGTACAGTACCACACAATGTATAAATCAGCTGTATCGCTCACAGTCCCTTCTTTCCTTCACTCTCTCACAGTACTTCTGCTGTCTCTACTCCTTTCCTCACAAGCTCTGTCTTCTTCCTCCTGACTCTGGCTCGCTAATGGAGTGAGGCGGCCCCTTTTATAATGCCCCGGATGTGCTCCAGGTGCTTCTTGACGATCTTCCTGTGTGCACCAGTTGTCCCTGGAATTTCTTCTGGCAGCACTTCTGCCACACTCGGAATCCAGGGCTCCACAATCCAGTGGGTGCCCCCTGGCCCTCTGCTATCTCCCGGTCCTTCCGGCCATCCCGGCTGGGCAGGCTCCCCAGCCGTCCTCCGCAAAATACATTTTTTAAGTGGATCAACAGTTCCTCTAGTTACAGTATGTATGGAAAAGACAAAATTAAATATTTCAAACAAAGACAACAATTATGAGTGAGTATTTTACTTGCATATTCTTTATTTATTGACATTTAATTATAAATAACAAACACTCATTTGCACTTCTCTTTCTGCTTGTTTATCTCCACATTGCCAAATGTTAAGCTGAGAAACCAAACAAACCCAAGACTACTTGAGCTTCATTCTGACAGCTGGAGCATCTGCATTATTTCATTTGAGTTTCCAAGTTTGCCACATGGTGTTAGAATCTGCACCTGTGTATAATTTCTAAGTAGTGTTTTCAAGTAAAGTCAATTGCACAAATACATATTATTTGCCCATCAATTCATTTTTCCAAACTGCTTAATCCATATTCTGAGTTGGAAGGAGCTGCACTGAGCTCAAGGCATTAAACCACCCTGGACAGGGCACCAGTCTGTCTCACAGTATAGTACTGATAATGCATGTACATTTGGCATTACCTTCTCAATGCTCTTATTCATCAGGATCTCCTAGACCCCCAATTACCTTATTATGCCCAAGATTAAACCACAGTGTCTGAATTTACACTTGCTAATCTTCTTTGGCTGACGCATTTACACAAAGTGACTAACATAATCTCCATTTATTACAACTGTTTACATATATTTGTGACATATTCAGGATAAGTGACGTACTTGGGGTCACAGAGTTAATGAGAGCTCAAAGTTGAACCAGCAGCCTTGTGGTTTACATGTCAATGCCCTTAGTTCAATGCTACACTAAGCAATAGATTTGCACACACCTTTATTTGTTAACATAAGATTACATTTCTTGTCCTTCTGCATCGATTATTCAAAACAAACTGATTCTGAGACAATGAGTTTTTGCTCTATTTTTAATGCATCAAAATTTTGGGAAGCAATTGTATACCTTAAATACTGTGCACAGTGCTTTCCTTTTGCGATTTACTTATTTAAGAATAATCATTAGCATGTTCCTGTCGAAATCTGTGCAATTCAGTGAATTTTTGAGTGAATGGCACATAACATGACTCATGTAAAATAGCATTGATTCCTGTTTCTGAAAGAAAAAGGGTCTAAAGCAGTTAGATCATTGTGGTATAAATTCAAGGATTTTAATTTTATGTTTACCAACAGAGAGGAAAGAAATAATTCATGCTGCTCTTAGTTTGGTGTCAAATTCAGGTATCTGGTCTGAGACTGCAGAGATGGTAGCATTTTGTTTGATATACAACTCAATGCACCAATGTAAAATATTAAAAGACTGTCACATTGCCTGGAATAAATGTGCCAGAAATGCACTATGTTTTTAAAATAGTACCAATAACGGATAGTAAACCGGCAGATCTTCGACCATATTCTGAGGGAGGTGGGGGACATTGAGTCCGAATGGGCCATTTTCCATGCCTCTATTGTTGAGGCGGCTGACCGTAGCTGTGGCCTTAAGGTGGTCGGTGCCTGTCGTGCAGTAATACCCGAACCCGTTGGTGGATACCGGCGGTGAGGGATGCCGTCAAGCTGAGGAAGTCCTACAGGACCCTTTTGTCCTGTGGGACTCTGGAGGCAGCTAATAGGTACCGGCAGGCCAAGCGGAATGCAGCTTCGGTGGTTGCTGAGGCAAAAATTTGGGCATGGGAGGAGTTTGGGGAGGCCATGGAGAACGACTTTCTGATGGCTTCAAGGAGATTCTGGTCCACAATCTGGCATCTCAGGAAGGGGAAGCAGTGCAGTGTCAACACTGTATATGGTGGAGATGGTGCGCTGCTGACCTCGACTCAGGACATTGTGGATCGGTGGGGGGAGTACTTTGAAGACCTCCTTAATCCCATTAACATGCTTTCCAATGAGGAAGCAGAGCCTGGGGACTCGGAGGTGGGCTCCCCCATCTCTGGGACTGAGGTCACCGAGGTGGTCAAAAAACTCCTTGGTGGCAGGGCCCCAGGCGTGGATGAGATATGCCCGGAGTTCCTCAAGGCTCTGGATGTTGTGGGACTGTCTTGGTTGACATGCCTCTGCAACATCGCATGGACATCAGGGACAGTGCCTCTGGATTGGCAGACCGGGGTGGTGGTCCCCCTCTTTAAGAAGGGGGACTGGAGGGTGTGTTCCAACTACAGAGGGATCACACTCTTCAGCCTCCCTGGAAAAGTCTATTTGGGGGTCCTAGAGAGGAGGGTCCGTCAGATAGTCGAACCTCGGATTCAGGAGGAACAGTGTGGTTTTCGTCCTGGTCGTGGAACAGTGGACCAGTTCTACACCCTTAGCAGGGTCCTGAAGGGTGCATGGGAGTTTGCCCAACCAGTCTACATGTGTTTTGTGGACTTGGAAAAGGCATTCGAACGTGTCCCTCGAGGAATCCTGTGGGGGGTACTCCAAGAGTGTGGGGTACCGGACCCCCTGATAAGGGCTGTTCGGTCCCTGTACAACCAGTGTCAGAGCTTGATCCGCATTGCCGGCAGTAAGTCGAACCAGTTTCCAGTGAGAGTTGGACTCCGCCAAGGCTGCCCTTTGTCACCGATTCTGTTCATAAGTTTTATGGATAGAATTTCTAGGCGCAGCCAGGGTGTTGAGGGGGTCCGGTTTGGTGGGCTCAGGATTGGGTCACTGCTTTTTGCAGGTGATGTTGTCCTGTTTGCTTCATCAGGCTGTGATCTTCAGCTCTCTCTGGATCGGTTCGCAGCTGAGTGTGAAGTGGCTGGGATGGGAATCAGCACCTCCAAATCCGAGACCATGGTCCTCAGCTGGAAAAGGATGGAGTGCCCTCTCAGGGTTGGGAGCAAGATCCTGCCCCAAGTGGAGGAGTTCAAGTATCTTGGGGTCTTGTTCACAAGTGAGGGAAGAACGGAGCGTGAGATCGACAGGCGGATCGGTGCAGCATCCACAGTGATGAGGGCTCTGCATCGGACTGTCGTGGTGAAAAATGAGCTGAGCCATAAGGCAAAGCTCTCAATTTACCAGTCGATCTACGCTCCTACCCTCACCTATGGTCATGAGTTATGGGTAGTGACCGAAAGAATGAGATCGCGAATACAAGCAGCTGAAATGAGTTTCCTCCGCAGGGTGTCTGGGCTTCCCTTAAAGACAGGGTGAGAAGCTCAGTCATCCGGGAGGGGCTCAGAGTAGAGCCGCTGCTCCTCCGCATCGAGAGGAGTCAGATGAAGTGGCTCAGGCATCTGATCAGGATGCCTCCTGGACGCCTCCCTGGTGAGGTGTTCTGGGCGCGTCTAACCGGGAGGAGGCCCTGGGGAAGACCCAGGACACGCTGGAGGGACTATGTCTCCTGGCTGGCCTGGGAACGCCTTGGGATTCTCCCAGAAGAGCTAGAAGAAGTGGCCGGGGAGAGGGAAGTCTGGGCATCTCTGCTCAAGCTGCTGCCTCCGCGACCCGACCTCGGATAAGCGGAAGAGGATGGATGGATGGCTGGACGAATAGTAAAGTAAAAACAATAATCCCAAAAATAAAATGAAATCATACTGTATACCTTTACTGAACCTTATCCCATCTTTTAAGTTAGCTTGCCTGGCCATCTTTCCACTAACAAACACCATTACAAAGTTTTCCACTTTCATCTTCTTTTCTGCCTGTAGGCTTTTGAGTTACCTCACCTCACCTCTCGATGCCATACTCAAGTTAGCTTCTGGCAAACAAAACCTTTTAAAGGCCATCTTGGGGCTACTTCTACATCCAAATAATTTACAGAATCCCCAAATTGACTGTATTTGAGGTAATTGTCACACTACAGAATGAAGCAGGGATTGGGTTTCCATTATTTTAAAATGGTGAAAAATAATAATGTATTCTCGGCCCTTGAGAAAGCCCCGATCAATTTCCCCAAACAATATCACTGAAACATGCATATAATTAATAACCATTGATATAAAACAGTCCATTCATCAATGATCTAATTAAGAAACTGATAATGAGATTATTAATGTTTCTGCACATAACACTAAGTTTCTAACAGGAGAAAGATAACTGAATATTGATATACTGTATGCTGAATATACTGTAATATGCTCTAATGCAGAGGGAAGACTCACCTTCTAGGCAGACCAGTACACTTGACTCGTCTCACAACAAAATACACTTATGAAATTTATGCAAAAAAGAAAGTACTACCTCCTTAACAGGTTTAACTGTTTTCACCTATTTTGGTGCCTTTTTTCACAATTATACAGCTATTTAATGATAAGTGCAGCCATTGCACAAGTGCATCATAGCATACAAATAAAAACACAAGCAGGAAGTGGCAGAGTGTACTGCGCTGTGTTTATGTGTGTGTGTGTGCGTGTGTGTGTGTATAATATACATATAAATAAAAATTTGTATAAACATAATACATGCATAATATATTTCCATGTTTTTATATATAACTATATGCACAGATGCTGAGGGGCTTTCTGGCACACAGTGATCAGGTTAGATCACTGCATGTCCTAGAAATTTATGGACTTCCCTGGAAGTAGTTAGGTAGTCTACTTCTCATTGAATAATGTTTTATGGGGGTCAGGCAGGGGGCCCCAGGACTTTCCCTAAAATATTTTGTGCCAGTAGTAGGAACAGTGGTAGCGCTGCTGCTTTGCAGTAAGGAGACCTGGGTCCTCCCTGTGTGGAGTTTGCTCTGAGGGTGTTGATGGAGAAGTATAGAGAAGGCCAGAAGGAGTTGCATTACGACTTTGTAGACCTGGAGAAAGCATATGACAGGGTGCCTCGATATGAGCTGTGGTATTGTATGAGGAAGTCGGGAGTGGCAGAGTAGTATCTAAGAGTTCAACAGGATATATACGAGGGAAGTGTGACCGTGGTGAGGTCTGCGGTAGGAGTGACGGATGCATTCAAGGTGGAGGTGGGATTACATCAGGGATCGGCTCTGAGCCCTTTCTTATTTGCAATGGTGATGGACAGGCTGACAGATGAGATTAGACAGGAGTCCCCGTGGACTATGATGTTTGCCGATGACATTGTGATCTGTAGCAATAGTAGGGAACAGGTTGAGGAGACCCTGGAGAGGTGGAGATATGCTCTAGAGAGGAGAGGAATGAAGGTCAGTAGGAACAAGACAGAATACATGTGCATAAAAAAGAGGTAGGTCAATGGAATGGTGAGGATGCAAGGAGTAGAGTTGGCGAAGGTGGATGAGTTTAAATACTTGGGATCAACAGTACAGAGTAATGGGGATTGTGGAAGAGAGGTGAAAAAGAGAGTGCAGGCAGGGTGGAACGGGTGGAGAAGAGCGTCAGGAGTGATTTGTGACAGACGGATATCAGCAAGAGTGAATGGGAAGGTGTACAGGATGGTAGTGAGACCAGCTATGTTATATGGGTTGGAGACGGTGGCATTGACCAGAAAGCAGGAGACAGAGCTGGTGGTAGAAGAGTTAAAGATGCTAAGATTTGCTTTGGGTGTGACGAGGATGGATAGGATTAGAAATGAGTACATTAGAGGGTCAGCTCAAGTTGGACGGTTATGAGACAAAGTCAGAGAGGCGAGATTGCATTGGTTTGTACATGTGCAGAGGAGAGATGCTGAGTATATTGGGAGAAAGATGCTAAGGATAGAGCTGTCAGGGAAGAGAAAAAGAGGAAGGCCTAAGAGAAGGTTTATGGATGTGGTGAGAGAGGACATGCAGGTGATGAGTGTAACAGAACAAGATACAGAGGACAGAAAGATATGGAAGAAGATGATCCGCTGTGGCGACCCCTAACAGGAGCAGCCGAAAGAAGAAAAAAGAAGTAGTAGTAGTAGTAGGCCACTGTGTGAAACAAGTTTTGGAGGGGAGTCCTCACTTGTATTGCCATGGGTGTTTGAAACTTTAACTGCTCTCTGGGGCTCACTGAAAAAGGGAACCAGTAGAGAGAGCTCTGAGATGCAGGCCATTGCACTTTGTGTGGTATTCCTGACCCTCCAATTACTTGCAGGCATTGCCTCAGAAATATCTCTAAACAGAAGCATGAAAGCAGTCCTTGGCTAGAAGGCCTTTTGAACTTAAAGTCAGTAGGAGAGTCGGACAGGTGCTCAGTCTGGCAGTAAGGTAGTGCTGCAAGAGATGTGAAGAGTGTAATTGAGAAAGAGAACTTGCAAGTGCATGGGAGATTAGGTTTATCTGCATGCTTGTAGCAGTGTTATTTTGTTTGGGTGACATGCAGCCACCATACCTGGTAGACAAGTTTAAAATCTATACAGCCAAGCCTAATGCACCAGGTAGAATTTTCTTTTTGTTTATGAATTTTCTACACTGTATTTTCAACTGGGGCGGCACGGTGGCGCAGTGGTAGCGCTACTGCCTCACAGTAAGGAGACCTGGGTTCGCTTCCCGGGTCCTCCCTGCGTGGAGTTTACATGTTCTCCCCGTGTCTGCGTGGGTTTCCTCCGGATGTCCCTGTTTCCTGCTACAGTTCAAAGTCATGCAGGTTAGGTGCATTGGCAATCCTAAATTGTCCTTAGTGTGTGCTTGGTGTGTGGGTATGCATGTATGTGTGTCCTGCGGGTGGTCTGGTGCCCTGCCTGGAGTTTGTTCCTGCCTTGCGCCCTGTGCTGGCTGGGATTGGCTCCAGCAGACCCCCATGACCCTGTGTTAGGATATAGTGGGTTGAATAATGCCTATTCTTTCAGCTGAAAACAGTCAATTTATATTACACAAAAATTAAAAAATAGGAAAGGAAATTTTCTTTTGTTCCAAGAAGGATGGCACATAGATGGCCTCATATTTGCATAAATTTACAACTATAAAACAATAACAATAAATTGATTAAATTTTACTAAAGGATTTCCCCACCATGTGCACAACATGTGAAAATTAAAAAAAAAAAAAAAAGTGGTCTGGTAAGGAACTGTGCTCTGTTTATGATAAAAATGTAACTGACAATGCGAGCTAACAAATTTGTTTGTAAAGCATTCGTAGAGGAAATATCCAATATTTCTCGATGTTTTAGTAAGGACTGTCTGTTCGTAAAACAAACTGATCTTACAGATGCTCTGGAACAAGCATGGTGTGTGTGTAAATAATTAAAAGCATGATATATGAAAGTCATTTGCACAAAACACATTTCAAATGAATAAAATTAAATAAATGCTATGCTATCTCTCTATTATAAAAAAAAATCTTGGAAGGTTGGAAGGAGACAAGACGTGATTTTCTCAGAGAGACACTTTCACGTCCCGCAAGACGAGTCTTTGTGCCAAGAGATTTAACCAGATGACAAAGTAGAACGTTGTAAAGAATTAAAAAAATGTTGGCGTGGTACACAAGCAGAGCAGGTTAGAGAAAGTGGAAGTACGAAAATTCGAAAGTCTCAAAAAAAAGGATAGTAAAGATTGCATTAGCACAAACAAATGGAATTTATTACTCGGTGAAATAACAGAACATCGATAAGAGATCAAATATATTGTTTGAATTTAAACTTTTAAGTTTGAGACTTGTTGATTGTCTAATTCATGTTGCCATCATGGAAAAAAAAAAAGCAGTGTTTCTTCCCAATGAAGAGGCGTATCCGTGAGAATTAAAAGATTTGTTGTTTGGTAAAAGTGAAATCCCAGAAGAGAAATCATTTCTCATTTAATAATAATAATAATAACGCATTCTATTTATAGGGGCACTTTACATTAGCAGTAAATCTCAAAGTGCAACATAAAAAGATTAAACAAAGGCAAGGCAAGATAAAAACACAGATAAAACAACAATAATTATAGCATTCTTGTAAACATGCTTTCCTAAATAGAAAAGTCTTCAGCTGTTTTTTAAAACAGCCCACAATCTGCTGTGTTCTCAGGCTGTCTGGTAGGGCATTCCAGAGCCGTGGAGCAGCGGCTGCAAAAAGGCTCAGTCACCCATTGTATGAAGTTTGGTCACACATTTGTGTGAATGCTATTGTCAGACACATTTCTTATAGAGAGAAAGAAACAATTTTTACTCACGGCATTTATACGTTGCATTGTCACGATGTAATTCATCGGAATCAAAATTCAATGCTATATTGATGAAAAGGTAAAAGCGAAAAGAGATTGAATATATGGACATAGGTGATATGACAGAAGTGCGCCGCTGCAGATGCCGATGCAGATCGAGCAGCTGATCGAGCAAAGAGGAGGTAAAAAAAATATTTGTTTACCTTTGTATCACCATTTAAGTGGGGGTTTCGGAGGAGCAACCGCGTCTCCTTGAGGTGTGTTCAGTCCCCCTCTTCACAGTGCGAGCGTCAAAGATGCCATGTGGCTGGCGTGAAGCGCAGACTGGGATTGGGTGGGGGGGGGGATGGGGGTTGCCGAGCAGGGGGCAAAGCCCCCTAGTTTAAATATACAAATTATAACTTACAAGATATCACATACTTCAACAAAATCTCTGTCAAATTAGTTAGTTGATGATTGTTTAACAACACAGGTGTCTTGTTTTTTTTTTCTCAGTAAATACATCACACCTAACTAAGTGTATTTTCCTATAAAATGGCATCGATTCGAACCTGATTTGATTGAACGTAACAATAGCTGATCTCGCAGTACTGCATGATTTGGCCCAGGGTGCACTGAGGAGAGAGTGCAGAGTACAGGACTGCACTGATGTCTTGGCAGAAATTGAGGAATGGTTGATTAGTCATTTTAGACTACTCAGACCCATTCTGATGCATTTATGCACTATTATGGGTCCTATTCTGAAAAGAGAAACAACAACAAGCCAGGCCATACTTGTATATCTATCTGTAAGTCCTGTCGACACCTGGCTTTTGGCTACAGGGACATTTCAATAGGAGATTTTAGATAGGTCTGGGATTTCTCAGCCATCAATGAGCCACGTACTACCTGGAGTACTTAACAGCATATTAACAATAATGCGGGATTATATCCAATTTTGATATGGTGGGGAAAGGTAAGTGGAAGTTAGTCCAGGGTTTTCTAGCTAGCCAACATAGCCAGGGTCATTGATGCTACAGACTGCACATGTATACGCATCAAAGCTCCATCCAATGATGCCTTTGCTTATATGAATAGAAATCATTTCCATTCTATTAATGTGCAGCTTATATGTGATGCAAAGTGTGTGCTGCTCAATGTTGTTGCCCGATGGCCCGGCAGTACACGCGACAGTTTAATTCTGCAGCACAGTTCATTGGTACACATCTGGTACAAGTATCTGTGCAAGATGGCTGGCTACGTGCAAATATGTTTTTTAATCTATGAATGTTTCACGAATGAGACATTACATTTGAAAATGATACAAAACTGTGTGTATTAGAATATAACTTTAGGCCAGTAGAGAACAGATATGTGGAAAATAAAGGCTAGTACACATAAGTATAAACACATAAGAAGCAAATCTCATACTGTAAATGTTATTTCTTAACTGGATTGTTAATTCACTTGGGCGTATGTATGGCACTGTTTTATCAGTATGGCAACAAAATCTCACAAAAATCAAGACACTCTGTTGCTGCATTTGGTACTGGAGAGAATGAAGGATGCTGCCACATTGATAAAGCCAACAGCATCATATCCTCTAGGACTTTTGATTATATAATCAAATAATGAAAAACAGGGTCATATTTAAGTACTGTAGAATACCCATATAGGACCCTTTGGCCTTTGAATCCCTGCAAGTTTATTTTCTCCATTTTCTACACTGTCAGGACTTTTTGTTTTCTTCTTTTCTCTGATCATCTGACTATAGAATATGTTAACGTTTGCCATGGTACCCATTAGACAAACTACCTGCCCCTGTTGTAATTTATTTTGCACTAGGTTCATCTCTGTTACGCTTTCTTGTATTTTTACCTTTTATTTATTTTTGTAATTGTATTTTTATTTTACTATTTGTAAAACACTTACTCTAAGGGTGTGAGATTTGCTGGAATTGAATCTTTCCATCCCATCTAAAGGAATTATGAGGCAGCATGACAGAAGTGTGGGCAGAATGAACTGTTAGGATGGATACCAGCTAATACTCTAAAATTAGTTTTGAAGCAGAATGACAATGTACACAAATGTTAGGATGTATTTTTCACATGCAGAGTTATAGATATATGGAAAAAGATATCAGCAAATGTAGCTAAAAGTGCCACTTTGGGAACTTTCAAAACTTTATTGCATTTCCTGTTGGAAACATTAGGATAATTTGAAATGATCAGCTGTGTTGAACTGAACAGCCTGTTCTTGCCAAAACATTTAATTGATTTTTTTATTATTATTTTATAAAGCTCATTTTGTGGTGCAAAACATCCCTGCTTGTGTTACAGAGACTGTAAATATGTACATCTTGAGTCCTGTTTGTATAATATATGCTTGTTACCACAAAGAAGGGTGCTTAGGTTGGCCTTTTGTAATTGTATTTTAGTCTGTCTGGTGACTATCTGTTTTGTCTTGGTAGAGTAATATATTGCTGTACTTTCCCCTATTATTAATAAGTAGCCTTTGTCAGAATGCCTAATCCCACAGACTTACCACTGTGTATAAGGTATTACAGTATATAACTTATCCCCACCTTCCCTTCTACATCTATAACCTCAGGCAATTAGGTGTAGTAAAAAGACAAGCAGGAGTTAAGTTACACATAAAACAATGTATTATTGATAATATTCATAAATAATAATATGCAAAGTACATTTGAATATTGGCAACCATACAACCTGATTAAATGGCGATGTGTAGTTCAGGCGGCACACAGACTTGTTAGTTATTTAAACTGTCTCTAGTTAAGGCATCATTGTTGCTCAGCTTTCTTCAGAACAGGCCGTATGCCTGTTCCAAAATGGCTACCGAGCTGTGGTCTCCATTGTGTTGTCCTTTCAGTTCATGGTGTGATGGTCTTCATCAGATGTTAGTAAGAGAGATACTTCTTCATCATATGTTGGTTAGTAAGAGAGAGAGAATGTGGTTGAGCAAGCAGATTTATAGATTTTCTGTCCAACCCCTAGAGCCAATAGGACATTATGGTACTTAAAAGCTTCTAATCCAAGGCAATTCCAAACAGCCATACTTCAGACCAATGGGGGAATTCAACATCTTAAAACCTGCCACCCCCCAAGACCATATGTTAAAGTAACCTGGCTTCCTTGCAGGGGTTGAAAGACTTTAGCAGAGAAACACTCGCCAAACTGGTTTAAAGCACCCCCCCACCCCCACCCCCACTCTGTTGTAAAATTCAAAGAGACCCACTAAATTACATTGCTTTGCCTAAATTGCAAATAAAGACATACAAAATATTTATCAAGTTATATGCAAAATCTCACATCACAACACTGTCTTAACTTTGATAATGTGTGATTCTGCAAGTCCAGTTTTGTTGTGTTTGACTTTTAGATACACTTACTGGCAGCACCAAATAAGTTTAACTTCTTCCAGTACTGTTTGGATACATATGGAAAACCCTGAACTGTAAACAGGAGTACTGGGCCATAACAGAGAAAGAGACAAGAAGATGGAGATTATAAAAGACAGAAGTAAGGTCTATCTAAAATTTTCACTGGATAAAAATAATGTAGCTGCAATACGCATATTCTATTCTTGGCACTGGTTTGGCCAAATGGTTCAATACAGCTTCTTTTTCTATTTAGTATACTCTAATGCTAGTCAACCAACTTCAGTGCTTGTCTCATTTAAAGAAAAGGAATTTATGTTTTATTGTCATGATGCATCTTATCACAGCATGCCATGTTCTGAAACAAGGCGGAGGAATGCGCTAGAAATGGATTTGTGTAGGAAATGCTAACATTTTACTATTTATCAGTCCAGTAAAGTGATGTTTTTTGATTTAAGTTGCTCGACATATACACAGTTATTCAAAAAGAATGTTGCCATTTTTGTGCACTGTGCTGCATGGAAGTAGAAAAGAGAAACACTTTCCACCCACGTAACAGACAAAACTCGGACTGTGTTCATACCTGTTGATGTAAATTCCATTTTTGTAAGTTGAAAACTACCAGAACTGAACTCCTTTAAAATAGTGACATTGTTTTTTTGAAAAGCCCTGTATTGTCCTCAGTTACTGGTGGAGAGTTTACATGGGATAAGTGCTTTCTTGTGGTTTTTCTGAGGAAGGGAAAATACATACATTCTGTGTGAATACAGCTCAAGGACTTTTGGAAATGGTGCTGTCATTTCTTTTTATGGCATGTTTCCATTTTTGAATAACGAATGGATTGCTTTTTGTGCTTGAGAAAATTGATTCAAGGCTGTCGCCTATACCAGGTGATAATGGCTGGCAAGGAATAACATTTAAACATTCACTTGAAGCCTCAAAAACACACTTTTCGTCTTCTATTGAATTCTTACACCATGATTTCATCTTTAGCTTTATATGTTTTAGAGTCTTTCTTCTTAATCAGCTTATTTCCCAGAGAATTGTATAGTAAACCGAGCCACTTCATGCAGCAGCTGCTGAGGTTATTAGCCCTTTTTTTAGATTGTGGAATCTCATTGCACAAAATGTTGACCTTGTATAATGTAAATTGCATTTCTCTCTTGGATTTCTAGTTACTTTTCAACATTAATGAGATCCCATGAATTGGTAGAATTCTTTTTGTGAGTTCAAACCTCACTTTTAGTGTGTGGTAAAACTGAGGGAATAATTAAATCAGGAAAAAAGAGAAAACACATGCTTCTAAAATGGCAAATAATTATTTAACTTTTTGCAGTATCACTGCACAGTTGTGTTTATCATTGGCTTTTAGGGAAGGATACACCTTGTATCCTATGAGGAAAGCAACCTAGCAGACATCTACAGAGATATCTTTGTGCTGGCACAGAGTAGTGTGATTCTAGTCCAACCTCCATTTTATATTCCTTGGTAGAAGTTTAAGATAATGGTTAAAGTTTTTTTTTTTGGTTTTTAAAGAGTTTGCTTCCTTTCCCCTTTTCTGAATAAGTTGTTTTTTGTTTTCCAAAAAGTTTGATTACTATAGCTGTTCAAAATTAGCACCATGTGAATCTGAGTGGGCATGTGAGTTGGTGTACCCAGAAGTGAAATCTCTTTCTGCCTAGGGCTGGTTCCTGCCTTGTATGTAGGCCTACTGACAGTAGGACTGACTTCCCATCATGCCAAACTGGATAAGCGGGTAGAAAATTGATAAATGGATGCTGTAATCTAAACGTCCTGAGGAAAACGTAAGGTAAATCACTTATTCTTAAAGAATAAAACTATCCATACAAGCAATCTGCATCTCTCTCTCGCTTCCTGTCTCTCTCATTCACCAACTTTTCGTCTACTTACAGGCAAGGATAGCTATAACAAAAGCAACCCAGAAACAATTCTCAAGACAGCGCTAAAACATTAACTCAATTAAGCAGAAATGGCTAATGACATCTTTCAGTCTCATTTATAGTGTTGTACATTGTCATTGTGAAGTAATGGGATAATGATGGGTGCTGAAGAGGTTTTGTTTAATAACAAGTAGACTCTTTCAGTGACTTGTGTGGGCAAAGGGGTGGATCAAGATATTATTCTCATTTTGCATAACCAGTCTTTGAAAAATGGTTTTATTGGAGGCCTACAAGTAATAGCAATGTAGAAGATGCTTATACCATTGTAAGAGTATATGGAATGCCATCTAGAATGGTCATTGTCCTTTTAGGAGTATTTTAGCCCCATAAGAAGACCATCAGTACTGCTTAAATTGTGATATATTGTTGTATATGTTAATTGTTAAACAGTTGTATCTGTATATGAAAGAGTACATTGCAGTCCATAGACAATTTTTATAACTTACATGAGTATCACAAAGAACCTCTTTATCCATTTTTTCTTCTGATACTTCTTATTCCAAGTAAGAGTCATGGTGTTAATTAGTACAACTGAACAAAAATTTAATGTCTTTAATTAGTCTATCTGCATGCCTTTAAAAACCAGAAAAACTGTGAAAGAGTCAGTTTGCACTCATTTCATGCCAAGCACTGTTTCAACAATTTCTATAGTGTGGGATGCTCGGTGACGATTGTTTGTGTGCCAATGTAAAGAATGTCTCTGGAAGGCAGGCAACATAACCAAGGACCACAATCATCCCAGACACACTTTTTTTCTCCTGCCTTCTGTCAAGTGATATAGAACTGTAAAAGGCTCCAAACATTAAAATTATCAATGCCTGAAACTCACAGACACCTACACTTGATAGCATTCTGTGTGTTACATGTATTTTTTGTTATATTTATGTCCAATTTTGTTATGATAGTTCAGCTAAAGATGGTGGCTATTATTATTAAAATCCATTGTTATAGAGTATATTGCACATAATGGCAAATCTTGAATGCCTTTTACTGAAGTTACAAAGTTTTTTGTATACAGTATGTTTTTATTTTTTTTTGTTCTTGTTATTATTGTAGTAAAGACTTTTACATGCATACTTGCAGAATTTCTTTTTTATCAGGAGTTGTGAGAGTACACCTCAGTGCTTTCCCTTGTTTCCCATACAGTATGTTAAATGCGTAACTTATGTCAACATATGCTGTCATACAAAAGAGTGCATTTCATTTCTTGCTAGATAATTACCTGTTAAAAATGACCAAGTATAATTCATACTGTAATACATGCCACTGACTAGATTAATAATAAATAACTGGTCAGGGTCCTACCCCCATAACAACACCCATAAAGCATGGATGTTAAACATTTGCAGGGTACCTTTCATAATTCATTCCAAGAAGCTAAACAGCAAGTTTTTGGCTTATGGAAGAACTCATTTGTAAACACGAACAGAACATATAAACTTATTGTCATTTTTTTTTTTTTTTGCCGTTGGCTTTTTTAAATAGTCTGGGGTATAAGAGGAACAGAAGAAACACAATCTGTGCATGGAACTTACCTGAAGGACAGAATTAGAATATTTTGCTTTTGACCCTTCAGTACAAGGTGTGCTCCAACTGAAGTGCAGTGCCATTTATTTGTCCTCATTATACTGTGAGTCTTTAGAACTAGTTATATGTCTTCAACTACAAATGAAAGAGCTGCTAAAAATAAAGTTTTGACCTCCTAAATCGCCTCCCTGGGAGCAGTTATTGATACAGCTCTGCTGCTTTATTCTAAGGACCCTCTGCTTTTACAAAGACATGCCCAGAAGATAACAAAGAAGAGCCACAGCTGGTACTGTGCAATGACTCACACAAGGTCATCCTTTCTCACATGACTTCATTTCATATCCGAACATTATGAGAGCTCCTAATCCGCCCCCCCCCACCCCCCTGCACAACGGCCAAGGTAGCTTTATTTATTTATAAAAATATAGCTTGCCAAATAATTGAATTTTCATGAATAGAAATGCATTGCTTAAAAGAAATAACCTGATAAGTAAATGAAACTCTGAGAAATTCTTGGGATGACTAATACTGCAACCCACAACTAGTGTGGATACACCTGACACTTTAAAGAATTTCCGTTTTAAATTTTATGTCAAGTATAGTGGTAACCACTGTAAGTAATGCGCATGTTATGCACAATAAGATATTTTATGTATGTTTTCAAGAATCTCCAGATTTTTTCAAGCACAAAGTGTGTGGCGTCTCATTTCAACATCCTTGAAAGATTTCACTTTAAACCTAGGTGAAATCAAAGTGATTTCCAGTATCTGGCATTAAGACACAAAGATCTTTGAACCTGTGCGCCCTAGTTGTCTTTGTTTTTATGATGATACCTTATAAGGTTCAGCATTACTCCAACGATGAACAGCAGTTTAGATTCAACAGACTGCTCTATTGGATTGTAGCTACCTTTTTCAGAATGCAAAATAAGCACCCAAATCTTAACTTGTAGAGATTGGCTCATTAACTTTTAAATCAACAATAATCAATTACTGTCACTGCATGGCTGATGATCTAATTGAATAGGCTGTGGAAGAATTGATTACCGTTACACTTCAGCCTTTGCTTGGGCTGCACAAAGACCACCAAAACTTGAGACATTAGTGACAATTACAAGTCTTTTTGGCCCCGATTGATTTTCACTTCATCTCGTCTGGCTTGAATTTTAAGTTTTAACTGGAACATAATATCAAAATACCTTTTAAGAAGTAAAGCACTAAGCTTATTATACATATCTAGTTCTGTACTCAGACTTGTTGACGTTCATAAACACTTAACCCATGTATTGCTCACCACAACAGAAACAACACAAATAAATGGTTTACAAGAACTTTCCAATTTCCTTCTAGATCTCCGATAATCTAGTAATTAGATACATAAATTCAGACTGGAAAACACTGTGCAATGATCCCTAAGCTTGACACCGGACTTTATTCATGTGAATTGTGTCACCCATGTTTTTCAAACTGTGTCAAGTCCACTGGTGTTACTAATTGAGTACTCTGCATGTAGATAGTATGCACTTGCAGCCAATGTTGCATTTTCCCCGGCCTCATTTGGCGGATTCTGTACTGTGTTTCGAGGGTTGACAAAATGAACAAATAAAATGGTGTCTGGTGGTAGTACTCAACAGGAGTTTCTATAGTTGCTATAAATTGTGCCTGCTGCCAGTCATCTCTTACTGTCAATCTTCTTCTGTGAACATTCAGTTTTTGGTTTAGTATTCCAAACAGTTTCAGGCATTTTGATGTGTGCTTTTCCTTGCCATCAATATTTATTTGAACTACCCTACAATCCGTCTTCTTCACTTCTTCACTTATAATGTTACGATGGTATACTCTGTAGAGGGTAACAAAAATAATATTATTAAACCCACTTAATCTTGTTGAGGGACATGGAGAACATTTGGCAACACTGGGTGCAAGGCAGGAAGCAAACCTTAATCAGGCCTTGGTACTTTGCAAGGCAAATGTGCACACCCACACATACTCACTGGGGACAATTTAGAATCACCAACTCACCTAACTGACACACTACGTAAAACACTACTACCTCATCAGGTGGAGCAGTGGTTGGTACTGCTGCTGCTCAGATCCAGTGTCCTGGGTTCAGATCCCTCATCTGAATGATGTCTGTGTGAAATGTACATATTCTCCTTCTGTCTTCAGGGGTTTTCATCTGGATACTCAGATTTCCTTACACATCACCAAAGACAAGTTAATATGGTGGGCATACATGGGTGGGCCCTGTAATGGATTGGTGTCCTGCCCAGTGCTGGTTTAAATCTTGCTTCCATTGCTTCAGGGATAAGCTGTGACATCCTGCAACCCTGATGTAGCTTAAGATTTGTTGTTTGGCTAAAACTTTTGGTTTGATACTTTGATTAAATTTTAGAAATAAATAAAATAAGTTGTTTATTTAATTGATGAAGAGACATTTGTTTTTGAAAAGGTTGATAATCAAGAGACAATTATCATCATACAACTGCCCAATAAAACAGGATTAACATTTCCATGACATGGGGACTAGCACACCATTAGAGACTTACAAAGCCCAACTTTTTTTATAATAATTAATTTTCTTGCTGGTTATGGCACTCAAGAGTGGAAACATGTTGCAGGTTTGTCAGATATAAAAATAAGCATTTTTGTGTACAGTTGTGGCCAAACGTTTTGAGAATGGTACAAGTATTGGTTTTCACAAAGTTTGCTACTTCAGTGTTTTTAGATCTTTGTGTCAGATTTTTCTATGGTATACTGAAGTATAATTACAAGCATTTCATAAGTTTCAAAGGCTTTTATTGACAATTGCATTAAGTTTATCCAAAGAGTCAATATTTGCAGTGTTGGCCATTCTTTCTGAAGTCCTCTGCAATTCACCCTGGCATGCTGTCAATCAACTTCTGGGCCAAATCCTGACTGATGGCAGCCCATTCTTGCATAATCAATGCTTGGAGTTTGACAGACTTTATGGGTTTTTGTTTGTCCATCTGCCTCTTAGGGATTAATGACCAGTTCTCGATGGGTTTAAGGTCTGGGGAGTTTCCTGGCCATGGAACCAAAATTTCGATGTTTTGTTCCCAGAGTCACTTAGTTATCACTTTTGCCTTATGGCACGGTGCTCCATCATGCTGGAAAAGGCATTGTTCATCATCAAACAGTTCTTGGATTGTTGCGAGACGTTGCTCTCAGAGGATGTTTTGGTGCCATTCTGTATTCATGGATGTGTTCTTAGGCAGAGTTGTGAGTGAGCCCACTCCCTTGGCTGAGAAGCAACCCGACACATGAATGGTCTAAGGATGCTTTAGGACTGATGGTAGCGCTCACCTTTTCTTCTCCAGGCAATCTTTTTTTCTGAATGCCCCAAACAATCAGAAAGGGGTTTCATCAGAGAAAATGACTTTACCCCAGTCCTCAGCAGTCCAGTCCTAGTACCTTTTACAGAATCTGTCTGTCCCTGATGTTTTTCTTGGAGAGAAGTGGCTTCTTTGCTGCCCTTCTTGACACCAGGCCATCCTTCAAAAGTCTTCACCTCACTGTGTGTGCAGATGCACGCACACCTGCCTGCTGCCATTCCTGAGTAAGCTCTGCACTGGTGGTGCCCCGATTCTGCAGCTGAATGAACTTTAGGAGATGGTCCTGGTGCTTGCTGGACTTTCTTGAGTGCCCTGAAGCCGCCTTCACAACAATTGAACCTCTGTCCTTGAAGTTCTTGATGATCCAATAAATGGTCGATTTAGGTGCAATTTTACTAGCAGCAATATCCTTACCTGTGAAGCCCTTTTTGTGCAAAGCAATGATGGTCCTTTTGTGGCAGGGCTGAACAGCAGTGGAAATGTTTTTTTGGGGGGATTAAGTTCATTTTCATGGCAAAGAGGGACTTTGCAATTGCAGTTCATCTGATCATTCTTCATAACATTCTGGAGTATATGCAAATTACCATCATAAAAACTAAGGCAGCAAACTTTGTGAAATTGTCATTCTTAAAACTTTTAGCAATGACTGTACTCTGTCCCTTACAGTTGTCAGGTGAAGGACTAGCTCCTCAAGACGTCATGCATCAGTGACTTATACAGTACAGGTATGTCCCAACTACTGCAGAAGACTCTTCATATCAGTACTAATGAATACTGTACAGTAAGCTTATGCTACAATTGCAGACAGATATTAGGAGTATTTTAAAGATGGAAGGTCGAATAACTTAGATGTGGAGCTTTGCCAAATTCACGAATATTCCATTGTGTGTTGTTTTGAAAGGGTTGCATTCTGGTGCATTTTACATCTGAATGCCAATTCCGGTTTGATCTTCTACCCATCTTTGTCTGTATTTTTCTCCAGTGCACTGTTCCTTCCATCTCCCCCAAAGACATGTTTGCTTAGTGTTAAGGTGTGCCTGAGTGTGTCCTGTGATGAAATCGCACTTTAAAGAGGGTTGGTTTTTGCCTGAATTGTATTAGGTGGGTTTAACAAAGATATATTATTTTAAAAAAATGGTGATTTAAAAAATGCTTAAATGACCAAATGAAAGGGACTGTGTAGAGATGGCAAAAATACATCCAAATAAATTATTTTGTAGTGTTTTGAAACTTTAGAGTAAACTCAGTACTAAATAATGTTTGATGTAAACTGAATTCTGTCTGAGCATGATGGTACAGTGGTCTGTGGATTCTCTGCCAAGCTTAGATAAAATCCTCAGCGCTCACACAACAAACTAATACACTAATAGGCATTTAGAGTCTTAATCCTAAAGACTTTATTTTATAAATGCTACATTAGGATTAATGAAAGAGACAGCAGACTGAAATGAATGCAAAACAATAAAAAAAGCAGATGAGCCTTGTTTTAACACTGTGCCAGTTTTCAGTTCATTTTTAATTTCTTTATATTATATATATACTATGCATGTAAAAATAAGTAATACTAAATATAAAAAAAACATACTGTATAAATCTGAAAAACAAAGTTTTAAGTTTAATCAAGCAATGTTCTATAAATTCTAGTCACCGGTCCAAATTTAGTCTGATAACATATAGGATATTAAGTCATGTAACTCATCCCCCCCATCCATCTTCTAAACCCACCAACCCAGCTTGACCCTACCATAGTAAGCATAGGGTGCAAGGCAGGAAACATTCCCTGGACAGGGTGCCAATCCATCACTTGCTATTTGTAATATTAACAGAGTGGTGACTTAATTAACTACATCAAATCGGTAGTGGTTTGGTTCCCTTACTGCTTTAAGTATTCCTAGACAGTAAATCATTTGTTGATTCTGCAACACATGTATGCTAACCCATGTCTTCTCCATTACACAACTTGTAAATTTAACTAGTGGCAAATCACTACTCTGAATTTCTTGGCAAGTCTTATCCTATGGATACTGCACATAGTACTTACATTAAGATTAATCTACTTGTGTGAACATTCAGCTCTTGGTTTTATATTCCTAATTTTCTGTATAGTACTCCTAATATATTGTACCCTTCCTGGAACTCTTCCAGAATTACTATAGCTTTACAACATTTAGTTATTTTCTTCTGAAAACCCCACTTCTAGATGTATAATACTGAAATGAGAGGATACAAATAATTGTCAGTGATGTTCAGAGATCATCTATGGTTCACTTGCTGCATCCAGGAATCCAATATGTACTACAAAAGCATATTTGACAGCATTACAAAGCAACCAAAAGCCTGTATTGTTAACATTACACAGGATGCATGGCATATATTCTTTGCCATATCCTTATTCACTTATAACTGTGAGGCATCAGGAATGTAGAGTCATTGAACCAGGTGATGGTTTTGCAGTAGTTCAGTATCCATTATTGCTGTTTGTTGGTCTAGTGCAACCACATATTCCTGATTTTACTTACATGAATGGACGTGTTGGTATTGTCAGTAGCCATACGTCATTTACAATGTGATAAGAATAAGTTGTGTGTTCTGATATACTAGTTTTGACACTATTGTCTATTAATCTTCAAAGGTTTTACATATCTTCATTATCTAGTCTGATTCCATTCAGAAAAGCTCTGTTGACCCACTGTTAATACATCCATGACACTGTTGTGTGTGAGGACTCTATAAGCTGAATTCTTAAGACACTGGAGCCAGCTTGTCTATTGCCAAATACCAGGTCTCATTCAAACCCACTTACATCTTTAGTGTTGCCAGTTCTGTTTTTGAATTGAACACAGATGTGATGGCCTGCTGGGAGGTAACAAACCAGCTGCTTACTATAGTTACTTCCAGCAAAATGATACAACTCTTTATTTACACAGGAAATGTTGAACAATATGAAATCTAAATTTTCAAGCCTGCCATATTGAATGCAACAAAACGGTATATGAAAAAGTAGGCTCAAAAAATGTGTGTATTTTGTACAACGGAATCCTGACCATTTGGTAGATTTTTTTTTTGTTGTTGTTGTTGGTGGTATCTTTATGTGACAGTAAAAGAAGAGGAGAAAAACGTTTGTTTACTTCATAAAATTTATAGTACAATAAATATGTATAATATATATGCTTTTCTTTTTATGTTGATCTTTGAAAGCCCTCGATTAGTTTAATTATGTTTGTTATAAAGTACATTTTAGGGTTAACTTCATTTTAATATTCTTTAGATGTGCAATGTAACCTAGAGATGCTTAGATATTTAGCACACAGTGAAAGTAAAGCTGTTTTTCTCATAGTCATATAGTATACAGTGTGCAATCACTGAAGTCTGTAAATGCATCTTTATGACTCCAACTTTTGCTTTTTATCCTCACATCATTAAAATATGGATTGGGGATGACAATAATCATCTCCTAAAATGAAATCCTTTTCTTACACTTTCCTAGACAACCATATGCTGTTAGAGGTTAGACTGTGGTTAATATCAGTTTGCTTTTCAATCGATGATATTTTTTTTCTTTTGACTTTGTGTTTGCTCCTCGCCATGCTCTTCTTACCTCATGGAAAGCAAAGTGTTACTGTTTATTTTCACTTGTATTGTGGTTTTCAACTTCTCTTCTGACATCTTCCTGTTTCTGATGTTGCCCTGATCATCTGTATCAGCCCAATATCAGAATCACACAAACAATGGTCTGTTTTGTTTTATTTTTTATTTTTTACTTACTAGCTGGGCTATGTGGAACTGCCCAGGGTGGAATAGAGTGCAGGTGCGGTCAAAAAATAAATTCTAACTAAACCGAGCATCGGGGGACAACTTTGCATACCTTTGCCATTTCCCAAAAATGCCTCCTAGGAGAACTTCCCTAATTAAAGCACAGGTACAGTCACTAAATAACATTCCCCAATAGGAAGAACTTTGGAATGAAACATAGTCTATGGTCTTCGCCTATAAGTTAGGTTCAGTGGTGCATATGAAGCAAACACATACTGTAGTCAGCTTTACATATTAGAATTCTTATTTTTACCATTTTTCTCAGTAACATCATTTCACTTCAACTTTGAAAGATAACATTTTCTATATTTGTTTGTATGGGCACTGCAAACTTGCAAAATAAAGAAAATGACTTCAGTCTTTTTCAATACAATACTGAAGACAGTCTTCACAATACAATATTTTGATATTTTGATTGAGATTCTCTTTTTGTAGACAGCATTGAATTTTGCAATCTCTCTTTAAACTTGTTGAATGTTCTCTTAACTTTCACTGTTTCAACTTTTACTACATCTGATTTTTTTTCTGTAACATACCTAAAAATCTCTTGCCACTAAATTTGAAACCCAGTCCATGTGGACTTTTATGAAAGCTCCTTGCCATCATGACACTCATAGTATGTTTCCTGCACAGTAAATCCTGCTTCACTTCTTCTGAATAGAAAGCAGCTCTGGAGTGTTTCGTCAACGCAGCAAAAAGGGGCACCTGATTAGCAAGGCGGTAACTTAACCATGATGTACATGGTTAGGGAATAATATGACTGAAACTGGCATAAAGTAGAAAATCTTGCCGAGTTATATCAGCATGTCTAGGGTGACAATTAAAGTACCCTTTCCTAGTTTACTGTATCCCCTTAGCCTAGTAACAATTAACTATTCATAGAAATTATTCTCTCAGTACAGTTCCAAAACATGTTTATGACAAATGTAATAGTTGAGACGTAGTGGAAGAATTTTAAATTGTGAACGGTATTTTAAAGTTAATGTTTTTATGTCACCAATGTGTGGCTTGTGCAGAGCATTTTGGTTGGGCCTGTATGAGCAAAATGTTATATGCATATAAAAAAATTCTGAATGTACAGCAAGAAGGCAAAATATTTTAAAACACTGAGCATGCCTTTAGACTTAAAAATTACTGCTTTCAAAAATATGTTAGCATTATTTTAGATGAAAACTGAGCAGTTGCAGAAAATGAACTGTTATATATATGATTTCCATCTGGGTCCATTAGAATATGGCTTCTAAAGTTAAGGTCTTCCTCTAAATTCTGAAGTCCTTGTACAATAAACCTAAGAGTAAACTTACAAGCTTCATTTTAAAATTGCAACTTAGAATTTGTTTGTGTCCTCCTTCAAAGTAAACTCCCTAAAAGTATCAACAATATGCCTGCTACAGTCACTGGTATGTCTTAAAGCTTGTGTCCGTGTGTAGCTACAGTTCAAGAGCTAGAACATGGAAATGATGTGCTGCACGTCCAGTCTATAGTTGCTGCTGATTTTCAACTTGTGATGGCACGGCAGTTTTCGGCAATTGTTAATCTAAAGGAAACTTTTGATTTACATGATTTTCAGAAAGCATCTTATATTTCTAAAAACTTACCTGAAACACTTAATACTTTCCTAGCCCCAAAAGTCAATACAGCATGAATGATGAAATCTAGTACTAAAATCTGGGTGGGCATCTAAAAAAAATCTAACAGGGTCCATATTCCTTTAGACTAAAATTTAGATGTATTGTCCTAATTAATTTAAGTACTCAGCAGCAGGCACTAAAATTTTGCAATTGGAATCACCCATGAAAAAAACATGACAATACAAAAGAAAAGACCTGTCAGACTAGTTTTATTTGGTATGGAGTCTTTCTTCATTGTTGTTCTTATAGATAACCAAAAAGAGAATTTTATTAAGGCACGACAGCTTTTACTAATACGTGTTAGAATGATTTTCATCTGCTAGGCCTGATTGGCACTTCGTTGCCCTCGTATTTGGCTCGAAGTTCAATTCCTCTGGCTCTTCATTACAGCTTTTAGTGTGTTACTGGGTCTTGTAACAATCTTGCATTATGCAAAACAATCACAATAATCTGCACGTCATGTTAAGCTGTAGTCGTCTCCCTCTATTTATGGTTGTTTTTTTTTTTTCAAATTCTGACATGTGAAGCCTTCGTAATTTCAAGTGTCTAAGGACCATGTGTTTCTGTCAGCTGTGTACCCATTATTAGCCCTCTGGATCAGTCATGTCTGGATATTCTTGTTAGTCATGACTGAAAGTGACTGGCAACAGGTACTTCTGACAGTTGCACACGACTGAGTATTTGACAGGGTTTTTCTATAAGAGAGACATTTAGCTGCCATTGTAAAGGAACATTAGTTTGAGTAAAAAGGAAAAAAAAAGTGCATTTGAACCTTTGCTTTTTTTGCTTCTTTTTCCTCAGATTTCAAATTTTTGCATCATGAATAGACTTTGTGTGCTGCTGTGAATCACTTAATCTAAAAATTTTCAGGATTCTGGTAACTATATTATGTACTAGCTATGTGTGGTCTTGTGCTTACAGCCCTACTGGCTTTCATAAGAAGACACTGGTGATACCGTATCTGGGCCGTATCGCTGGTATATCACTCCTATTAAACTTTGTCTGGAGAAAATACCTCCAGATAGACGATGTTTTTAGTAAAAACTTCAAGCCTTGCCCTCTGTTGATAAGGAGTTTCATTTGCACATTGTTGATCCGCTGCATTTGCTTCGTTTCAACATTGTGTCTCTTCATCTGTGTCTTTAGTATGATGTCGTTGTTGCGCAGCGCCATTTGCTGCAGACAGGTGTTTCGTAGTGAAAAGTGAGGTGCATGCGAATGCCGAAAAAATGTAAAAGTGTATCCATGCACCATCTGGTGGCTGTGGTTGAACATGAGCAGAGCGGACTGCTCCATACACACACACGCATACATACACACAGGTCTTTCATTTATATATGTCTAATGTGAAATCACTTTGGACTGGGTTTTCTATATTATAGGAATTTAGGATTATTCTCTGTGGCTTGTGAAATCGCTCTTTGGCATTTACAGGTTCATTGAGGGAAAAAAAATTAGAGCATTTGGGTGACTTGGGGTGCTGTTCAGGTCATATTTATCCACTCCTCAATCCATTATTCTAACTAGCTTTATTCCTCACAATGTAAAGACTGATAATATGTAATTGACTTGTTTTCACCAGTTAACACACACAAAAAAGATAAAAGTTACTTAGGAGGAATTGTGCCTTTCCTGAGGTTCACTGAAGAAGATTATTCCTTCCTGTTTCTAAGGTGGAGTCAGCAATTATGTCCTTTGGTAATAGCTAATTGCGTGGATGGGAGAGTATAACAAAAGTTTTGTGTTACTAAATAGAACAGCATACCTAAAATCTGAGCATCTGGAGGCCAATCAAAAAACTATAGTTCTCTCTCATGTCCATTTTGCATCCTAATTACTCTTCTTTTGGAGTTGCTTAATTGTGGTAATGCATGGTGATGCTCAGACAAAATGGTTAATTTGAGTAAAATTTGTTAAATTCCCGTGTGCCTATGTAGTTATGCATGTAAATATATTCCTACACACGTTGACACACAGTCTTCATGCTTCTTGGATCACTGGAAATCTCAAAGGAGCCTTGATATTTTCATTACCTAAAAAATACACTCTATTCTGTGAAACATTTATTCCTTTCCCATCATAGCAGGGTAGCATTTTAACAAGTTAAATGTTAATCTGTGCTCTGTTTTTATTTTATATTTATATGTTTGGGTTTTTGTTTTGTAACAATCATTTTTTTTTCTTCAATGGCTGGTTAACCAGCTGCGTTGAAAGTCTAATTCTCAATGCATGTTTTATTGTCAAATTATATATAAACAGCAGTCTGTACCCCTGAAAATCTACCCCAAACTGAACTGAAAGAAGTTGGTTCTTTTTTAGAGGATTATATTTATTTAAGTCACACTGTTACATTAGGATACCCAACGTAACAGTAGAACTCTCTTATTTGTGGGCACATCTGAGAAATGCATCACTGAGGCATCCTGGGTTTTCTGTAGCAGCAATATAACCAATCAGTAGGTAATAGGACAAAATTTAATGGTATCCAGCACCATTCTTCTAAAAGACCATTAAAATTTTCATCTGAAATTTGCAACAGTAATGCTATACTTGAAACTAATATTGGAATTGCAAAATGAAAAGGACACCCAAAGTTTATTATCCAATGGGAGGACACTGTATGATTTTAATTTTGCTAAGCTGAAAGGGACAGAGGTTTTGCATTTTCTTTTAGGATATGTATATAATGTCATCCAAAACCAATGAGGAAGGGTTCCCAATGCTTCAAATAAGTATACAGATTCCTGAAGCAGCCCATCTACACGCCTACAAAAAAAATCCTTATGAAAAACAATATACAATTTGCAGCCCTCAACACTCAATACATATATGAGTATTACTCTTTAAGGAAATGTATTACACATACTTCATATGTATAACATAATAGGTTTCCTGGTGGAAAAGGGGATTACAAATAGCAGAAAGGGAGCACAAGACAGGGATAGCAACACACAGGGTTGTGTAAAAGAGCGAAATGCATAGCCCTACTTTTAAAAATTGTCTCATGTTTCCATTTTAAAGATTAGGTCCCAGTGGACTCACCAAGTTGAAGTTTTTTCCTTCAGCCTGTTAGGTGGGATTACATGGTTTACAGAGTGTAAGGGGCAGATCTGTGTTGTCTTTTTAGCTAAGATGGCCCAGAGGCTGCCGAAGCAGCTCAGAATCTTAAGGAATGAAGAATACCTGTAGTGCAGGGACTGCCAAAAAACACTATGGCTTTATGGTCCTGAGACCTTATGCAACTGTACTCTGCTCCTCACTATCCTTCCAGGGCTAGCAGAATGTGATCAAAGGAAGGGGTTTAAAGCCTCTCTGGCTCGAGTTAGGAGGTAACTTGGGAAGAGTGTATGAGAGAGAGAGACAAACAGAGAGAGACATGGGGCTGAGGGTGCGGATTTGTAGTACAGGAAAGGTAAGGAAGTGATTGAGCCACATAACATCAGTGGACACAAATCTCACTGAATAAACCCAGTCATTTCAGTGGTTAATAGTAGCTATCAAAACACAATCTGAAGAGGCATTGGCTTTCATTAATGACCCAATAATAATCTACAGTATGCTTGCCAGTTTTTGGCTACTGTATCATGCAATATACAGTCACATGTAGACTGATGTTTACTTCCTGGGTGCTCCCTGCACGGACATTTGATGTTGTTCCCATGTCTGTGAGGGTTTCTCCAGGGTGCTCAGGTTTCTTTCTACAGTCCAAAGTCACATACAGGTTAGGTGACTTGATGTTGCTAGATCTGAACCTGACGTTTATACTGTATGTGTGTGTGCGTGCATGTGTGCGTGCGTGTGTGTGTGTGTGTGTGTGTACGTTCACCCTACAATGGACTGGCACCCTGTCCAGGTGGTGTTCTTGCCTTGTGCCCTGTGATTACTGGGATAGGCTTCAGTTGCCCTGCAACCCTGCCTTGGATAAACAGGTTAGGACAATGGAAGGATGGATATTTTCTTTTAGTCCATCCATCCATCCATTATCCAACCCACTATATCCTAACTACAGGGTCATGGGGTTTTCTTTGAACTATTGAAAAAAAAAAAAAAGTAACACTAGAATTACCAAAGCCTACGAAAAAACTCGTAAACCCGGCCCACCTTAAATCTGTTTGCACCTCTCCATCAGCCTCTTTTGTTTTGTACATGTGCCGATAAGCCCTAGCAGTAAGCAGCCTGCTATCCCATCCTCCTACTTTGGTTTTGGCTTATCGACACATTTACAACACAAAAGACGATGATGGAAAGGTGCGAGCGGATTTAAGGTGGGCCGGATTTATGAGTTTTTTCGTAGGCTTTGGTAATTCTAGTGTTAAATTGTACGGTAAAGACAAGCAAAATGACACTTTTTATACAATATGCAAGCTTTCGAGGCAACTCAGGCCCCTTGTATTCATCTTGCCTGAAGAAGGGGCCTGACTTGTCTCAAAAGCTTGCATATTGTAATCTTTTTAGTTAGCCAATAAAAGGTGTCATTTTGCTTCACTTTTTACTACATTTATAATGGCTAACACGGTACAACACCCTAGTACTATAATAAAGACAAGAAGGAAACACCATCAATATCATACATGCTGAGCAAATAGCGAATAGAAGTGACAGGGCAGTGGCTGCATCATTGCTAAGGACTGTTATAATAAATAAAGATGTTTAGGTAGGAGTAATAAAAAAAAATTACAAGCATTACACAACAAATATTTCAATAGTAATTTAAATGTAAAGTGACATTTCAATTAAATTTAGATGTCTTGACCTGAATACAGTAGAATGTATTAATTTGTAACAGAAATATACAAGTACAGTATAACAACTAATTACACTGTATGAGAGCATTAGAGGCAGTAGTGCAACAATTATTTTTTCAGGAAAAGGGAAGAAAGCGTGATGACATTTGCAAAAGCATGATCGTTTTTAAAATGACTGAAGTGCCGCTTTTAAAGATGTCAGGTATAAAGCAGGCACTTTTTTGTTTTGAGCTGGTCAGTCACCTCAAATCAGCGTGATCCACAAAAAATGCAGCATTTCAAATGTAACAGGTCATGGATGATGTTTCAAGAATTTGTCTTGAAGAAGTGCAAAGAAGACACGCAGTGTTTTATTTAGTGACTTTCACAGAGACGTACAGTGGCATGGGCTTTGTTGTCTAACATCTGAGAGAGAGTAAGATTTGGCCTGAGGTATTTCATCAAGTAAAGAAAAAGGCTCGTATGAGGGGAGGCAGGCTAATCCTTGTGCTGCTGCAAAAGTTTCCTTTTGCTTTAATGGAAGCATACATTAACTAGACAGGATGCAAAACTATTTTTTTTTTCTTTTTTCTCTCTCTGCACATTGACACCCACATTGTATAGTATGGTAAAAAGGCATTAATATTTTAGCCCAGATGCATGGTGTATATTTTAGACCTACTGAATGGGACCATGTTGCTTCTTCATAAATGTACCTTCTAGAGGAGAGAGAATTAAAAGTTTTGGGTTGACAAAATTTATTGTTGGCATTAAAAAATATGTTGAAGTTTAGAAAGGGGTGGCAGAATGGAAGAGTGGTTAGGGCTCTTGCCTCAAAGATCAAAAATCCTGAGTTCAGATGTTGGCCCAATCACTAGCTTAATAGAATATGCATGTTCTCTCTGTGTCCGTGTGAGTTTTAGATCAAGTACTGCAGTTTTCCTCCAATATCCTGAAAATGTGCATTTTAGATTAAATGGTGGCCCTAAAGCAGGTTCAAATACAGTAAGCTGGTCCCTGGCTTGTGCCTGATGCTGTATGGCCCATATACAGTAGTTATGAATTACATTAAGCAAATTCAATAATGGATGGATAAACTGTGTAAATGGCCAACTTTCTCATAAGACAAAATTCAGAGTCTGTTTACTGTAATGTGTGTCTTTATTGAAAAGAAGTCTTCCATAATGCAAACAATGCGTCAGACATCTAGATTCTAAAATCTGATGGGTAGATAGACATTGGGTTAATTGAATGCTGCAAAGCTGTGGGGGCAACAGCTTTTGAAAACAAAATCCTCTTAAAGTACTATAACTTAGTTATCTCACTGTCTTTGCTTTTATTGTTTTCAAAAGCAGAAGGCACACTTGCCACAAAAAAAGGGGGGAAATCACAAATCCTGCAAGCTCCATTTGAACGTACTCAGCTACAGTATATGTGATAGCAGAAGGAAAATACAAGCTTCAAAGGTCAATGCTTACAGTGAACTTCACAGTAAAATTTGCTTTATTTTGTTTTCAATGGTACATTGGTCAGATTTTTTTTTTTTTTTTTGTAGCATGCTTTTTAAATCCTCAGTGGAGAAAAAAATGATCATGTGACAGCCTTCAGCCTTCAGTAGTGGTGGAAAAGATCGTGGCACCGTCATTAATTAAAGATCTTGAAATGTTATATTGTCCAAAAGCTGTCAACTCTCACCTTAATGAGCACTGAGTAGTTAAAATAAGAAACAATGGTGACATTTTGTTCTTGTATTCTCTGTACTTTCATAAAGGGTTTTGAAAAAAAGAAAAAAAAAAAAAAACTAACCTTCCCAATGTGACATTCAGTACTGGTATTTGATAACAGCTTTAGACCTTTTTGGCTCAGTTTTCTGCTCTCTTCTTGTACAAGACTCCCTGCTAGAAAATGTCAGCGACATAGGCAAGCAGCTCAAAAGCAATATTTTTTATAGGTCCTGATTCCATTTTATCATTAGAAAGGAAGCCTTCAGAAAGAACTTTTAAAGTACGTTCATTTGAGTATTCCAGTGCTTAGTCATTGAATTATTCAAGTAAGGACCTTTGACATATGTGCCGTTTTTCACAGACTGTTTTTTGTTTCTACGAATATGCCAAGATTCCTTTTTTATTTTGACTATGAAACGGAAAAATGTTTTATTTCTTAAATTATAAATTGATAAACAAATCACATAATTTTAGTTGATATAATAAACAAAACAAAAAACGCAACAAATGAAACTCATACTCTACACCATAGGTGTCGAACTCCAGGCCTGGAGGGCCACAGTGGCTGCAGGTTTTCATTCTAATCATCTTCTTCATTAGTGACCAGTTTTTGCTGCTAATTAACTTCTTTTGCTTTAATTTTAATTAACTTGACTCAGGCCCATTAGTTGTCTCTTTTTTAATTAGCAGCCAAACAATAATGAGACACAAAATGAGCCGCCACATGACCAGCTCACCTGTACCCGTCACACAATATCTGAAAATAAAGAAAAGTGAAGGTCTCGGTAAGATTGATCTCTCGGGTCACCAAAACATTTTGATGAACTGAAATTCAACAGTTTTGGAAATGTCGGTTGTGGCAGAATGAGAGCAGCAACAGGCCACAAAATTAAATAATGGGTTTAATTAACAGCAAGAATCAGCTTCTCATTAATAGATTGGTTGGAGTGAAATTGGTTGGAGTTTGAAATCCCAGTTTAGCTGCTCATCAGTTGGCTCGTTTTAACGTCTCATTTCTGTTTGGCTGCCATTTCATGATGAAACAAATCAGTTCAGAGGACTGAATCCTTAAAAACAGGGCTATTAAAATGAAGGGAAAAGGAATTAATTAGCATTGAAAACTGGTCACTGATTAGGAAAAGGGTCAGAATGAAAACCTGCAGCCACTGCGGCCGTCCAGGCCTGGAGTTTGACACCTCTGCTCTACACAACTATACATCCATATATATTATAAAAGTAATAATATCTGTATGAAGAGAATCAGTGGTTTCATACTTTTAGTATTTACAGTGTAAATAATGAATACAAAATGTCATAATGTATACAGTGTAACAATCATTTATAAACTGAGTTCTTGTAATTAAACAGTTTTTGCTTAGGTGCTAAGTGCTGTCAACTGAAGCTTTTTAGTTTATTAATTTTTTTTATCACAGTGATTGACAACTGTTTTGTATGTTGCTTCCTGAAATACATGAATGTTCATAAATTTAAGGAATTATTTTAATTTTTTTTTATTTAATGAGAATTTAAGGCACATCATCTAATATATATATATATATAAGGTGGTGTATTTAATTAAATATATTAACATTTGCAGCATTTTGTTTTGCATTTAAATACACTCTCATTGAATGTGGCTTGGTTCAGATTATAAATGACTTCTGAATAGTGGACAGACTTATTGATACAAACTATTTTGACAAAACCAAAGCCTTTCCATTTTCTAAAGTTACTTATTCCAGTCACCATTTGCAGACAGAATTTCATGGTCACCCTTCGCACAAGGCAGTCCTTTGCAGGTACGGTTAGGCACAAACTCACATTCAATTCAATTCTGCTGATTTTTGCATAACCTTTTTCGCTGACTGCAGGCTAAGACCACTGTTAAAAGTTCACAGATAAAAATGACATCAAATGTAATCAAATGACAGGCTGACGTCCCTTTCAAGTATGCTTCTAGAACAGACTTTGGCGCCTGGGCCTTTAAAATTGAATTAAGCAGGCTTTGCTAAGCAATACCTGTGGTTGTAAAATATTTTGAATGTTGAATTTTGTTGTATTAACTAACATATCAAATTATTATTGTACATTTTTACCACTGAGCCCACTAATTCCATATGATTCTAGTATATACCGTATGGAGCACCTTATATAGTCCAAAACTGAGTAGCTTTCACCAAATATACGTATTTGCATCAGTGCCGGTACTACATTATTTTGCGCCCTAGGCCAGCATTTCTCAACCTTTAAGTATTTGCGACCTGAGTTTTCGTAACAGTTTTAATCGTGCCCCCCTAACGTTTTTTGAAACCCTAATAAAATTTATTCCTATATTTTTTGCTGCTGATACACCGCTACAAGTTTAAAATTTTCCTATGAATAATGAAATTACGCCACATATGGCAACATTCGCACCCCCCTTTTTTGTTACTTACCCTAGGGGGGCGCACCCCACAGTTTGAGAACTGCTGCCCTAGGCCAAGCTTATTAGTGTGCTAACCAACTGTTCAGTAGCTAACCGTTGTGGCTGGGTTCCCCCACAACCCCCTTATGATCTGCACCCTAGACAAATGCCTAATTGGCCTTAATGGTGGCGCCGACCTTGATGTGTATATGTGTCTGTATACATAAAAACAGAGCCAAAAGAATATGTTGTACTGTATAACACAGAATTGTGATAAGAAACTGCAACTTCAAAGGCTGAGCAGGCTAAGTTGTCTGGTTTTTACATTTCCTTCCTGGGCTGACAAGCATGAACAAGATCACAAATTTGAGTCCAGGAGAGAGCATAATCATGGAACTATGGAATGGTTGAAGAGTTGGACTATAAACTGTACCCTTGAAGGTTCAAATCTCATTATGGGTGCTCCATGTGGAGTGCAACAGAGCAGCTGACTTAGCCTGCCTTAGCTCAGATTTTGTAAAATAAGAACTTTGAAGCAAATCACACTGTTTAAAAGTAGGGTATAGTAATACATTCAACACATACTGTACATACTAAATATTCTTATATTCATAGATAAGTGAGATGTTTTCATGTACTGGATTGACAAGTAGATTAGGTTTGTTTTTTTTGCAATAAGACTATACTAACAGCCTTGTTGCTTTAATATCAGAATTTGAAAAACTTGCCATATGTTTATTGTGTTCTGTACAACAGAATTTTCATTCAACCATTTGCTTCTGAGTTCATTCATTATTGCAATAATAAAAAAAAATACATCCTTGAACATTTTCACACCATAGTTACGTTTCACTCTACAACAGACGTCTGTTATAAATGTTTCTTGGCTTCACCACTGTACCTAGACATTTCTGTAACAGCAGCTTAATGATAAAAGATAATCTTGACAGAAGGCAGAGATGCTGGAGTTGCCCAATATTAAACTCGTCCATCCTTCAATTGATGCACTTACGGAAGTAATGTACCTGCAACTTGCTTTATATAGAGTGTGTCCATGCTGTGTAATGTGAGTAGGAGGCAGTATGTGCTCAGGAAGAGTAATCTGTCTCAATGGAGTAGTCAGAGTTGTTTTACAGAAGTATGGAGACAGAAGGCAAATGAAGTTCTGGAACATTTAGTGCAGCATTTTTGGAGGTTATAAAGACATTTTGAAAAACTCTGTGTTTGTGAAGCATTCTTTTTAGATACAGTTAGTGATCATAATGTGTTATTTGCAGCTGCTTCACATCTGGCAGATGAGATGGCACCCTTTGGAAGATATTTCCATCAGATGGCATTTTTCTTCGATTAAATGCTGTTAGGCTTTTTGGAAGCTATACCCAAAGCAGACCTATTGTTAATGAGCTGCATTCAGTCTGATTATGGTCTATGTAATTTTATTCAGCAATTTTAACATTTCACCACCTGGTGGCAGTGCTCTTCAAATACTTTGTATTAAGCAGTTACGCAAGTTTGAAGCACTGCCACTTCAACTTTGAACTATTCATAATCATACAATATATAGTCGGCTTATATGAAAATGTTGATCTATTATAGATCTGAGTATCTGTATATACCTTTATCTCTAAATTCTGAACAGGAGAAAAAGCATTTGAAATGTAATGCATTCCTTTTGAACTGAAATATACTGGGTTCCCATTCACCAAAAATTACTTTATAACAAAAACATAAAGTGATATTGGGGATATATTATTCTAATTGACCAAAAGATAAAATGTGTATATTCCTGGGAAACTATAAGAAAAATATCATTAATGGCATATGCAGTATTTTGACTGTTGAGCGTTGTTCACTGTTTTACTTTTCAATAATACTGTGGCCAGTTTTCATCCAAAAGTGTAACATGCCCGGAGTTTAAATGAAGGCAAAGGGAACAAAGTGAAACTAACTTGAATACAAAGCAATTGCATGATGTCTGCATCATATGTTGCTTTTTTATGTTTGTGTCGTCTTTTATGTTGTTTCTTTGTTGTCTTCACCATAACTCACTATTTACGCATGCTCAGCCTTGATTATGTCTGCTGTACCTTGGTTCCTTTAAAGTCTACATTATATGTATGAGTTTGGCTGTCTCATGACGCATACCCCTGGAATGTACCCAGAAGGCCTTGCATGCATTTGAAAACTTCTCTTTAATAGAAAGAGTTCCTCTACTATTTGACAAGAATTTTATCCTTATTGGTTTCTGGTTCATTTGCAATGTTTTTATGCATTATCTTTGACTGGTCTTCCAGAGCCCCCTCACCTTCCTCATCCCTTCACTGACACTTGCTTTTTTTTTTTCTCCCTCCCTCGTTTTTAATCTAGAACCTAAATTTTCTAATAGAAAAGGCACCAATTTAATGAGCTGCTTTTAATATTTACATTTGCATTTCTATATTTTAAAAATTGCATTTCCTTTACAAAAAACCCCCCCAAAAAACGTTATTTTGACAAAATAGTGCTCCCAAGGTTCAATTTATAAGACTATGGCTTCTGAGTGCAAATCAGTGAAATGGGTGTGCTTCCTTTTTATTGAGAATAAACTGTGATTGTCCTAAAATCAATTACATTTGATAGCCTCTTAGTAATGATAAAGCTTTGTTTATATAGTTGACTGCTGGTTTTGATTTTTTTTTTTTTTTTTTTTGCATTAATGTATAGTATTGATAGGAGCCAGGTTATGCTATTGAAATGGCATCCTTACTCATATTAAAGAACTGCAAAGACATTGTACTGTACATGGGTGAGAGAGACTTTTCAGAATGTCCCTCACAAAACAGTATTTTTAAAAGCATCATCACATGGTGGGTTTGCTTTACTAATGAATATTTTTTCCGCCTTCCTTAATCGTGTTTACTTAAATGAAAAATAGTTTTTTTTTTTATATTATTTGCTAAAGTAAAAAAGAAAAACAGAAAATGTAGCTGTTGCTTACATGATTCCGTATATTTTTTTCTTAAATTTTGTGACTATCATCTTAAGTGAAAAAAAAGCTATTGTTATCTTAGTGTTTTTTTACAGTCTTGTATGTTCTTGAATTCTCTGTTTTCCTCCATTTTCTTCGTTCTTAATCCTAGGTCCCCTTACAAAGAAACAGAATGATGATTTAGGTGATAATGACGGTGCTGAAGATGAAGGTATTTTTTTGATGCCAAACTGATTTGCATGACAAGGAACCCTGAAATAATTTTTCCTTTTTTATTTTTACAATTTCTTGTCCTTTTCTTGAAAGTGAAGATTTTTTTTCTTCCTAAATTTTGATGGATGTGTTTTGTCCTTTTTGCTTGAGTGTAACCTATATCTTTCTTTCTTTCTTTTTTTTTTTTTTTTTTTTTTTTTTTTTTAGTATGTTTTATTGTTACCCGTCATATAAAATATGTTATTGTATCTCTTTTGGTAACGTTTTTGCCTGAATATTGATTTTTATTTTTTACACATTGCATCCCACCTAAAATTTCTTAATTTTAAAAATTAACATTAACTATTTGAATATAACCTAATTTTAACACCTTTTTGCATGATTTTTTTAATCCCCTAAACTGTTTTTGTTCTTGTCTTTTTATCTCAAATCAGTACCAAGACATTTTATTAGCTGTTATATTTACCCTTCTATTAGCTCTAATTTTCAATTAAATGCTTACGAATCCTTTCCCTAAACAGTAGTTAATGTTTTCATGTATTTGTAAAGGGAAAAACACATTCTATTCAGGTTTTAGATAATGTTTCTTATTTGGGGGCTGCATTTGATAGACTGCTGTCTAATTGTAAAAAAAAAATTGTTCATTGGTAATATTGGAATTGGATACAGAGCACTGATACCCAGCTAGACTTAACTTTATTATTTTTTTTATACATTTTTGATTTCTGTTTACTTTGCTGTGGTGTTAAATAATTAAAATCAACACATATAAAATTATTCTGAATCTTACCCACCCTCCATCACATGAAGTAAGGAAAAAAAAATGAAGGCTAAAAAAAATGGACAGATTGATTTCATCACTCCTGGCAATATATAATATTCCACTATGTCAAGTCAATAAATGCTAAATATTAGCACTCAATAAATACCAAAGTATATCTTAATATAGTCCAACAAAAAGTGATTCCACAATTGGAAAATACAATGTCAGTTTTCTCGTAGCAGACTGAAAAAATGTGTACCTCTCATACCTTAGCCATATTAGCCCTAAATCATTATCTAACTTCAGGTGTCTTGTCATATTCTTTGCTGGCTTATGATCACTTGCAATTGTAACTTAGTAAACAGGAGAAATTTTGACAGCAAGAGAAGAACAATCAGACCATTGTTATTATTATGATTATTAAATTATTATATTTTCTATTTCTTTATTCAATACCTTGATCAAGCATTCACTGTCTTTGCTGGAGAAAGTACAATGGCATACCTACAAAAGAGAGTATGACAAAAGTGCATAGTGTGGAAAGCATACCCCCGGCCACAGACAGACAGACACCAGAATGTCCAAAACACACTTCTTTTATTTCTTTCAGCACCACAATGCCTTCCTCCAACACTCTTTCTTCTCTTTCTCTTTCTCACCGCCTCTCCCCTCCTCACAAGCTTCGTCTCCTTCCTCCCAACTCTGGCTCCTCTTTTGGAGGGAGGCGGTCCCTTATATACCGATTCGGATGAGCTCCAGGTGCTCCCCTTGATGACACTTCCTGGTGTGGCGGAAGAGTCCAGAGAGTCCCTGGAAGCACTCCGGGTGCCCCTGGGAATTCTTCCGGCAGCACTTCCTGGTGTGGCGGAAGTGCTGCCATCTGGGACTTCACGACTGTCTAGGCGCCCCCTGGTGGTGACCACGTTCTCCGGTAGGGATGAATGTCCCAACTCTGGTCCAGTGGCCCATAAGCAGACCCAGGCGGCTGCCCCCTTGTGGCCCAGGGGAAGTATTGTCCATCACGGGGACCATCCAGGCATCCCGGCTGGGTAGGGCCCTCATCCATCTGGGACAATAGTGACAAATGCACTTAATAATGTTTAAACAGTTAAGTTTTACAATGGGCAGTTTATTTTACCTTAACATTTAAGTTAAGGTAAGCCCACAGGGTAACATTGTCTCCATTACAAATACTGTATACTACACATATACATTTCATTTGAATTATGATATATAAGCATCTTCTGATTTGTGATTTTACCACTAAAAAGACAAATAATAGAAATGGAAGAAAAGAAACTATGGCAAAAGAAAACATAGCAGGATGAGAAATCAGTTAGTCAGCCAGTCATTTTCCAACCCACTATATCCTAACACAGGGTTACGGGGGTCTGCTGGAACCAATCCCAGCTAGCACAGGGCGCAAGGTATGAACAAATCCCGGGCAGGGCACCAGCCCACCATAGGACACAAACACACCCACACACCAAGCACACACTAGGAACAGTTTAGGATTGCCAATGCACCTAAACTACATGTCTTTGGACTGTGGGAGGAAATCGGAGCACCCAGAGGAAACAAACACAGACACGGGGAGAACATCCAAAATCCATGCAGGGAGGACCTTGGAAGCGAACTCAGGTCTCCTAACTGCGAGGAAGCAGCGCTAACACTGCATCACCGTGCTGCCCAGGATGAGAAATATTATGCCCAAATGGAGAAAAAATGTAAAACCAGGTGAATAAAATGGTAGCAATGCTGTACATGGTATAGCGTAATGCTTATAAGCAGTCCCTCACAAAGCAGCAACTATCATATTGTTGATATTAACGTTTGTAGACAACAGTTCAGCTGCATGTGTCTTGATTTCGATGCTCCTAGTGTGGTTGGAGTAGCTGTCTATAAGCTTTTCGACAGACACAGACCTTAACATTTTAATGTGCAGGCAAACCTTTTCATTGATTTGATTAGTGTCAACTAAATGAAATCCCTGCTTTTTTCGTAATGGTGAATTGCCCAAAATGGAGAAAATAAACCACTAGCTGCATCAGTAGGAAGACAGTTTTCCAGGTACTCTGGCAAAAAGAAATTATAAACACCTGGCAGAAGAAGTGAAGTACAGTCATGTGAAAAAATAGGTATATCCTAAGGAAATGGACGATTTTATTACTATTATAAGTCAAACATTAGATTTTCATTCAAACAGTGCATACAGATAAACATGATATGCATGAATAAAAACACAAGGAAACGTTGTCTTTTCAATCATTTATTTGACAAAAATCTCAATTGATGTAATGCTCTGCTGGGGAAAAAGTAAGTACATTTTAGACTGCAGAAGCTGGTATTACCACTTCTTGCAGACAACTTGCAAAACTGCCCACCAGTCTCTGACATCAACTTTCATGCAAAAATCCTTCAGTTGCAAGATATTTTGGGGTTTTCTTGATTGTATTGTCCCCTTTTTTTAATTTATCTGTTCCAGATGGCCTACTCTTTCATTATATGTTCAATGGCAAACTGTATTCTTCCTCTAATGTTCCTTTTTGGACAGCAAAGCCCTCCTTGTGTTCAGGTCAGATTTGTGCACTCTCTTTCTGATTTGTAGATGCGTGTACTTTGATACCAATTTTTGCAAGAGTTACCTGTAGATACCGTAATGAAATTTGGTCTTGGACTGAATTTGCTGATTCAGCCAGTCCTGGACAAATTAGCAGTCATTTGAAATCTACACCACTTGCAGATGATTTTCCTTACAGTTTACAGTAGGATGATTGATTTCAAAAAATTTTGAAATCCTTTGCATGACTCATAAGCATCCATAACCACTTTTCTATGGGCCTTAGAGAACTTCTTTGATCTTGGCATAATGACAACACACATATCAGTAGCAAAGAGAATATCAGACCCTAGATATCTGCCGTTTAAATAAGACAGGTTTCACCTGCATACCCCCTAAGGAGGTTCTAATCATTACAACCTAATCTGGAAGATCAGATTCTAATTTAATGGATTTGTAGTAGTGATACAGTACATGTAGAGGTATACGTAGTTTTTCCACATGACAAATCTGCACTTTTGTTCATTTAGATTATGAGAATTAATACATCATCAAAAAGAATGTGTCATTTGCTCACATATATATATCACCTTTATTTACAGGAAGATCTAAAGTTTGTCTGTTGAAAAAATCCGCCGTTTTCATGGAGTGTACTTACTTTTCACATGGCTGTAATACCTTATATTTTAGCACATTTTCCGGTGCACATTTGTCACCACAAGCTTTCTGACCACACTCTTGTCAGTATGGTACACTTTGTCCCATCTGCTTTAGTTGTATTACCACATTCCCTTTAATTGCACTGTTTCAGTTCTTGGTATTTCGGGGGTGTATTGCGGAAACTCCTCACATCAAGTCATGGAACAACACGTCAAACAATTTAATGTCAGGACCTTGCCATCTCAAACTGCAAGATTATCTCCTGCTTAGCTGTTTAATTAATTGCAGATTTACTTGTGCTTCATGACATGTATTTTTTTAAGCTTTAGCTCGCAAATTTATAGTATTGTATTTGTAAAGTATGCTTTCAAAATTGAGAATTACTCATTCCCTAAATTAATGTAATCTATCACGGTTCTGTAGTTGAAAAGCATCCCCATAGTTTCCCTTCATCTTGCACACTGACTATCCTACTGTCTACTGACAGAAGCCACATCATTTATAGATGGATTTGTATCCCTTTTCTTGTGCTTCCCCTCAAAATTATATCTAATCATGAAAAAATTTCCTTCTCAAACCTTTGTTATGATGAGCAGGCTCTAATGGTGTAGGGCAGGGTTTTTTTTTTTTTTTGTTGTTGTTTTTGCGAATCTGCCCCTCAAAGAGGCGTAGTCAGGGCAGCTGATGGAATGGTCCTTATGGATGGCACTGCAGTTGTGACCCACTAGGCTAGGTACATTGAGTAGCTGTTCAAAGCTGATCCTCCGGCTAGGACGTTGGATATCTCTGGTTCCACGATTCTTGAGGTTGATCCTCCAATTAGCTGTGAACCACCCAGTCTCACTGAGATTGCACAGATGGTGAACCAGCTGAGGGGAGGAAAGGCTGCTGGGATCTGTGGTATCTGTGGTGAACTTCTCCAGGCTGGTGGTAAGGCTGTCCTCCTGGCATTGCAAACAATCTTTGCTTCCATTTGGGAGACTGGAATCATCCCAACTGACTAGAAAACGAGACTTGACGTCCCTGCCTGGAAAGGGAAGGGTGATCGCCTGGATTGCGGCAACTACAGGAGGATATCACTGCTGTCGGTGCCGGGTAAGGTCCTTGCTAGGGTCATCCTCAATCGGATCCGTGATCACTTGCTCACCTGCCAGCGACCACAGCATTTTGGTTTTACGCCTAAGAAGTCTAACGTTGACTGCATCCTGGCACTGAGGGTTCTCATGGAGCACAAATGCAAATATTGGAAGATTTTCTTTGCAGCCTTTGTCAATGTTCGTAAAACACTCGACTCAGTTGATCGAGCTGCCCTGTGGGACATCCTGTGGATTCGTGGGATCCTTTTGAGGTTGCTGGATATCATGAGCGGCCTGTACACTGGTACTGTGAGTGCTGTGCAGAGTGGAGGCAGAACCTCTGTTCTTTTCCCAGTTGATTCTGGGATTCATCAAGGTTGTGTTGTACTCTGTTCAATGCTTGTGTGGACTGGGTGTTGGGCAAGGTCGTGGGGTTCATTGTCTGTGGGGCATCTGTTGGTGAGGAAAGATTCATGGATCTTGACTTTGCTGACGATGCTGTGATCTTCGCGGAGTCAATGGAGGCTCTTATCGGGGTGCTCGAGAGACTGAATGAGGAGTCTGAGTGTCTGGGCTTGCGAGTGTCCTCAATTTAAAAAAAAAACAAGATCCAGGCCTTTAATAAGCTCTTAGGCTCAGCTATCAGCAGTGTGTCTGTCTGCAGAGAGAGTGTCGACCTTGTCAAAATATTTACTTACTTCAGCAGTGACATTCATGTCTCTGGTGACTCTTCCTATGAAGTCAGTAGACAGATTGGGAGAGCATGGGGGGTCATGAGGTCGCTGGAAAGGGGTGTGTGGCGCTCCTAATATCTATGCAAAAGGATGAAGGTCCAAGTCTTTAGAGTCCTGGTGCTTCCTGTCTTGCTATATGATTGCAAGACATGGATGCTATCCATTGACCTGTGACCAAGACCGGACTCTTTTGATACTGTGTCTCTCTGGAAAATCCTTGGGTACTGTTGGTTTGACTTTGTGTCAAATGAGCGGTTGCTCTTGGATTCCTGAATGAGGCACATTACCTGCATTGTGAACGAGCGTCAGTTACGGCACTATGGCCATGTGGCGCGTTTCCCAGAGGGTGATCCTGCTCATAGGATCCTCATTGTTGGGGACCCGAGTGGCTGGACCAGGCCAAGGCATCATCCACATAACACCTGGCTGTGGCAGATAGAGGGTCATTTCTGGAGGGTGGGACTGGATCGCGTGTTTCCCTGGGGGGTTGCCAATCAGGATCCTGAGCTGTTTCGTCATGTGGTGGGTGCGGCAACGCACTGTACCAGTGCATGCTCCCCAACTTCACTTGACTTTTGCAAGGTAAAGTCACTCATTTCATTTTCATCTTCAGATTTCTTCTCATTTTTGGTGTAATATGACTCAACTTATCTAGCTGGTTATCATAGCTAGGGGGTTTACATACATTTTCCTGCTAAGACTTTGAATGTAAGCTGAGATTGCAAGTGCTGAATGTTTAATCAGACACTCTTTACCCATTTTAGGACATATAGCACCACACCTTAAGTAAAACTCACATGAGCATACCAGTAATTCTAAAGTACTTACAGACTTTTCCCTCACTGCTGTTCACTGAGCTCGTGGCCTTTTTCCCCACTTGTAACAAAATGGCTCAGTCCGTTCCATAACACCTGGGGCTAGATGGCCCTATAGTGGCTAGTGGAAATCATTAAGTGAAGGAGAGAAAAAGTCAATGTAAATGACAAACAGATCTTTGCCATTATCAGCTTCTGGAGGAGTTTGGTATTGAGTCAAAGTAGACAGGGGTGCTAGTAAGTAAGATGAAATGGTGCTTCACACTTCTCATTCACTCTTTTTACATCTCTAAGCCAGGATTTGAAAATACTGTCCCATTTGGTTAAATGGGCTCAAATGATTATTAGATGAACATAATAAGATGGCTCATTCAGAACATGAATTTTAGTTAGGTTTATACTGCACACTGCTGTTTCTTAAAGCTGTTCTATGCAGATAGTAAAGAGTAGTAACATTTTTGCAGATAAACTTGCGTGAAGAAGGGACCTGAGTTGTCTCAAAAGCTTGCATATTGTAATCTTTTTAGTTAGCTAATAAAAGTTGTCATTTTTCTTGACTTCTCATTACATCCATAATGGCTAATACGGTACAACACTCTAGTACTAAAACGAATAAAAGAAAAATAAATACAACTTTCTCATCCTGCAGTTTGTTGCAGTAGAATCATGCAGGTTCTGCAGTCTTTTCTATTATTTTTAAATTTTACGGCATTGCTTAATGGCATAGCAGGTTTGTGTTTCTGCTTTTGCCTAGTAATAGAATGTACCGCATACATTGATTGCAGATTTTCAAATTAACTGCCCCTGCCCAGTATCTGGTGTCACAAAACTTACACATTTAATTGCTTTACGCAGTGGAAAGTCTGCAAAGACACTAAAATGGTTCATTTAGTACTCAAAATTAGATTGTGTGGAATGTATAACGGATAATACAAATTAGTACACACATTCAGAAGCAGTTTCACAATTTACAATATAAAAATCAACAACAGAGTTAAGCAATACAGAAAAATGCAAACTTTGTGGGTTGTTATATTTTCACAGAACAATTGATTTTTTTTTCCAAGAACATATAAAATCATTATGAAGATGCTCTGTGGTTTAAATGAAGAGCTGCTTTCACTTACCAATTAAATAAAAATCATTGTAACTCATATACAGTCCTGCTGAGAAAGAAAGATAAATTCTGTGTGTGTAAAAAAAAAAAATAATAATAATAATTAATTGTCAAGCTAAAATAGACTTTTTCAAAGACTGAATATTGATCTGTTTAATTATTTTAACAAGCAAACTGATTACCTTGTGAACATATGCTTGATTTGTCTAATTTCTTTTAACAGAATCCCTTTGCCTTGTTTTTTTAATGTTATAAGAACTCCCCCGACTTTGTGTTTTTAAAACCATGTCACTGAGGCAGCGGAGGGCCACAAGATTAAATAGAATGCATGCATTAATTGTATCCTGTGCTCCCGACTTAGATATTATATTCCCTCAGCTTTAGTAGATGTATCCTTCTTAAAAGCATAAAACTTGAATATCATCTTAAAGGGTAAAATGAGAACATGCAGTTGAAATGAAAAACCTATGCAGTATATGCCGACTCACTTCCCAAAAGCATCTCTTTCAGAAATAACCATAAAAAGGTGGAGTATTTAAAATCATGTGCTTCACATTTGTAATAGCGTTCATAACAAGCCAATGCAATGTTCACTTACCCAGCTTCAGCAAGCACAGTGAATGAGTGTTTCATAAGCAACCTCTTTTGTTCAACTTTTAGAGTGAAGAAAAATGATATGAATCAGAAACAGCTTTAAGAGTAATGTACATTGGCATTTCAGCTGAAGCACTTGTGTTTTCTCTGCACTTCTCAACACAAGTCTCCAAATGACTGTTATTCTTCTATTGACTGTTACAAAAAATAATTACTTTAGAATTCATTTCTGTTCAAGGTTGAAGCTGTGCTTTAATCCAGATGTGAAAACACAAGTATGAAGTATGTGACAAAAAAGTAAAATGAAAAATTCTGAAAAATATTTTGCCTTCAGATTCAGTAACTAAATTAGTCCCCTTTTTGTAAGTGTGTGAGGAGGCCTGGGCAGCACGGTGGCGCAATGGTAACGCTGCTGCCTCGCAGTAAGGAGACCTGGGTTCGCTTCCGGGGTCCTCCGTGCATGAAGTTTGCATGTTCTCCCCGTGTCTGCGTGGGTTTCCTCCGGGTGCTCTGGTTTTACTCCCACAGTCTAAAGACATGCAGGTTAGGTGCATTGGCGGTCCTAAATTGTCCCTAGTGTGTGCTTGGTATATGGATGTGTGTGTGTGTGTGTGTGTGTGTATGCCCTGCGGTGGGCTGGCGCCCTGCACGAGTTTGTTCCTGCCTTGCACCCTGTGCTGGCTGGGATTGGCTCCAGCAGACCCCCATGACCCTGTGTTAGGATATAGTTGGTTGGAAAATGACTGACTGACTGACTGTGAGGAGGCCTTACAAATAGACTGGCACTCTTTGCAGGGTTATTTCCAGCTTTGTCCTCAGTGCTGCTAGGATAGGCTTTAGCCCCTCTGACCCTAAACTGGATTAAGCAGGTTTATAAATGGATAGATAACTTTTCTTCTTTGATTGAAGTTGCAATTATTTATTCTAACACACCATAGGAGGATATCCAGACAAAATAGTCTGTCTTTTCACGCATGCAGTTTTTTGTTTTTTATTTCTTTCTTTAACTGTGTAATTACCCCACACCAGTCTCACTTGAGAAGCCTTCCCTAACCACACATGTAACTGAGATTCCTTGCACTGTGCACATCATGATAGGTTGTTATTTTTTTCCCCTGTCTTCCTAACACGTCATGGGTTCAAAAGTTTAATCTTTGATCCCTACTAAAGAAAAAGTAGCTGTAATTAGAGCAACTCCAGAATTAATATTTTATCAGATTAATAATAATATATATATTTTTTAAAATGTTAATGTTTTCAATAACTTTTTTCCTGGTGCAACAACAACGCAAAAATCAACAATTTGAATGTTTGTTGGAGCCTCCGTTTAAGAAACATTAACCAGATCTTAGAGATACAAGCTGTATGTTAAGAAAGAAGACAGCCAACATTTAAAGTCACAGCTGTAACATTCTGTAAATGAGATAGGAATGGGAGTTTTGGATAGTGAACATGTAGGTTTTTACTCTTAACTCTTAGTCTCTTAATTATTAATTATTTTTAATTCTTATGCTCTTTTTTTTAGACATTCGGGAAAGTGGTAGCCCAAAGCCAGTAATGGTGTTTATCCATGGAGGTTCATACATGGAGGGAACTGGCAATATGTTTGACGGAAGCATCTTGGCAAGTTATGGCAATGTTATAGTCATCACAGTGAACTACAGGCTTGGTGTATTAGGTAAGGCTTTGTCTCTTATGTATTTATTTTAATTTTGTGTATTACCCTGGGATTTATTTAAATTGGCAAATGGCAGAACTAATGTAAATGAAAGAAGAAATGAGAAAGAATTGTGTGTTTTGAAAGTGCTGATGTGCAGTGTTTAGATGGATTCTAAAATTTTGCTATATACTGTATAATCTATCGGTAAAGAATGGATTTGTTGTCTTTTGGAATTAATGGGTGCACATTCTTTTCAGTAGTGAAGACTGAACAAATATCTAGATTTTAGTTTTAAACCCTTTGTGGAGGTCTGTGGGCCCCGCATTTGAGATATAATGTTTGTGTAAATTGTTTAAGTGTGGTATTTAGGTTGTTTGCTCATGTCAAGGACAAACTGTGTAGGCAATTAATATGTTGCATACTCTACATGCATAATGCACATTCTACATGTGTGCACTGTACATTTACCATGTGAATACCTACGTATAAATATCTCCTGATATTTATAAATTCAGTTGGACATTTGTCAAACTCTTTGTCAGTCACCTTGCTTAAGCTTTGATTGCTGTGCGATCAGTAGCCTTAAATTAATTTCATCAGTATATTATGTTTAAATGTGTTGAGTACTGTTGGAATGCATGTGCCCTAGAAGGCATATTTTCTGGTAGGCAGTGGATGGTTTCAGTGAAGCATAGCCTAACTTTAAAAATATTCTGATGTTAATCGATTTCAGTATGGATTATCACGTGGTTAACCAAGCTCTGTGTGTACATAATGAGGGTGTCTGAGCTGATTTCCTTCCAAAAACGTATCATATCTCTTCAGAATTTTAACTATTTTTTATTTTATTTGGCAGCAAATAGAGCAATATATTAGATTAAGTGTGTGTCTTCATAGCTTTTTTTTCCCAAAAGGTACAGTGTGGTGTTAGACAATTTAAAATTTTTGTATGCTAGATTTGCAAACATTACATTTTCCAATTAATGCATGTGCACAGATGGTTTATGCCAAGCGTTATTTACATATTGTGTACATTAATTCACTAAGTGTTTGCACTGTGTAAAAGTTCATTGATAAACATAAGATTTCTGTTTAACTTTTCATTTAATGCAAGGAGCTACTGTATCAGTATATTTTAAAATATAATATGAGAATGTAATTATCTGTTTAGTAAGCCTTCTAGGTCCAATGTTCTTGCCCTGGCAAATTATGCAGAATATTTTGAGATAAAATCCACTGTGCTTAGAAGCCCCTGATTTTTATAGCTCGCTATTAATCAAGTGTGAAAGATGGAATGAATTTTAACCAAATGGTCCAGATTTATTTAATAACTGTATTGTTAGGAACATTTTTTTCTGTCCTTGAATTTGAATTGTGTTCTCTGAATAGCATAGCATGTTTTCCCCAAGTACAATATGTAATCTCGCTGTTCTTTTATAAGGAAGCATTTGTCTTCATTTTAAGGTGTATGTTTCTCATCTTATGTAACCCAAATGACATTGTGCTGATTGAGACAAATCAGCCAGACGTATAAGTTATCTGTCTTGAAATTGGAGTTGGTAATACTAAAGGGATCTATCTATCTATCTATCTATCTATCTATCTATCTATCTATCTATCTATCTATCTATCTATCTATCTATCTATCTATCTATCTATCTATCTATCTATCTATCTATCTATCTATCTATCTATCTATCATACAGTGTCTCACATATCTATCTATCTATCTATCTATCTATCTATCTATCTATCTATCTATCTATCTATCTATCTATCTATCTATCTATCTATCTTCTCAGTATATTTGCATGTTGCATGATATTATTTATATTAGATTATTAGGATTTATATTTTTGCATTAAATAATCTGAGTAATACCTGAGTTCTTTCTCCTCTCAGTTAAACCGGCATCACCTTGTGCACATTTCTAACTTACTACTTCATATGTGTTTTGGTAAATCTGTTGTCATCATAATGGTGATATCACATACATTCTTCAGTACCACATTTTCAGAAATCGTAAACTAGACAGAACACTCAAATTTGCAACTTCTATAGTTTCTGTCTGCACATCCCTGTATTTGCAATAGATTAAATTCAAGTCAAGTCAGGTTGGGGAGCATGCACTGCTACAGCACGTTGCCACACCCACCAGGTGACGAAACAGCTTGGGATCCTGGGGACCCAAGTGCTGCCGTGCAGCAGGTGACGCCTCAGCAACACCAGAACAAGCCTGACTCCATCAGCTCTCCGATGGTTTTGACTGTAGCGGGAATGGCGCTCCCAAGGGCCTCTCCCCCATCCCCTTCATAATGCGAGGCAGCAGTGCTACTAATGAGGTTTTCTTTTTATGGTGGCTGGAGTGCCAATCTTGCCACCAAACCCCCATGATTTCCCTGCAAGTTGGAGGACCACTTGCAGGGCCAGATGCAGTTTAACATCATACCCAGGACAAGGGATAGTACACTTAAGCATATATTCAAAACTCTGACCCATGTAATCATGCCTACATTTAAATAATAACTTGTTCACTGTGTGGCTATGTAGTGAACTAGCACACTTTCCATGCTGCCAAATGTTTACGCATTGATAGCAAATCCACTCCTTTCCAACTTCAGTTCAGTTTTGTTTGCAAATGAGACTGAGCATCATTGCACATTGTAAAGGATATACAGTACCTAAAATGACCCAAAAATGAAGGATTTCATGAAAACTAAGGCAAACTGGAAGCAAACAAAGACATGGAAGTATCTGTTATAATTTGAGGTTTCTTCTTTTTTTATGGCATTTTTTTCTAACTTTTTTTACATACATGAAATGCTACACAGGTTGTACTTTGTGTCTCCCTTACAAAAGTCATTCTGATTTTTGACTTAAGCTATCAGCTCATGTTTCAGCATAACATCCTAAAATCTATCCTGTTAACGTTCTCTGTCACCAGGAGAACTGCCCTTCAACCCTCTCTACAGTCGAGCCTTTTTTTCCGTAAGTGCTGACAGAGTGCTGCTGTGTATTGTCAGTGTTGAAAAACAGGTAACTAAATTGCTTTTTTTGCAGTAGAAAAACAGTTAAGGCAATTGACTGTTCAAATAGAAACCTACATACTTACAAGAAAATCTATTTTTTCTGTAAATTTGCTGCTGTTTCAATTAGTATGTTGTTAGTGGCTCAGAGGTCTAAACTTTCAAAGCCAGACTTAAGCACTTTTTCTCCTTAGTTCTCTGCCTTACTATGGCCTTATTGCTGATTATGCACATACGGTTTTTCAACTATTTAAACTTGTGTTTCTTTGGCCCTAAGGCTGTTTTTGCCCTTATCTCATCTACTGCTAGTACAATATTTGTTTTTCTGCCAGTAGTCAGTCCACATTCTTCTTTTGTGCTCTGAAAATTGTAATGTACTGTGTTTTATTACTTTGTATCTCTTACTTTTGCCATAGAGCTTACCATAAACAGAGCTGTAACAAAGAAAATGTATTGTTTGAAGTGACACTTTAAATAGCTCATAACCTGATGTGTACTGAATATTTTTGGTCATTTCATCATGAATTCCAAAGTATTACGCCTGACTTCCTTGCTTCCAGGAATGAAATGACAAATGACAGAATTAATCACATACATTTTATACTTGAAGCTTTCTTTGTAATTCTTTAGCCTGTACTATTCTGCATATTCAAAATGTGGTCTTAGCCATGTATTGCTGACCTCTGTTAAGCATTTTTCAAAGTGTTTTAAGTGTGTAAATTCAGCATCAGGCATACTAAATTCAGGCTGCTGTTAACAATAATGAAGAACCATTGATTTACCCAGGAAAGCTGTGAGTGTATATTAAACATAGTGAGCTGACTATGCCAGCTTTAAAATGCAATCTACTTTTTACAAGTATCTGATTAAGTGGCTATGGTGTTAAAGCTTAATAGGTTGTTTTTAACAGCAACTTTATATGAGTTTTTCTGCCTAATGAAGTAAAATGTATTGAATGAGTGAGTTTCCTGTTTCTTTAAACTAGCAGAGACTGTGCCCCTTAATGCAGTGAAATCGCTGTAAGTCGGCACTAAGGCACTTGCGGCATTCTGCTTTGCTTTCATTCAATACTAGCTTCTGAAAACATGCCAAATATACTCCCATGAAAGCTAAAAGAGAATGTAATCAATAGATATATTGCAAATGCAGAAAGGTCAGGGTGAGTTGTAGCAGTTTATAGGAGTTCACGTGAGGTTTCAGAAATGATGAACATTTAGTTTTAAAGGGACAACAACGGCTAAAGACACTGCTTTAAACTTGTTTCCTAATAGGTGCTAATTGTTCTTTTTTGACACTAGCATACAATGTTGATTTGAAAACCAATGTCTAATAGTAATAATTCTTTGCATTTATATAGCGCTTTTCTCACTACTCAAAGCGCTCAGCAATTGCAGGTTAAGTTCCTTGCTCAAGGGCCCAACAGAGCAGAGTCCCTGTTGGCATTTACGGGATTCGAACTGGCAACCTTACGATTGCCAGTGCAGATCCTTAGCCTCAGAGCCACCACTCTGCCGATGTCTGCCTTGAATAAAGCTGTCCAGAGCAAGTCTGATGATTATGAGGCATTTGTGTTTTATTGATTGATTCCTCAACACATTACACTCATGGCATTCTCTTAAATTACTATCAGAAGTTCAAACAAGTGTCCCAATGACAACAAAATCACATCAATAGTGCCCAGGTCTTCCCATTATAATTATCTGTTGCACTTTGGTGTTTATTTATTGATTGATTGATTGATTTTTCTTATTCACTAATACTTTACATAATATTAACATCTGCAGATAGGTAGCTATATTAGCCAGTGGGGCAAGAAGATCAGTGGAAGAGCCGATACTTCATATGTGTTAAATTTTGATCCTCAGCAACAGAAATTAATAATAAACTGATCTTCATCCCCTGGAGCTAAAAACAATATGAAATGCCTGAAGCCTCACAAATCACTAAGGCAGACTTTAGTGGTGGGAATGTAGTATGAACGTAGTTTGTGCTACATAAAGCATATGGGTGCATTTGACAGGGAGACATAGACAGGAACATTACTAATCATTCAACTTAATAGACTCATACAAGAAGACTAGATCATCTATGTATCTATCTATCATATCAATCTATATCATAGATTGTACTTCATTAAATATAAGAAGCTCCCACAATAAATAATAAAAAAACTACAATGCCCCATCTATGTATCTATCTTGTGTGTGTGTGTGTGTGTATATATATATATATATATATATATATATATATATATATATATATATATATACACAGTATATATAATATGAAATATACTAAATATCTATATGAATGTAAACATTATTTTTTTTTTTTGTATACAGTGTAACCTTATTGCATCCCTCTGGACTCAAAAAATAAATTAAGAAGGCCTGGAATTAACAAAAAATGGCACCTTTATTAAGAATAATTCACAAGGGAGGGATACACAAGAAAAGACCACGTAAACAGACTAGAAGCAAAACGCTACTACTTTTTTGGGCCTGTGTAAATGGATTTTGAATCCTTGCCTGCCGAGTGGAACGGCTCACTTGTACATCACGCTATCAAATCAAAGCATTCCCATTCCCACTTTCCATCTCTCACTGTCTGTTTAGACCCAGGCATTTCCTCCTATCACTTTAGTGTTCATCTCAGTTTCTTCCTAACTCTGCTCTCAGACAGCCTGTGGCTAAGAAGCAGCTTTAAACAATATCCCTGGGTTATTACTTTCTGCTAAGTTCTGGAGTAACTAACAGTGTCTGCAGTGGCCTTACATTTCCATTTAGATAACAATGGTCGAACACCTTATCCCTGCTGTAGTAGCATTGCTCCTTATGTTGATGCCCCAGCCTAACACTCTTGTGGGACACACCTCATGCATACTTTGCACACTGCATCTTAGCAGATCATCTGTCTCTAAATCTTTCCTGTTGCCTTGTGCAGTTCTGCTGGGCCCTTTGCATCTGGCATCCTCTTGCTACTTCTAGCCAGACAGCACCTCACATTTTAGTAACATGTGGATGAAAATATTACTTATTTTTTTTAGAAAGGGATAAATAAACCACAAGTTTTTCTGTATCCTTTTACATTTGTGACCTTAAAGTTCCAATGCTGCGATACAAAATTGAAAAGCAACCAAAATTCTCCAACTCTGTACTTACCTGCTACAATTTTTTAGGTGCCAGTAAACGTATAGCAAACACCTACAATATGATAGGGGCCATTTAATTCTTGTGAGCTAATTAACTTCAAATCTGCATGCACCTTTTTCCTCCCCCAAACGTTTAAACACATTTCCAGAAACTGTGGCTTCATTTCTCAAAACTCTAAACACAAACTGAAAAAGATAACTACTTTGTCAAAGCTCCACAAATCTCTTGCAAAATGAAACACAGCACTCAAAGCCATGTTCCATCTTCTCAAAACAATACATACATCTATTATATGTCGATATCTTACAGAGCATCAAATAAACACTGATGATATAAATTCAAAATACTACCATCAAAAGTGTTTATGTATGTTTTGCCTTCATAAGGCCATGTTACATATTCAAATGCTTGCAAGTGTGTAGAAATAATTTTCTTTTTTTTCTTTTCTCGTTTTGGTGTAGGGTTTTTTGTCCAGAAATACCATTTATAGATCTACATGTATATGTAACACAAATGTTATCTATCTTACATAGTATTTAGTAAGACTTGGTAATTGATCCTATGTAATGTAAGTACAACGAGAAACACTGCAAAGAAAAATCAGTGTGCAGATACAAATAGGTAACAAAATAAATGTTTATTTGTTAAAACAAGACAAAGTATCCAGCTGACTTGACAGAAACAATAGCAAAATACAATGAAATGGATCACTCTGCATCCTGCCGCTGATCCTAGTCAGGCCATGTGACCTTATCCACATTGTCTGCGATGGTCTTTCTGGCTAGGCAGTGGGGACAAAAACACCTCGTATGATCCATCCATGGCATTCATCTGTGTAGATGTAATCACATGCCTCCTCCATTGCCTAGAGTAGTGCCACACGCTTGTGGGTTCTGTGGTTGTACATTTTCCACTACCATGCTGAAAAGAATTCTTCTATTGGATTTAGAAATGGGGACTGTGATGGAAGGTACATCACTACAAAAAGTGGGTTGTTGGCAAACCAGTCGTGGACCAGAGTGAACCAGTGGAAACTTACATTATTCCAAATGACAATGAAGGTGGGCTGCTCTGGTTCTTCTTCCTGTGGGAGGATGAGGATATTTTTGAGTTCACCAAGGAATTTTAGCAGCCGGGGAGTATTATAGGGACCAGGTTGTACATGGTGATGTGTGACCCGACTCTGACCAATAGCAGCACACATAGTGACATTTCCGCCATGCTGCCCAGGGGCATGGACAATGGCACGGTGATGTTCATCCCCTGCCATCTGGCCTTCTGCAGGTTAAACCCTGCCTAGTCAATAAAGGTATATTTATAGGGAACAGCAGTGACATCTGTGGAAGAAATTTAACATCTTATTAAAGAAAGAAACATCCTCTAATGGGACAAATCAGTTATCAAGCAGAAGAAAAGCAGTTAATTGTATCTTAATTACTCCTCAGCAAAATGCCTTAGAGGGTGCATTTTTTCAAAGGCAGCCCATTACAGCATGGTCAGAATGATCAGAGAAACAAACAATAGAGGTTCATTTAATAAACTATTGAATTTACTTAGTGTCATTCAATGCATACATTTACTCTGGTTGGTTTGTTGGTTTACATCCAAATGACTTCTATAAAATAAAAGTCTATTATATTCTGGTTCTTCTTATACCGTTGAATTGAGACACCACCGTTGAAGTTTCTATGCATATAACAACTGTCCATTTCGATTATTTTATAGGACATCTGTTGATTTCTTAGTCATCTCTTAGTACATTTTGTTGTTCACTTGACCTTTGTTTGGTTTCCTGATATGCCTGCAAAGTTTCTGACATTTATTAATGCTTTATGCTATTTCTTCAAGATGAAAGCTATGTTATTCTAAAATTATTCTACCACGCATCAAATTCAAGGGAGAATGAAAATATCAGACAAAAGGACTACATACGGGAATGCTGAGATGCATAGTGACATGTCTGTACTAAGTAGTGAGAGGATGCTGTACTCACACGCACAAATTGGTTTCTCCTTCACTTGGTCAGGGTTGCACTCTAATGGAACAGGATATACCTGTTTCATCCTCAGCTGGTGTTGATGCAATCGTGGACAGACTGACCTGGTTAATGTCTGCAGAATGTACATTGTCTTCCAGGACTCTGTCTTTGATTTCCCTCCGGGTAATGGCATTATTTTCCAGAACCATGCTGATTATGATGGTCTCTTGCTTGTCTGCGATTTCTGGCTTCTGCCACCTCTTGCTGGCCATCTTTCCGTTCTGTGAAAAGTATATACACATACATTATCAGAGACACATTTTACTGTATAACTCTGTAAATGTAAGACAAAACATTACACAATATAGGATACATTTCTGTGAGCACTGTAGATCTCCATAGAAACCATAAAGTTATGATGTACTGTAATTACTGCAGAGAGTACTGTAAAACGTAACCGAGGCTAAAAGGAAGTGACTCAAATTTAGCTAGACTCCCTGCCCAACTTCAATCATGATTAGGCCATTATTGATTACATGGTTCACCAAAGTTGTATTTCATTGGAAATATTAGCTTGCCTGTGTCTTCCTCCTCCTCACCCTGGATGGCTTCCACTGCCTGCTAGGCCTCCTGTTTGTTTGTCTGTCTGTCTGTCTGTCTGTGTGTGTGTGTGTGTGTGTGTGTGTGTGTGTGCGTGTGCGTGTGCGTGTGTGTTCTTACTGCTCCATCTTCTTGCCTAACACCTGTGCAAGTCACTTGAAGCCTCTTTTATACTCTGACACATGATTGAATTGGTCATCCAATTGAGTTTGCACAGGTGCAACATGAGTGAGACTAATTGGTAATCAGGCTGTCGCATTTTGAAGGTCAGTGTTTCTAGGTGAACAAATTGTGCTAAATGATGCAATTGTGTTCAGAGATTTGCTAAACTGTGATTTAGAATGGTATTTAAATGAGACCAATGGAATTGTGGTTAGAGTTTAGCAGTTTGGAGTCATGTTGTTGATACATGAGCTTCACGTTTTCAGAACTGTGTGCATAGTTCAATTTTTTTGTGTGTATAAAATGGGGAAAAACTGTAATACACAGTCTCAACAGTATTGAAGAGAAGAAACCAAATGTATCCATAAGATGATGATGATCATTATAAATATTCTGCTGCCATTAGAGAAGTGCATAAATCAGATATTGAGTCAAAATATTGTTTAATAAATTTAGAGACATCGACTTAATTTGTAATTGTTCTTATATTAATCTTTCAATGTTTTGAACATTTCAACTAATAAAAGAGACACAATAAATAATAAAAAAAAAATGAAAACAAAACAAATGATATATACTACTGTTCTTGCTACTCTACCCCTAGCTCTGTTCCTTCTAGTTATATTATTTTTCTTCCAAGTTTTCCTCTTAAACTTTGACCAAGAAGGGCAGGGCCTTCAATCCTGATTGGTCAAACTGTGCTTTTGATTGATGCAGCCACCTGTTTGTTGAGAGTTGTGATATTAAAGTGGTGTTCACCCCTGCCCTTTGCATTGAGTTTGCCACTCTTTAGTTTTGGCTCCCCTTGTTTCAGCAGTTGTTCAATTCCATGTAGGATTTGTTTTTAGTATTATACACAGCAATCATACAGTACTATAACAGTTTGGCCTTTTTTCTACTTTTTTGCTTTTATATTTTGTTTATTATACCTCTGATGATTTTTTTTACAGATGTTCAGTATTTTTTTTTTTGCAATTATAGCTAGTTTTTTTTTTTTTGTTGCTGTTATAGCTAGTTTGGGATTTTTTTTGTCTTTTGTCTTGCTTTTTTGATTTTGTTATAGGTTTACTTTATAATTCTTGCTTATATTTTAATCCCTATCTTTTTGTTTCTTATTTTCTTTTCATATAAAACTGCATCTCCTAGAGAGGGTCTCAGTAGCAGCAGACCTTTCAGTTCAGCCCAGACTACGCTTTCCCCCGCTACAGATTCCTGCTCTTCCTGGGGAATGTTAACTTAATCACTTATTTGTTTTATTTGACTGTAGATTTTTCTTTTTGTGTTTCAGTTCATTTTTTTAATTATTGTTAATTGAATCATGTTGCCTAGAAAAAAATATATGTAACCAAAATATTTAGATTCCTTTAAGAAAGTTTAAGTTTTGGGTTTGCTATTGATTTTAGTAGTGACAGGGAAAGAAAGAGTACAGCATTCTGTGATCAGGCACTGCTATGCCATTTATTTACCCTGGGAAAACAAAAAAGAATTAAATTACCCAAAGCCTACATGTAGCTTGCTTTACTCATTTGATCCGATGCAGTTAACATGAGGCCTAGTTATGGTACAAAAGAAGAGGGAATTAATTTCCAAATTAAACAGATGACCTGTTTATTTAATAATTTTTTATGCTATCTTTTTAGTGAATAAAAATATCCAAAATGATGTTTCATGCTGGTTATTATGCCCTTCTCTCTTAATGTGTAGCTACAACATACCATTGGGGCTATCCTGGATCCACAAAACACTGTAAGGTCATCAGTCAATCACTATAGAAATCACTATAAAATGTACACAACTACCAGTAGAACCTGATATAATACTGTTAATATTACATTTGTTTCCAGTCAGAGTGACATTATTTTCTCAGTTATCACAATTAGAAAAGTAAAAAATGTCTGAGAAAGACAAGAGATGTCAGGGAAGGTATGTCATGTCCTTTACAGTACACGGCTATGTGTGATTATTTACATGTAACACTTGCATTAACTATAAAGGGGCTAGCATAAAACATTAAAGGAACTGAATGAAAAATAATGAGTGAACTTCTTATTTGTATGTTTCAGCATTTAATAGTTGACGTGTGTGTTTCCCAAATGTAGTTGACCGCACATTTAGGTGACATTATTTTCTCAGTGTTAGCTGGTGCATTAAACTGACTCTCAGAAAGTCGTGAGTTTTTATTATTAGTGAGCAAGTGAAGTATTTAAGAAGCCCTGCTTATTTTCTAAAAAGAAAGAAAAGGAAAAAAGAGAAATTACTAAAAACATAACCTACATCAGGACTTTTCAATAATGGCAGTCAATTAAAGCATAGCTTGTAGAAAAGTGAAGACAGTAAACACCAAATTGAATAAATGGTTGCAAGCTCATCAACTGCAGTACATCTTACATGTGGATTGTCATCCAAAATTCTATCCTGTCATTGGCTTTTGTGAAATCTTACTGTAGTGGTTTGTGTGGTAAAACAAGCAAGAATAAAGCTCAGCTGTCTGAAGCAGTCAATGAGGAAAAGACAGCATCCCTTTATGGAGAAGGTAATTGCTGAAACATGTATGGTTTATTGCAAAAGACAGGAAAGTTTGTTACAGGACATACAAAGATACAAACAATAGCATCTTCTATTCATCAGTTACAATTTATTTGGAAACACAGCAAAAAAGGTGTGGTGATTTCAGGTCATTTCAATATTACAGACATTAGCTATGAAAATTCAAAGTGGAAAGATGAAACTAAAATGTTGCTCTTAGCAAATTCCTCATTTTGCATTTAGATCAATACGTCTGTAGACTTTGTGATTTCTTTGTGATTTGTCATTTTACAATAGACTGTTGAAATACATAAATACAAATCAAAGGCATAATCAGTCAAAAAAAATTTTACAGTGAAGATATTAAAAATTCAGAATGAGAAAACAAAAACCATTTTATGGTAAATAATAGATGGCGTCCTTTAATGGGCATCCTTATGCATATGCAAAATAAATGCGTTTCAGAAATGGACAAAATGAAAATGGCTTAAATTGACAAACAGGATCATTTAAAGACAAAATTTTTACAGGAAATTAAAAAGAGACAAAACAAGAGGAAAACAGGAAATTACAAATACGCTTAGAAAGGATTTGAAAAGTTAAAGAGAAACTAAAAACAGAACCGCAATTAAAACGAGTAAAACCAGAAAATAATGCAGTTCTACAAAAAAACAACAAAGCATTATTTAAAAGACTCATAGATGCATAATGTGATTTGTAAGATGAGCAGGAAAAAGCAAATTAAAATAAATATGTATTTCACAGTTTTTTACTTACAAAAAAATACATAGAATGCCTCAGGATAAAGTAAATATTTAAAAAAAATCAGATATACATTTCGGACAACTAGGTTTGCAGTACCAAAGAGAAAGCAAACCCCTTAGTGTGATTGCAAGAGGTACAAACTATTAGTATAATGTTAGTCCATCATTTTCAAATCCTTTTTTCCCTGAACAGGGTCAGGGGGATACTGGAGCCGATCCCAACTAGCATAAGGCACAAGGCAGGAACAAACCCTGGGCAGAGTGCCAGTCCATCACAGGGCAAACAACATCACACACACCCAGCCACACACGAGAGACATTTTAGTATCGCCAGTCCACCAAACCTGCATGTCCTTGGACTGTGGGAGGAAACCCAAGCACCCAGAAGACACCCACGCAGACCCTGGGAAAAAATGCAAACTCCCCACAGGGAGGACCCGAAATGTGAACCCTGGTATCCTTACTGTGGGTTAGCAGCACTGCCACTGTGTTTTTGAAATTATTAGCAAACTGATTCCACCAATCAATTAAGGTGACAGTTATGTTTAATAACATGAATGTTGCAAATGTGGCACCCGTCTAAAGCAGGGGAAATAAAACGGATCTTGGTAATCACAGAGCAAAAAACATTACTGCTGTCGTATTTAATGTTATGAAGACTGCAGAAATAAGCTGGAAATCCACTTATATCAACAACATACAGCCAAGATGGATTTAGAAGATAAAAATCCTGTAAAACAAACTTGTTTGACTTTTTTATGAACAAGCAGCCAGAGTAGCAGAGGAAAGTAAAGCATGTCACAGTTTACTTAGAATGTCTACAAGCCTTTGATACTGTTCTGCACTGAAGATTTATTTCTAAAGCTGGAAATCATTGGCATCTGCAATAACTTGCAGAATTGGACTATGCTGGTTAATGGGCAGGAACAAAGAGTACAGATTAGTGGAGAATTTCTCCCATGGGTTACGGGGTATCAGTAGAAGACCCCGAGGGATCTGTGCTTGAACTGTTTCTCTTTCCAATTTACATTCATCACAGAAATACAGACCTAGTGAGCAAACACATGTAATTTATATGTAATACTAGAATTGGAGGGATAGCACATACTAACCTGGTAGGGAAAGACCTGGGCAAAACACTTGACAAAATAAATTTCAGTGTATCCAGTGTATGCAGAATACTACATGTAGATAAAATGACCTAGAAGAAGCAAACTCTGAAAGAAATGTATGATGCAAATTGTCATCTTCCAAGTACTAGGCATATGCTCTAAAAGTCTTTATAAAGACTAGAATAGTACACCATCGCTGTGGGAACTCTACAAAACATAAATTTGGCCAGTCTGCTTCTGCACTTGTATTCTCTGACCAGCACTCTCTACGTGTCCAAATGTTAACTCTGCATTAAATTAACTTAAATTAAATTTAGGGCGGAGTGGTGGCTCTGAGGCTAAGGATCTGCGCTGGTATCCCGAAGGTTGCCGGTTCGAATCCCCGTCACTGCCAAAAAAGGCCACTGCTCTGCTGGGCCCTTGAGCAAGGCCCTTAACCTGTAATTGCTCCAGGGGCGCTGTACAATGGCTGACCCTGTGCTCTGACCCCAAGGGGTATGCGAAAACTACCAAATTCCTAATACAAGAAATTGTATAAGGCGAAATAAAGAACAAAAAAAAAAAAAAAAAATTCTACATATATGCTGTCCCTTTAATGTCATGACTTTTCTAGAATTTTGCTTAAAAATTTTAATTCAATTTACATTTTATTTTCAACATATCTAAATTCTACTCAAATCATAGTAACTTATGCCTACTGTCCCTTATCATTTTGAACCCTAAATCTTTGACAATTGCAACTATCTTCTACATTATGAAACGTCAAAGAGCAGGAGTAATCAGTGTTTTACACTGTGAAATGTCAAATCTTGACTGTATTTTTTTATTCTGTCCGATTTTACGTCACAATGTTTAGAATGGTGACGTAACATGTGGTGGCTACTCATTCCTTTGTAGGCCTAGAAGCTTGCCCATGTAAGTCTGAATGCTAGGACCAGAGATCCAAGTATTTTACAATTTAAGTCCTACTAGTAGAAATAAGGTCATCTGTTATTGGCCCAGTTTAAAGAGATCAGATTGACTGTATAAGCTGTAATACCATTATTACGAGGGTCTGTTTTCATATCTTGTGCATTTAACGTATACGTGAACTATGAGTGAAATAAGGGCAAAACAAAAGTTTAATTCACTTGAAAGAGGACTTAAGGTTTTTTCATAAAAGAAACAATTTTCTGTTTGCTTTACTGTTTAGTAAAATTACTTTTTCATCAGTTTCAGAATTTCAGAAGTTACAGAATTGATCATTATAAGCTCAAATGAGGCCCATACCAATTATTGCTTCCTCATCAGTAGTCTTTGTGCAGCAAATGTCAATAATCGGATACTGGCTGGCAGTCACCTTTGCATTGTTTGAAGGTTTCTCTGTTGTCTGCAGATTTATTTGTGTTTATGGTGATGTGAGACTCTAAATTAGCCCAGTGTGACCAAGGGAGGCTGAGTGCCAGAGTGTGTTGTGTGAATGAGAGTTGCTATTTACACCGTTGGCTCCTGCTAAGAGTTGGTCTCAGGAGCTTTAGCAAATTAATTAATTATTTTGATTCGAAACTAGTTTTGTAAAATTGGACTTGCTTGTATGGAATGTTATTTGATATTAATAAATTCAATAAAATGTTTTTTTTTTAAAAAAGGAAATTAATTAATGACTAACTCCAGAATTTTGTTGTCAGTGTTTCAAATAGTGAAGTACAGTTGGCAGCAATACCTGTTAAGATTCCAGTCTGAAGAGGTGATTGTGGACTGTATTGAGTTTTTTGTCCATATTCTGATTTAATAAAATGTTCAACAAAGGTTAAGTTGAGGCAGCAGCAGCATGCATGAAACTTTATTTAAAACTGAAATATACAGGGGGGGGCCACGGTGGCGCAGTGGGTAGCACGGCTGCCTTGCAGTTAGGAGACCCAGGTTCGCTTCCCGGGTCCTCCCTGCGTGGAGTTTGCATGTTCTCCCAGTGTCTGCATGGGTTTCCTACAGGTACTCCGGTTTCTTGCCACAGTCCAAAGATATGCAGGTTAGGTGCATTGGTGATCCTAAATTGTCCCTAGTGTGTGCTTGGTGTGGGTGTGTGAACGCGCCCTGCGGTGGGCTGGTGCCCTGCCCCGGGGTTTGTTTCCTGGCTTGCGCCCTGTGTTGGCTGGGATTGGCTCCAGCAGACCCCTGTGATCCTGCAGTTAGGATATAGCAGGTTAGATAATGGATGGATGGATGAAATATACATTATGTGTATTTAAATTCCCTGGAATGTAAGCCACTGGTCAGAGAATCCACTGAAATGCCATAGATTTACAGAAGTCATATGTGATCATCCATTTCATCTTGTAATTTTTGTAATGTTTTATTGCTGTTACTATTAGCATTGCAGGCAGGAACTACAATGGGCTTAGATTTTAACAAAGGTGTGGTTTATGGATTTGGACATCTGAGAAAGAATGGAGCAATTCAAACCTTTGAATTTGCTGCCTTTTTTATGAGACTGTTGCTCAATTAAACTATATTTTAAGTAGAATGTTCCCAATTACAATCGTTATATTAGTATGTAACAGCATTGTTTGTGCCAAAGACAGAAAGTGGGTAGACAGAGTGATGGTGTTCCACTTCTAAAATCATTGGTTGTGACCTCTCTAGTGTGAATTCGCCCCGCTTCGCACACCGAAACATAAAGTCATTACCATCTTATCCACCCTACCACACCTAAACCACCTTCTCATCCACAAGCTGTTCAATGTGTGAACTTGTTCTTATTCTGTCCCCTATAATTATTTGAAAATTATGTTTAGGTGCTTTTGTTTTAAATAGGTTGTTTATGAACTGTTGGGGAAGTGATGGGTACTTTTGTCCTTATGTTGAGATGTTGTAACGATGTTTTACTTGTTTAATCTTTACCACATGAAATTCTATGCTACTGATGTTGTTACAGCAATAAAATAAATTTATACTTTTCAGGGATGATATCTGAACCTGCATCCTTATGGCACGAGTCAGACTGGACACCAGTCTTCAGTGAATGATTTTCCATTGACTAATTTGTACATTTGTGCTTATAAATCACATCACCTTTCCCACTATTGCATTTCTCATGATAAAGTGGTTGCTGTTTCTTTTTAAGTTTTTGAAACAGCCTTTTTCTGAACTTTACCCCTAGTCAATCTTTTACTAATAGCTGCACATATTTCGTTATATGCACACCTGAGATCAGTATACTATTCACAAATATGTACTTCTTCGTTTAGCTGTAGTTCAGTCTTAACTGGTTGTTCTTTATGTTGGACTTTTTATGCTCCCATGGGGACTGGGAATCTTCAGGTTTACTGGAAGCTTGCAGATTTTTCTTAGGCCATTTAATCTTACTTATGCTTTAAAGTATCCCAACCTCTGCCAGCTTTAAAATAGCATGATGAACACTGAAATGCAAAGGCAGAGGTGAAAACATTTTCATTTTGTGAAGAGTAATATTAACACTCATCATCCTTTAGAAGTTTATTAATTTCAACATTTTAGTAAAATGAAATATCTGTATGTTCGCATTAAATATGCATTTTATAGCATTGTACTTTAAGCATCCTTTAAGCATTACTTATAATTAAGAAAGAATGAAGATTCCGCTAATCTCTTTAAGCAAGCACTCTTCCTTTTTCTAATTTGCTCCTGTGTTCTGAAGTGTAAATGCTCACAATCTTGAAACAATGGTTTTTTGTTTCATGAATACTGGTTTGAGGATTAAGCACATCCCTTGCTACCACATATTATTAAGGGATATGAGTACATGTATTAGATCTTGGCAACGAAGTAGTTTAGGCTTTGTACTATAATACTCCCTCAAGAGACAATTATTAACATGTTTAAGCAAGATCTGCAAATATATGCGATTTAAAAAAATAAGCGTGCATTGTAATAAAGATTCTTTGTATGTATTCATTTTATGTGCTGCCCTTCAATATGAACACCATCCCAAAGAAATGAACATGTTCAAGGAAACATAAATTAATTAAGAATTGGCCCTGAAGCCAGAGTAGCACGAGGGAAGCTGAATTCAAATGACATTGGTTGACGTATTTGCAAAAATAAATACACAAATGTATGTGATACATAAAAAACCATGAATATACACAATAAAAAAAAGAAATCTGTTCCACTCTGGGCCTTAGAAATACATGCTGTGAGGTAGCTGGTCCATTTTCCCACACCAGGTGCCACAAAATGTTCTCCTTCTTACCTCCCCTTCCTGTTTTTCAAACCACACTGTCCTTCCTTCCTCATTTCACATTCGACTTTGCTTCTCTCTCTCTCTTTCTCACTCTCCTTCTCTCCCTCTCTCCCTCTCTGTCTTTTTCCCACTCCCACACTCAGGTGTCCTTGCAATCCTGAACCTCAACCTGTAATTGAAGTATGTAGTAAGGGTGCCATTTAATGTACTCCACCTCCCTGCTGCTATTGATCGGTTTGGAGTTTTATACCATTCCATACAATGTCCTCAACTTCCATTATTACATCCCTCCTTGAACAGTAATGTCTGGGGATCCTTCCCATATTTACAACGTATAATCCTTGGATGGAATATTACTGCTGTTCTGTGCACAATAGTGACATGATGTGATGCATGCCACAACTAGGGTTAACTTAATAATAGTCATAGAATGCAGACAAACTTAGAGACTCAGTATTAAGAGCTACACACTGAAGTGATGGAGTGAATACTGAACCTGCAACCCAAAGACTTTGCTTTTTTATTTCTACATCCTTGATCCTCTTGGATGGTCTTCACCCTTTTCCAGTGATTTATAATTCAAGTTTTGGTAGTAATTCATCCTTTTTCTTAACATTTTTCTATCCTGTAGCAGAGCAGTGTTTACAAGGCATGATCCAACAGTGGACAGCATGCCAGTTCATCACTGGCCACACTGACACCCACTCCCACACATACCGAAACAAGACACAAATCAACCTAACATGCATATCTTTGGAATGGGAGGGGAAAGTAATATATCAGGAGAAAACTATGCAGAGATGATGAACCATTGTGCCTCCTTGTTTTAATCATATTGCAGCATAATTAATTTTTATATTTGAATTCTTTGCTTTTTTTGTTTTTTACATTTTAATGGATTTAATGTAAATGTCTATAAAGGTGTCAAGCTTCCGTTAGTGATTTCCTTGACCGAGTATACTGTATATATGGAACTGATTGTGAAGCTATCATCTCAGATAACGCACCTGCTCTTCTTAACTGATTTTAGATCCACTCAGGCAGTCTCATATCATTCAGCTCAATATTCACACAGCAGAAAAAGAGAAGAAGCAAGAGCACAGCTAAGGGAGCTGTGAGAAAATTAATCAGAAAAAATACAATGCGGACGTCATCTGCTGTAACGTCAGCTGAGCTGGGCTCATCTCTGATTTCCTTTATCAAAATGCCCTGTATAGAGGAAAGATTTATCAAGATTTGGTTTAACTACATGTGGACTTTTATATATCATAGACACCTTTACTGTAGAAATAACATCTTTTTTTTAGTATGTAATGTAGTTTTAGCAAACATATAGTAAGGATTGCTTTTCGTAATTTTATTATGTAATGTATACTTTTATTAGTAAATCTAGACAATTGTTATCTAAAGCTAAAAAAAAAAATAAAATATATGGAAGCTTCTGCGGTGGGTTGGCACCCTGCCCAGGATTGGTTCCTGCCTTGTGCCCTGTGTTGGCTGGGATTGGCTCCAGCAGACCCCTGTGACCCTGTGTTCGGATTCAGCGGGTTGGAAAATGGATGGATGGATGGAAGCTTTTTAATAAAAGTGAGCAATGCTAGATAATTTTTAATAATGAAAAGAGGAAAATGGATACAGGGCTAACATCACAAGTTTAGGACTTCTTTGTACCTTTATTAATGTAACCGGGTGGGTTTGAATTGTCCCTACATGGTTGTACCCATAATTAGGCACTTTGTGGTAATGGTGCCCATCCAGAGCTGACTCACCGTAGAGGCTATGCAAGATTGGGAATGCCTGAGTGTATGTATCAATTTTGTTTATCCCCACTGTTTTGTTTTCATACGTGAAGACAGAAAAAACATACAGCAAATATGTTACAACATTTTGCAAAAAAAAAAAAAAGTATTAAATAAACTGGTTATGAAATCAGACCTAGAATACATTGGAAGGGCTAATTTCCAGGGATTGTACATCTTTCTTTAACAAAAACTGCTGTTACTTTTATTAAAGGTGACCATTAAAAGGTTTTCTTTGAATATTTTTATATTGACACTCCCTTTACTTATACACACTGACAACTTTACCTTTATTCTGAATGTAAAGCAGCAGATACAGTTTTCCAGTTAATGAATTAAAAATCAAAGCTTTATGAATTAAACTGGAGTACAAACCAAACTTGACTAGTTTGTAATGAACATGCTATGTTGAAATATTCTGTTCAAAAGTGTATTTTACTACTCTTTGTAGCAGTCAAAAATTCAGTCAAAAGCCTAAATAATAAACACAATTATGCACCCATCCATTGATTATTTCATAAAATTTAAATAGCTGAATCTAGATGAAGTAGTTGGTTAACACCTGCAGAGTTTTTATTTGTGAACAGACAATGTAGAATTTATTTTGTCAGTGTTCATACAGTTTTCCAGTGTTCTGCACAATGCTATGTTAAAAATCAGTCCACCAGAAGAGAGAGAGATTAGAAGCATGTGCTGATAGTACGTTGCTGCATCAACCACACGATGAACCACCTGGATTGGGACCGGAATGCAGCAGGTGACACCTCAGCACCACACTGGGACAGTGTGAGGTTTTTTTATACAGTGGCTGGAGTGCCAATCCTTCCACCAATCCCCAAGTTTTCCCTGTAAACTGGAGGATCTGCTTGCAGGGTTGGATGCAGATTAACGTCATAAACAGGATGAAGCAATTTCAGGTTAAGGGCCCAATGGAGTAGAGTCACTTTGGGTGTTTATGGGATTCAAACCCGCAACCTTCAAGCCGCAGAGCCACGACTCCACCCGCCAGACCCACCTCAAAATCAGACATTTTGAATTTCTGCATATACTGGTAATGACCATCAAGATGAACATGAATCAGTCCATATAAGTGATTAGGGCACCTAGGTTTTTATCTTTAATGGAAAAATTAGAATAATCCAAAATTGTGTAATTTTATCAGACAGTAGTCTTTTTAGGGTGGCACGGTGGCGCAGTGGGTAGTGCTGCTGCCTCACAGATAGGAGATCCGGGTTCTCCCTGCGTGGAGTTTGCATGTTCTCCCCCACATCTGCGTGGGTTTGCTCCGGGTGCTCCGGTTTCCTCCCACAATCCAAAGACATGCAGGTTAGGTGGATTGGCGATCCTAAATTGGCCCTAGTGTGTGCTTGGTGTGTGGGTGTGTGTGTGTCCTGCGGTGGGTTGGCGCCCTGCCCAGGATTGGTTTCTGCCTTGCACCCTGTGTTGGTTGGGATTGGCTCCAGCAGACCCCTGTGACCCTGTGTTCGGATTCAGCGGGTTGGAAAATGGATGGATGGATGGATAGTCTTTTTGAGAAAACCAAAGTATCAAACCAAAAAGGAATAAAATAAATACAAAGTTATTCTTATTTACATATTCTAACAGTTTTTAAGTTGCGGAAGTGACTAATAAGTCTCCTTCAAATTATATCATTTGGCCAGTGATAATCAAAATGTGGAAAGACAAGTGAATGTGGAAGTGATGCATTTATGTTACATAACATGTGTGTGTTCTTGTAGCTATGATGCACACAACAGAGCAGTGAACAATGTAATGGCACTTTCCCTTGAGTCATCAGTAATGACATTGGCACTTCACATCCAAGATGATAAATGTAACCACACAAGTAACACTGTATATAATTAAAAATAAATGCCAAAAACAGCTCAAAATATGTAGAGCTTAAATACTGCTAGACAATAGAAATTAGAAACACCATTAGCTTTGCATTTAGAGTTGTCAAAATACTTTCAAAGTTTCTTTCCTATAGGTTTTTACAAATAAATTCTATCAACATGGGCGTATAATGGCTGAATTCTAACCATATAGCCATCTGCATTAAATTCTTTAACACATTTGAACAAGCCTCATTCTGAGGAAGAAGCATTGTTTTTAGTTGCAGATGTTAACACTGCAAATTTCTCAAACTGTAAGAAAACAGACTAATATACAATCACTGGCCAACTTTTTTATGAACAGACTTTGCAGGCCCCTGGTTACCCCTGTTTCACCTCTTTAGTACTATAAAGTAGAAATACATACATTACACTTATTATACATAGCATTATTAACAAAGACAATTATTACAGAAAACTCTATGTGCCCAAGAATTTAGCAGCACAATGTATTGAGTATCACAGCTGAGAGTGACTGGAGGCCATGCAGGTTTGTTTGAGATTTAAATGAACGCACATGCACCATATTGGGCAGCCTCAGCCTCAACACATACACAGAAGATTTTGTTATCCTGTTTGCACATACATCTTACTTCCCATCTATGAACTACAGTAATAGAGTAGGAATGGGCATGGGATATAGTTTGATTAATGGACATTTTAAAGTTTATTCTAAATGATGATTGAAAACAAATTTGAAAAGAAGTCCTGAAGGCACATGGCCTGCCTACAAATATGGTGCTGGACTTCCACACCTGTGCTTTGGTCGAGCCCCACCATATAAATTAGGCTACAGATGTTGGCCTCGGTAGAATTATATCCTACTCTCGCTCATATTTAAGCATTGACTTGCAAGGAGTTATGTCAAATAAAATGTGATGTTTACTGTTTGTTCTCATGAATAACATTCCAAAAACAAACCTGCATTCTGTCTAGTAAATGGGGAATCTAGGGTTTATCTTGTGATTAATGGGCACAAGGCAGGAACACTTAGTAAGCTGGATGTCAGGCCATTGTAGGCTGTGGATAAACATACACATGTTCAGGCAGCAATCCACATGCATGGCTACGACACGCGGAAGAAAATTAGAGTCCCTAGAGGGAAATCCCCATGGAAAACATGCCAGTGCTGCACAGATAATATTCTGACCTGGATTTAAGCATTTGTGGCTCCGTTGCTGCCATGTCGGCCTTAAAAGAAATGAGTAAAAGATGAAAATGTCCATCCTTAGTAAAGTACCATAGAGAATTTGCAGCCATTTTCAAGCCTTTTCTGTTAGTTTTCATGGTGCTTCTAGCTATACTATCAATGTAGGCTCCAAAAGCCTAACCTTTGCAGAACTGTATACTTTCCTTTATGTCATAAATAGAAGATACCGTATAAATACCATTAAGGAAAGAATTCTGTTTGTAAAGGATAAAACATATATGACCTTTTCCCAGTCTCTTCTGCAACGTCTCCTTTCTTAAGCTTTGAATTTTTTTTTTTTTTTTTTTGTACTCTGCCACATGAATCCTCTAAAGGTTATACTAAGGATAGAATATGAAAACCTTTCGGGAGAGTTCTTTATGGTGGATGTTAGAAAAGCAAGCATTAAATAAATAAAACATTTGAATTCACTTGAAAAGTCAGCTTTTTTTTATTTTTTATTCCCAAGAAGTGATGTTTTTGAAGTTCACTGTGTGTGTTTTTTTCATGAGAATGTGGAGTTTATGGTTTTGCCAGTATTATTTTTAGGAAATCAAGATAAAAATCAAAAGGTGTGTCTTTTTTCTCATAAAGAAGCTTGCTTTCATTATTGGCAGTGGTACATGTCTAACAAATGTGTATTTTTAAACTTCCAGGAAGTAATGATGATGACTATAAAGGACAGCTTTTTGATAGATTCATTTATTGTTTCATTTTGGAGGATATAGAGCTTGAAAAATATATCATTTTGGGTGAAATGGTGGGACAAGTGGGTAGTACTGCTGCCTTGCAGTAAGGAGACCTGGGTTCGCTTCCCAGGTCCTCCCTGCATGGAGTTTGCATGTTCTCCCCGTGTCTGCGTTGGTTTCCTCTGGGTGCTCCGGTATCCTCCCATAGTCCTAAGACATGCAGGTTAAGTGCATTGGCGATCCTAAATTGTCCTGTGTGTGCCCTGTGGTGGGCTAGCACCCTGCCCGGGGTTTGTTTCCTGCCTTGTTCCCTGTGTTTTGGCTAGGATTGGCTCCAGCACACCCCCGTGACCCTGTAGTTAGGATATAGCGGGTTGAATGGTGGGACAATGTTTTTTTTACGATTCATACGGATTTTTAGCTTATAGAGATAATTAGTAAATTTTCATGCACAGTGTGTTACTGAAGCACAGGAAATGTCATGGAGTATGAAATGCTCTTTACTGTATAGGGAAGACTGTTCTCTTTGAGTGACTGGACGTGTTGAATTCTGCTGTTGAGATGAGACACTCTGATTTCTATTCTTTTCATTTTTTTCTGGTCCAGTATGTCACAGCTTTCTGACTTACACTCCTTTATATAAAACCCTTATGTGCTGATCAGGAAAGCCTTGGATTTAAAGAAGGCAGGTGATTACGTCACCTCCAGGTCCTATAGGTCATGAAGTTGCCTTTTGCAATACAAATTTGTCCAAAGGAAGGAAGCACACAATGCAGGAAGAGTCCATGCTTCTTACTTGGTGCAATAGAGTGCTGCCCAAAGCTTAGAAGCACACAGTCCAGGAAGCGTCACTATTTCATTACAAAGGGCAAATCCCAGGCATATTGCTCCCGCATTAATGTGACACTGCGGTCAGCACTACAGCCTGAGGTTTTTCCATTAGAATTTTAGACATGCTATTTATTATTTTATAGAATACATGACAAAAGCCACTTTGATGATATTATTCCTGTTCTTTAGTTTTTCATCTTTCTGCATAATTAGTCTAAAAGAGAATGTCTAAGGGTCACTCTTAGTAATTTTTTTTTAAAATATTCCTCCAGTTTCGTTTTTATGAAATTTAGTCCCCTTATACTATTTTATCAGAAAAATAATGTCTGGGGGTCATCCTTTTTTGAATGTTGTAATAGTTTAATTTTCATAAAGTGGGTTTCTTTTCCATAATTAGTATGTGATCCACATGTGTGTCATTTCTTTCATAAATAGTTTTGTCTCCATTAAAATATCTTCTTATGCGTTGGGAAGCAAATTGGAGAGAAGAATAGGATTTGAAACTGATGGAATAATATTATTTTGTGGTTGTTTTTGTTTAACAGATACAACAAATACTAATAACCACACATTATACCTGTACTGTTTCAGCCAGGGTTCCTGCCCTGGCTGGGGTTCAAAGTTTTGTTTGGTGTCTTTTTTGTTCATTTTTGCGACATGTGTTTATCTTAAAGTTGATTTCGTTGAGCATGTGAATTATTCTTTGTATTTGACCTTGTATACAGTAGATGTTGTCTCGGTTATGGTCCATGTGTTTTGTGGGTGGTCCCCCAACAGGCGGGGCTGTCTTCCAGTCACTGGCAAGATCTGCCCTCAACCCTTTATATCTGAAGGGTCTTCCACAGTTCCTTGTAGTTCATTTTATTGTGAATGCACTCTGGTGAGTTTTTGTACCTTTACTGTGCTTTGTGAATTTTTGTGATTTTTGAATCTTATTTTTTGATTTATTTCCGGATTGTGCTTTGGAACTCTGTTCACTTTGATTGCCTTGTGTTTTTTTCCATTTTGCCTATTGTGCTCCATGGAACTTTCCTTAGTTTAAGAGGATTTTGTGAAAATAAACTTTATTCTATAAAGATTCTTCAAAGAGCTATTTGTGTCTAGCTCTGTATTTTGATAGAGTCTACCCATTTGGAATTATTGGGAGTGCTTTTTGGAGCCTTTTTGGTACTTATGTGCTTTGGGACTCCTAGTTCACGACAATACCTTATGTGCTGGGGTTCACTTTAGAGTTAAAGTGGCATTTTATTTCTACATTTTAGGACAATAGATCAATTTACATGTTGAGACTAGAAGTAGGTATAATTTGTGGCTAGCATATGTCTGGTTAATCTAATTAACAAAATAATTTATATGTAATAATTTAGGGAGTTTCAAGTTTGAAACTATGACCATTTAGAAACATTCTTTTGTTGCTTGAAATCTAAGAGAGTATTACAGTTGTTACTTATTAATTTAAATTCCTGATGTTTGCACATCAAACCCTGGTAGACAGTTGCTGATGCAGTTAGGATCTTCAGGAATTATTCAAGTTCAAGTTTTTTATGTGTGCATAGTACATAGCACACATTGTACAATGAAATTCTCACTTGCTTGACTCTTCAAAAAAATACAACAAATAATAGTAATTAAAAATAAAATAATACCAACAAAAAGATATACACACAAGTATAAAATACATGCAACATATATAGTATATTTATATATAAAACACAGTCTTCTTTTAAGTTAACTTTCAATGTTTCCTTTATTTCTTATTATGACTGCCTGTTCAGGCATCATACGACATGTCAATAGAATCTACTGGTGCGGGTGCCAATGGCCCTGTACTGTATTCGAGAAGGAAGGAGTTAGAAAAGTAACTATTAAGGATGTCTAAAATCTTTAACTAAATTGTTTACCTTTTAAAGAATGGTTTGTTAAATATGTCTTAAATAGAAGGCAGCTGGGTGCCGGTCATTTGCTGTATCGCCTTCACATTTAAATAGACAGTGAATTTGTATAAAATGAATATGTATACATCATCACCCATGCTTTCCATGTAAGAAATAATTTCTTGCATGTCATTAAACCTAAAATAATTCTTGATGAATATTCTGCAAGACCCTATCTGGTAGATCAAAATTAATTCAATATGCTTAAAAATGCATTATTACTTACTATTTCTATTTCCATTTTTAGCCTGAATTGCGGAGCACGCTCAGATCCATTCTGGTTCACTTCCTCAAAAAGTATGCTAACAAAGCACTTTGAAGTTTTAATGTTTTGTCAGAGGTTCTCTTTAACACACTGCAAGAGTAAATCACAGAAGAAATACCTAAATTCCACAGCTGTAACAAAAGAATATTGATTATTGCTAAAAAAAGTTTTATGGCTTTGTAGTCAAAGTTATTGAACATTAAGGTCATGGGTTTGTCACCATTCATTAACGCTGTATCCACTTCAACAATTCATTTATCCATAACATTTTATGTCTCACCTGCTCTGCATATTGTTTCCCACGAATAACCCCACAAATACCAAACTCGTATAAGGCTTTAGGAATTAAATGAAGAAAACCTGGAAATAAAATTCTGGCCTACATATCTATATTACTAAACGAAGGTTGTATATATGCATGGATGCCAGATGCAGAAAAAGCGCACGCGCACTGCACCTCAGCGCCCCAGAGTCAGACCCAGCGGCTTCCCAGAGTCAGTAGGTGGCACCCAAACAACACAACACGACCTGTAAACTAAACTTCACGTCACAATACAACTGCTGCTCGAACGTGAACACCACCGCATATACAACCTTCGTTTAGTAATGTTTGTATATATGCAAGGATTGCAGAGGCCAGAAGCACCGACGGCACACTCGCATGTGGCTCAGCACCCCAGAGTCAAACCCAGCGGCTTCCCAGAGTCAGTAGGTGGCACCCAAACAACACAACATGACCTGTAAACTAAACTTCACGTCACAATACAATCACCGCCCGAACGTGAACGCCACCGCATATACAACCTTCATTTACTGATGTTTGTATATATGCAAGGATGAAGCACCGAAAGCGCACCTGCACTGCGCCTCAGCGCCACCGAGTCAAACCCAGCGGCTTCCCAGAGTCAGTAGGTGGCGCCCAAACAACACAACACGACCTGTAAACTAAACTTGAGGTAAAGCGTGCACATCAGGTTTTACACAGAATATATGCACAGATACCAGAGGCCACAAGCAAGCCGTACACAGTACAACCACCACCCGAACGCGACCGTGCACACTACCGCATATACCACCTTCGTTTAGTAATGTAGCCCTCCAAGCCCGGATCCGCCGCCATGGTCATTTCAGCATGCGAACCGCTGCCGTCAGCAAACGACCTCTAGCTAATGACACAGCCATAGAAAAACAAAAACGAGACCGCATGGATAAAAACAATGAATGCAGGGGCCTACAACGCGCTTCTGAAACACCAGAACCAGAGGAGTCATGGCTCCAAAAAGAAACCGCTTTAGTACAAATATATTTATTTAATTCAATGAAAACTTTCCCAGGACGCACCCACCCTCCATGATTTTTCTTCCCTCCAAATATCGGAGAGAACAGAAAGTGATTGCCATTCTTGGATTTGTGATTCTTTTGAGAATCGCGGGTTTGCTGGTCATATTAGAATCAAGCTATTAACCTCATCATTTTATGCAGCATGTTTTCACATTAAGCAGTTTAAGACAAAATAATGATGTATTTAAGTTTCTATAGAAAGAAGGTATGGTAAAACATGTAGTGTAGTCAGTTATTAGAATGTGAAGTCAGAATTTCCATAAAAATCTAACAAATGAGTCCACTGATTAAATCGCGATATAAAATACTTAAATGTGATAATATGTCCATATGGTTAAGGGCCAGGTAGTTGCCTCAGATCTCATTTTTCTTTCTTTTATTAACATGATCAGGGCCGTGGGAGTGATTTTTTTGGTAAAGGGTGTTGTTGACTACAAAGACAATCTAGTACACATGCATGATCCACATAGGAGAACATGACGTACAGTGCATACAGCACATACATGAGAAATGATTTATCAGGTCTTGCCAGTTTACAGACTATTTTGTCAAGCCTCCAAAAAAGTTTTGCTGTTGTTCAGTAGTGTGAACTCAGTGCCAATTTAGTAACCGTATGATGTTTGTATTACTTTATTGTTATATGAATTTCCCAAACCATAAATGACAAATCAACAACAACATTCTTTAGTGAATCTCTTTATTAGCCTATTAAATAAGTTTGTTTTTCAAGTGGGATTTCTCACTACTGTATGAAGTAATAGATAACAAAATGCAAACACCGGACATGCAAGCTGAATAGTTTTCAGTAATGTTCTACAGTCTATAAGATTTTGCAAATGATGGTTTTGTTGACCAGTGCAGCTCAACCTCAGCCTTTTGAATTCTATAGAGCAAGTGCAAAGAAAGCCAGCAGCTCATCATGACATCACACCTTAGCAGCAGCCTTGATTTTGCTTTCAGCATGTGTCGCTTAGTGCTAGGCCCAGGTAAACACAAAAGTCCCCAGCTAACTCTGCCTGCCAACAAGCTACTACATACACAAAGTAATAGGAGAATGTACCTGTATATGTGATAATATACTGAACTGGATACTTAATAGGCTACTAGATATTTAAAAAACAAAAAACATGGGCTTACCTTTCAGCTTGAATCGTCAAATAAAAGGAAGGTTTAGACCAGGAATGGACTAGCCATAGTCTAGATGACACCAGTTCACAAACGTAATAGTCATCAACTTTGTATGCTTCACTATTGCTGGAACTGGAATCTATTGTATAATGCAGTCACTGGCCATTTTTGAAGAACAGTCACTATCTTCTTCATGCACTTCACTTTCTGACAGCCCTCATTATGCCCGTCCTGCTGCTGCAGAAGCCTTGTCAAGAGCACTCAGGGAAAGCTGTGTGAGTGAGACTAGTGGTGGACAAGTGATAACATGGATAACAGTAATGAAGTTAAAGAAGGAACAAATCAGCCTGTGTAGAGGAAGGAATATTTATGTGATAAACAAAGAACAAATATTTTTTCATACAAGTTAATACATTTTGAGTCCCCTGTAGCCTGCAGCGTCCTGTGCTGCAGCGTAGATTAGCTTGTGCAGAAGTATGGCCATGCTCATACTGCATTATTATCCCAATATAAAAGAGGGTTACAGCACCCTTGGCACCCCATACCCAACGTCCTTGACTATGATCATTTTGTTAGACCTTCTATCAATGCATTGTTATGATTATCAATCTATAGAATGCCTGTAAAATACTTTTTCTGTAAAAAGCTTTATTGTGGTACTCATCATGAAAGGTGCAGGTAGAATTTAAATTGGACTTGAATGTTCCTCAGCTGTGTCCCATCACTTTAGTATTTTGATAATTGAATTATTAGGATGCCACATTCTAGGTCTTTTCACTGTATAATATTGAACAGGTTATCTTATAAAAGCAAGGAGTAGCAGTACAATACAATTCCTGAAATTAAAAAAGTGTATAGTATAAGCCGGTTCTATTAAACTTTAAAAAGATTGCCTATAATAGAAAGATAACTGCTTTATTTAAGGCTGCTTAAAGAAGATTCCCAATGATCCCGAAATTTAATGACACAAATGATACACAGAATATGTTTTATAATGTAAAGTCGTGCTCCCTCATCCAAAGCAAGCTAAATGAATAAAATGGTACGGCTAATCCCTGCTCAAAAATTGCAATCTAGTAGCTGATTAGGTTGATTGCGTTGTTAAAAACCTCAAGAGAAAATTGTTCATGGAAAAGTAGCATATTATAAATGAAAACTAGTTTTAAAGAACAAAATGCATGAAGTTGTTTAAAGAAACAAGTCAGTGCATATTTATTATTATTATTATTATTTTTGTTTAAACAATAGAGAAGCTAAGTCACTCATTTCTTTAAAATACATACTAGAGAGGAACTTTATAAACAAAAACTATTTTTTAAAATGTTATTTAGTATTACAGTATGAGAAAGTGGGAGAAGTTAACTACATAGTCTCGAGCAAAGCTCATTAATTCTAGATTGAATAGTAATAGTTTTATTTTGACAACTTTGTAGCTTGTATTGTTGTTAAATCTTCTAATATGTTCACTGTTGGAAAAGAATAATTTAAAATGCAAATAAAATCCATATATATAAAAGTCAATGTATGTGTGTGTGTATGTATGTATGTATGTTCCAGCATCACTTCCAAACAGCTGGAGACTTGGTACACATGTTTCTCATTGGTCGACTAAAAATTCTGTAGGGTGAAATCAACCGTAAACCACCCCCTTCTGGGTTTGATCTGGCGGTCTTGTATGCATGTAATCATCCAGTTGACACTCTGAACGACCACCAGAGGGCGAACTGCAGGTGACTGCCAGCATTCTGTATGTTTGAGCACCACCGCGCCCCTGTTGCTTTTGAAATTAAATAAAGAGTTAGCTGGTTCTGAGCGTCATCTGGATGATAACATATATACAGGACCGCATGACAAACACATTAGTGAGTCTTCATTGTTTGTTAATTTATTTTTATTTTTAAAGTTGTGTTTTTTTTTAATTATATTTTTCTCAAACAATTAAAAAAAAAAAAAAAAGGAATTTCAGCTAGTGTAATAAAATTTTTGAACAAAAGCCAGGTCTATTATGAAAATATGAATGATATATTGACCATTAAAAACATATTTTTAATGACTTTTACACTTTTACAGCTAAGATGAAATGTTCATACTATCAAGAATGGATGACTAAGAAAAGTGTCATCCATTCTTTACTAAACCTGTTACTTCCTGATCAGTGTAGACCAGTAATTTCCAGTCCTTGTCTCAGCTGGAACTCTGTGGCTACAGAATTTTGCTGCAATCAGCCTATTCTGCATTTTGAAAGAAGCAATATCGTGAAATTTACATTCATTAGAAATTTAGAAATATCAGTATTATTGTCATGATTTTTGGTGTTTAGCTTTTTTTTTGTCAGTTCCTGTTAATTCACATTTTTTCTGTGCAGTTTGCTCCCTTAGTTATATCCCAGTATTGACAATTAACAATAAGAGGAGTAGTACCAGAACAAATGATTATGCCAAAGTCTGAACATGAGGATTGCAAAGATGATTTGCCTTAAATTTTTGCTGTGTGTTAGAAATATTTTAGATTAGGATAAAATGAGAGAGGTGGCATTTTCAGTGGATGGTAGAGGGCAAGTAACACAGCAGTGGGTAAGGATTCCTGTTCCAGCTGAAAGGGCAGTGCAGCTAGGGAGGAAACACCTTCCAGCCACTACAAAGCCTGAGAAGGGAACATACAGGTCTGTGCTTAGCCTGGAACAAAGCAGGCAGATGGGGAGCTGTTTGCAGACCTGGCTCTTAAAGGGCAACTAAACACTTTTGGAATTTTCTCAGTTCCTTAAATGAATTTCTCTAAATACTTATGATGAACAGTAGAAAAAAAATATGATGAGAGCTCATTTTACTATAGTTGCTACCTTTTATTCTTTTAGGGGAAACAACATATTAGAAAGTTAGTAGAGGGCTTTATCAGCATTCACCTGCAAAAGAAAAAAAAAGGTTAAAGGTTATTGCCACACTGAAGAGGAAAAAAAAGGTATTAAAGAAACCTAAAATTTCAGCTTTATAGCGTTCATCAGTTGTCTGACTGATACACTGCTTCTCTTACCTTCTTTTCTCCTCAGAGTAGAAATTACCATTTTAATTTTTTTTTTTCCTTAAGAGTAATGTATGATTCCATTAAATCCAGGCAACACACGTACAAACATCATGGTGAAATACAACATATTTTGTTCACACAAAGACCACTAAAAAAAAAAGGAAAGAATTACTGGTACTCACTAACTACGCATTGCCTCAAACAACAGAAGTGATTTTTGTTTCACATTTTGATTATCTTCACATACCTATGAATTTTATTTTTTCATTTCTTTAATGATTTTATATATTCCCTGCATGTTTACAAGAAGTGATCCAACAGTAGTAGTTACCACAAAAATACTGGAGTTATTGCACCCTTATATTCCTATTTTTGTGCTTTTCTCTTTAAGAAAGACGGACAGTTTTATCAGCCATAACTGGTTGATCTGTAACTGCAACGCTCAGTTTTATCAATAACTGAGAAGGAAAGGTTGTGACTGCAAGGTCATTGGTTGAATGAACTGCCACTGTCTGTGAAATGGAAAGGTTTAAAGCTTTTAAATGAAAGGGGGTTGAGTGACATTTCACTGTCATAGGTTGGAAAGATAAACAGCTGGTTTCATAGGCTCAGGGAGGGGGTGGAAATAAAAACAGGTTTTTTTTTGTCTTTACAAAATCACGCAAGACTTCAAGAAAAATAGCCTCAAAAGAAGACTCATGCAAATCATTTTTTGCTTTGCGCCCCCACCATAGTTTATCATCTATGGGGGAGGAGTGAAAGCTTTAGATTTGTCAAAAATTTTGATCTCCAGTTTTTGACCAATCCCAATGTTTTAGGGTCCCCTGATACCAAAAACATCGATATCTCAATGATGGGTGTGTGTCTGTCTGTGAGTGTGTGCGTGTCATAGTTTCTCGAGGACGGTCTAGAGATAAAACAGCTAGACAGAAACATTCCAAACTCGAAACTTAAGCCTGTTATGAGATGACGAGGTGCTGATTAGTTTTTGAGTCAAATCGTGCAAGAGAAAGAGGCACTCTAGAGGAATCCTCAAACACCATAATTCTGCAATAAATTATGAATTCTTCTCATCAATTGCTATTGTAATGACCTATTTTATGATTAGAAAGATCAGCATCAGAGCGGTAAATAATTACTGAAATGTTATAGAATAGTTATGGGTAACTTGGTTCCTAGGACGCAAAGCCTACTGATGCTCACATCCGAATTATTTTTCGTACACGTTAAAAATAGCCTACCTGGATGTGAAACCACTCAATCTGGCAACTATGAGATCAAACAACTTCTGCTGGCATTGCAATCCACTTGGTTTTATTGTGGCAAGGGAATGTCTCAGGAGTACACATACTGATAACATTTCTTTACAATCATGATGGTAGGTAGTAATGGAAACTAATCGAGATGAAGTCTAACACTGGAATCAATAAGTCCCCAATCCTATTTTTGTGTATTCAGTGTTGATATTGAGGATTCTGGTGTGTGCTGTGACTTTAACATTTTCCTGTCTGCCAAACACACAGTATATTTTACTTCAAGAAAAAAATCAAAACTAAAGTATTTTCACAAGCAAGTTAAACCCTGTTTAATTTAGCGTGTGCCATTCAACCAAGGAACAAGCCACATAAAAATCCTGAATGGATTATTTTTAATGTTCTCATATCTCAGCATTACTTTGCAACAGCTCAGTTTACCCTTCGGGATAAGCTGGCTACAGAAACAAATGGGCTGGATGAGCTGCTTTGACCTATGTGCAGGTTACAGAATCCAATTGTCACTTTATTGTTTTTTTATCTGTGTTTTGATTCAAAGCATATTCGTGTTTATCTACATAAATAAACTGGAGATCAGATTCTTGTAATTGTTACATTTATATTTATCTGTTAAATAATTTTCTAAATATTTTGATGCAAAATATTTGAAACTTCTTCATGGGCCAAAGAAAATGCCCAGGCTTTCATGATAAAAGAAACCATTTTTTAGTTGTATTTTTGTGTGAATGCTGTTTTATGCTGAAATTTATTTATTGTTGATTATAGTTCCAGGCTGAAATCTTTCTTTTTCATTTTTGGACGTATTTGATTTATAAATAATGCAAAATATTTAGTTGTGCAGAAACATGATGGTCATTTCAGACTGTCATTTAGAGGAGGATGGGTACCAAAATCTAAAACTGGCAGTTTAGGCATTTTATTTTTTTTGAATGGCATAGACACATGTATTGGAAAAGAATGATAATTCAAAAAGACTGAAATTTGAAATTATGTGTATTTTTATACTGTGTAAACTAACGTACCAATGATGATGCTATGAATGGCACTATGTAAAATGACTATAAAAGCCAAATGACTGACGCTAAAAAACATTTTATATTTTTCATAAATTCTGAAAGTCACACTATTACTTTAATATATATTCAATGGGTTAATCAATTTCCATTTAAAAACTAAACAAGACGGCAGAAATCAACTGCTATTATAAAAATAGTAAATTAGTAAGACTAATAATTATACCTTTTGTAAATGTTTACAAGACCTCCATAATTCTGACGTTTCCTGGAGCTGACAGTTGTACCTTCCCACCTCCCAATTTTTTTTATCATGTAAAGTATAAGTATACACCAAATAAGACAAGCTTAAATGTGTTACATATAGTGATAAAGTAATGGAATTTTTTATGGCTATGACCTTGAGAGATGTGCATGGTGACTTCTTCAAGGACTCTAGTCTTTACGTGTCTAAAGCCTGCTGCCCGTGCCTTAACTGCCACCTGAAAAAAGCCAGCAGAGTACAATGGTTTCATTTGGAGATATACCCTGTGCCGGTCTCAGTGGGACGCCATTCACATTAGCAATTAAAGCTGCATTCAGATAAGCATGAGGTCACTTTCATAATTAAAGTGCCTAAGTGAGGAGAGTGATATGACTGGAAAAAGCATGACCACGGCAGTGTTTTCAAATTAACAGAAATAACAGGTTACAGTGGCACTGTACCAAATGCATGCACTGATTGTATATTTTAATAACCACTATCATGAAGATCATAACCAAATGTATCAACTGCAATCCATATGATAAGAGTCGACTTTCCATTTTCTATCTAGGTTCCAGAAGGTAATATTTTTTACATTCTTGTATCTACTGTAGATCTTTATATATGGATGAGTTACCATAAATATCGTGATAGGGGGAGGGGGGTTTGGGCATTGTGAAAGCCTTCAGAAGTATTCAGAACAACAAGCAGGAAAACAAAATATGGAGCCTTTAATTACACAACATTAACACAAGAAAGTGATGAACACAATGACCAAAACAAGTATAACGTGAACAGAAATCAAGCCTTACTTTCAATACAGGACTAACTACGGCCATTTTTATCCCTTGTCTACCTGGTGAGGTGGCTTGAGCACATGTCCACCACTTTATCACATAATCTACTATATATAAAATAAAAGATTGTTTTGTCCCCTTCTTGCTTCCTATGTCTCTCTTTTTCTTTTGCATATCTTCTGCCAGTTGAGCATTTTCATAGTTTTACATTTGATCCTGGGGTGCTTCACTCTGTAGGTTGTACTCTGTGCTGGACTTCAGCCATTTGGGACAATTATCCAGCCACAGGGGATGCACAAACCAGTGTGTTTCTTCGTGCCTGTCCCAAGCCCGGATAAATGGGGAGGGTTATGTCAGGAAGGGCATCCGGTGTAAAATTTTGCCAAATCAATATACAGACAACAATACAAATTTCAAGATGATCCGCTTTGGCAACCCCTGAGGGGAGCAGCTGAAAGAAGAAGATTACTCTTGAAATTTAGCTACTTCGCCACACCCCTAATGCAAATTAAGTACCAGTTCATCCAGTTTATGGTTTTTTGCAGCTTTGGGATGAAGAGGTTATTTGGGTTTCAGTTTGCTGACATGAAACATATTGGGCTAGATTTTGTAAGAGTGGGTGGGATTTTCAATGTACTTGGACTGTAAAGGACCTGTTAAATCTGGCAACTCTGTTTGTTTCTTAAGAATAAAGTCCTTGGGATTGTATTTACAAAGGGCCAAACAAACTTTGTATAAGAAAAAGGTAAATTATAACAATAAAGCAAATCTTGGCCTGCATTTACACCTTCAATCCCTTAACTCTAGATAGTTTTTGACTTATCCACTAGTTCACCACAATGCTTACACCTATTGTTCTCCCCTTCTCACCTCCTCACTATTTTTCTCTTTTTCTCTGTCTTTCATTCTTCAGCCTGTCCTTCTTCTTCCAGTTGAATGTGCTCTTCACCCAGTTCTATAAATGTTGTAACTCCATTATACAAGTGGCTGCAAATGCTCCCTTTATGATTTTAACGAGGGTATTGGGTATTAGGCTAATCCCTTACTTTTCCTTGTGGTTTGCCTGGGTCATTCCTATTAGGTCTATTACTGTGAAACATTAATCATACTCACTAATGTGATTGGAGATGTGGGAGAAATAAACAGAGAGAGCTATGGTGGTGGCATTGTGTACCTTAGAGCTGTTTTAGTGTTCAGTTTTTGCCAGCATTATTGTTTTGACTCGTCTCTTGAATTGCACACTTAGATAAAATGTAAGTCTCTTTTAACATGTTGACATACTCGCTCAATTTACAGCTTGTCCATAATCTGCTTTTTCACAGCAGCACAGCAGACGTAATTGTTTACTGCGTCACTCACCTCCTTATTTGAGAAACCACGGCAGAAGTGGCATTCTGAGGAGATATACATGCTTGGAGTGAAGTCACTAATGGACCCTGATATCTGAATTTAAAAAATTGAATAAAAAGAAAAACGCTAACTTTTACTAGTAGCAAAAATTTACCACGGGTGTTACAGACTCAAATGAAATGAATGTTTTTATTATAGTATAGTAATAATAATAACAGCATCTTACTACTCAAAATGAGGAGAGCCCAGGGTCGAACCTGCAACTTTTTGCTTACATTTGCAGCAGCTCTTACCTCTACACCAGCCAAGCAGACAGTCAACTTTCTGTCAATTGATATTTGAGCTTTGGTTTTTACTCATTGACAGCAACATGTAAATTGACTAATTTCTTTTCTTTGGTTATATTCTTGAACAAAAGCGCACTTGTTTTGTTATACTTGTACCTTTTGTGAAAGTGTTTATTTGATATTTGGACTTAAGGCTTCATACATTATACACTTTATGTCTACATTTTCTCAAATATTACTAAAACATGAAAGACATTTCTGTTTTAACAATGTGTTTACATAGATTGTTGTAGACATGGAACACACATGAAATGTATGTATTCCAAATGACGATGTATTATTTACCTTCTACAACTCCAGACACTTCACTCCAAGATAAACACTGAGAACCTTCTTTGCGAATTGAGCTGCGGCAGTGGGGGGGGGGGGGGGGGGGGGGGGGTTTCGATGGGATAGCAGGCTGCTTGTGCTGATCGGCATTTATACAACACAAAACACGCTGATGGAGAGGTGTGACGGAATTTAAGGTGGGCCAGAATTACGTCTTTTTTCATAGGCTTCAGGAATGCTAGTATTAGCATGAAAAAAAGTTTCTATTTTAGTTATGTGTTCAATATTTCTTGCCACGCATTTCCTGTCACCCTACATTTCCACAAATCATTGTAGACATGGAACACACATGAAATTTATGTATTCCAAATAACGATATATTATTTACCCTATACAATTCAAGGCACCTCACACCCATATAAACAAACTTGAGCTAGGAGAACCTTATGACTGACTTCAGCTGCTTTGATGGGGGGATGAGTGAGCAGGCTACTTGCTGCTTGTGCTGATTGGCACATTTGCAAAACAAAGGTGCTGATGAAGATGTGCGAGGGAATTTAAGGTGGCCTGACATTATGACTTTTTTCATAAGCTTCGGGGATTCTAGAGCTAGAGGTGTTTTTAAAAACAATTTCACAATACATTTGTGATTTGGAAGTCACATTGGGTAAAAGTTATCTATGTACATAGATGTACGGTCTTAAAGAGTAAAGTTCAATTTCAGCACTGACTACTTTTCCATTTCCGTTCTGCTATTTGTGTTGTCTTCGTCTACATCACTTGATAAACTACTACATTCAGAACCAATTCAGACTAGCTCAATCTAGATTTCAATGCCTTCCAACTCTTTACAAGAATACATTCACTGCAATTATCTTGCTTTCAGCTCCCTTAGGTGTATTGAAATGTTTTTTTCATTTTCATTTTCTTCTACACATGTATGACACAGTGTTGATGGCAATGGGATTCACTCCAGCAAAAAAAAAAAACAGGTGAAAAGTGGTCTGTTTTTGGTGGCATCAGTTATTAGCACTAAGTTGCAAGAGCCCCACTACATGTTACCACTCTAAAATGTCACATTTCAGTCATTGTGTTTCTTCCGGTTGCAATATATACTCTTAGAAAATGGAAAGCAAACTACAGGCTGTGATTTTCAGGCTGGGGATAATGCAGGAATAAACTTGCCTCAGTTCTGCTGCAGGTGGAAAGTTGGTTTTAATATTTAGCACAATTGTGAGATACCCGAATTCCTTTAGATAAATTATAGTTATAAAATTTTGCTATTTACTCCAGTGTCAAAGATGATTGTTGACTCTAGACTTGCCAGTGATGAATCCTGGGGTGTGGGTGACTGCCTTGGACTGGCTTCACGTCAAAGTCTGGTTCATGTATCATTCATAAAGCTGTTGGGATAGACTGAAGCTGCACTGTAATGGAACTAGTAGGTCAGAAAATGTTTAAATGTTTTTACATCCACTTATAATGTGCTGCTAATTATTGGTAATTAACACTCATTGTCCTTGGTCCTAAAGTGTTTCCTCATGACACTATACAATATCTTATGATGTCTTGCTGAAGAAGTATACCTTCGAAAATAAAATAAAAGAACTCAATTTACCAAAAAAAAAAAAAACAACAGACAGACTCAGACAATATCTCCTATAGATTATTGACAAACGTTCTTACTATGCCTGAGCAAACTTTGTAGTGGCAAGGATGTCAGACATTTCTTTAGAAAAATCTTTAAAGACCATTTTCATTTTAAAGATTTGTGCCATCATATGAAGTGCTGTAGAAAACAATTTATGGTTATATTTATACGATTATTCTAGTAAATTGGAAAGATTATATTAAAGTAGTTTTTCCTTGCCAAATTTTATGTCTTTATTTCACACTAAAGCACAACAGGTCTATTATTTGAGAATTGTAGTGTTGGGGAGTGAACAACTCATTTAACATTTAATGTCAGTGTAGGCCTTTTTATTGGAGTGATGATTGATTGGCTATAAATAAAATGGTCAGATTTATACAGGAAGATGCTAACTTTCCAATAAAGCTTTAGACTATTTGAATAAACTATTTAAATTATACTAACTTGACATATACCAATTTATATTAAGCAAACACAGAGTATTTTATGTAATGGGCACTGGCATTACACTATAAAAATAAGAATGTGCTAGAAGATACCTTATATATAATATATATATATATATACAGCAAGCTTAACTTTTTATGTATCCGTGAATATTCCTTTGGTAAGATATTTTTGCATAATCTGGTTGCTAAATCTCCTTTTGAGGGCCCTGCCAACTCTTAAAAAATAGTAGACAGCTTTATGAAAACGTGCTTTATTTTTTATCTTGTTTCACTTCACTTCTATCAGCTCCCTGCTTATAGTGTCTGCTCCTTTGTAACTTGGCAGAAGGAAACAGAGCCAAGTACTTCAATATAATCATCTGTTTTATAATGAGCTTCTTGTGAGCATTTTTAATGGACAGCATAAGCAACCAACAATAAACAAGTTGTGTTTTCTCTTTGTTGGGGGATATATTTGCATTATTCTTTGTTACTATTCCTAAAAAAAACTCAGTTTCAAGGAAGTTAGTGCCTCCTCCTGAGAAAAAACTAAAGAATGAACAGATTGTTTTTTATCCTTTGCTGAGCCACCAAGTACAATTCAATTATATTTTCTACCTACACCAATATTTAGTGCCAGAAGAATAACGAGAAGGTTGTTTGGTACTGGAGTGGTTACTTATCTAAAAAATATAGACTTATCTCCATCTGATGTTGCTCCTTGATGTTCCAAAGTTGAAGAACTCTTGCCTGAGTAGCAGAGGAAGGCAGCGGTGTGATGAATGTGATTTTGAGGTCATTTACAGACACATGGTTGATATTCATGATGCTTGTTTGTTCACATCAGGGCACAGCTCTTTAAAATTGCTGATGCCTTATCCAAGCCATGACATGATTTTTAAGTGCTGAATTGAGTCTAAAGTATACTCCAGCTAGTCTGGAACTATAACAAAATTGACATACAAACTGTGCAAAAGATAAAGCAAGATTGCCTAGGCTACCCAGTTGTGACCCTTGACACACCAAATTTGGCAGGAACTCACACCTAATGAAGAGTGAGTTGATAGACAATGTAATAACTGATGCTGACACTGCTTTACTAAGCATGAATTTCCAAAACTGCACAGTCATCATTGTGCTACATACTGTATTTATAGATATTATATGTAAATCCCAAGAAGGACCTCCTAAGGTTTAGAGTAACATCCTGGAAATAAAAGGTCACCTTGGGGAAGCAGACACTTTGTGTCATCATCTGGAGTTTCTTTTTAATTTTTTCGGTTAGCCTTGGCCTGTAAGATTTATTGAAAATTAGTTTTGGAGTTTTTAGAGGTCAAAGAATCTTGTCCTCACACTGATTTTTGAATCAGACATGTTTTTAATGGTGTTTAAAAGTAAACATGTTCTCCTACGTTGCTGTCCTGTTGTCATTATAGGTGCCACAATCACAGTAGTTACAGACTTGTTCACAGATTGTCGGACAATGTCTCCCAGTATTCCCTTGAAGTGACATCAACAGAACAATAATTTATGAGCCAGTAGCACAGTTTGCTTATACAAGCTGATACCTAGCATTTTCGCTTGAGCATTTAAAAGAATGTCTAGTTTTGACTTATTTTGTGCCCCTTGCCTGTGATTTACATCTACATTTTTGACTTTGGCTGTACTCATTATTCTTGTTTTATGTCATTTTTGCTGTGTTTCTCTACTTATGATTTTGTTTGCCGATATTTAAGAATAAGGGGGATGTGCAGTACTGCAGTAACTACGGGGAATAAAATTGATGAGCCACAGCATGAAGTTATGGGAAAGAGTAGTGGGAGCTAGTTTAAGAAGTGAGGCAATGATTAGTGAGCAGCAGTGTGGTTTTATGCCAAGAAAGAGCACCACAGATGCAATGTTTGCTCTGAGGATGTTGATGGAGAAGTTTAGAGAAGGCCAGAAGGAGTTGCATTGCATCTTTGTGGACCTGGAGAAAGCATATGACAGGGTGCCTCGAGAGGAACTGTGGTATTGTCTGAGGAAATCGTAAGTGGCAGAGAAGTACGTAAGAGTCGTATAGGATATGTACGAGGGAAGTGTAACAGTGGTGAGGTCTGCAGTAGGAGTGACAGATGCATTCAAGTTGGAGGTGGGATTACATCAGGGATCGGCTCTGAGCCCTTTATTTGCAATGGTGATGGACAGGTTGACAGATGAGATTAGACAGGAGTCCCCATAGACTATGATGTTTGCTGATGACATTGTGATCTGTAGCGATAATAGGGAGCAGGTTGAGGAGAACCTGGAGAGGTGGAGATATGCTCTAGAAAGGAGAGGAATGAAGGTCAGTAGGAACAAGACAGAATACATGTGTGTAAATAAGAGGGAGGTCAGTGGAATGGTGAGGTTGCAGGGAGTAGAGTTGGCGAAGTTGGATGAGGTTAAATACTTGGGATCAACAGTACAGAGTAATGGGGATTGTGGAAGAGAGGTGAAAAAGAGAGTGCAGGCAGGGTGGAATGGGTGGAGAAGAGTGTAAGGAGTGATTTGTGACAGACGGGTATCAGCAAGAGTGAAAGGGAAGGTCTACAGGACGGTAGTGAGACCAGCTATGTTATATGGGTTGGAGACGGTGACACTGATCAGAAAGCAGGAGACAGAGCTGGAGGTGGCAGAGTTAAAGATGCTAAGATTTGCATTGGGTGTAATGAGGTTGGACAGGATTAGAAATGAGTACATTAGAGGGTCAGCTCAAGTTGGATGGTTGGGAGACAAAGCCAGAGAGGCGAGATTACGTTGGTTTGGACATGTGCAGAGGAGAGATGCTGGGTATATTGGGAGAAAGATGCTAAGGATAGAGCTGTCAGGGAAGAGGAAAAGAGGAAGGCCTAAGCAAAGATTTATGGATGTGGTGAGAGAGGACATACAGGTGATGGGTGTAACAGACAAAGATGCAGAGGACAGAAAGATATGGAAGAAGATGATCCTCTGTGGCAACCCCTAACGGGAGCAGCCGAAAGAAGAAGGAGGAAAGTAAGTTAACACTGGGAAAGGAAGACAACAGTACTAAATTCTACTTAAGTAAATTAAGGTTGAAACCCCTAAGAATAAGGGAAAACAAGAATGAAAATAAAATCTTCAGCTGGGACACATCAAGGGATAAGCCAAGCTAAGCCATTTAAAGAGGAGCCCATAATGTTAACTTGAGAGCCCTTCAAAGATGCAGTATGGCTAATCAGTTGCAAGAGTGTGGTAGGCCATATTTGTCTAAAGGTTGCTCCAGAGGTGTTTAATGTGTGGAGCCTGGACTGTGAAAGAGTTCACGGGGGAATAGCGAATGCCAGGACAGCTTCCAATTTACCTGCTTTAGACACATTGTCTTCTGTTGTTTACTGTGATACAGGTAACCAGCAACACGAGAAGTTCAAAGGGTGGCTGGTCCTTTAATTAGGAACAGGATCTCATTGATGCAGGATTACATGGAGCCAAGAGGGAGAGCTCTGGGGGTCCTCTTCTCAATTTTCAAATGCATTTCTTGTTTCAGAATTAGCTCTGGGGTACCTTACAGGTAAACTCTGAGTGGGTGTCAAAAGACATAACCTTCTAGTGGCCACATTAAGTTTTAAATTATAAGTTGAGTTCAGGCAAGGACTGAAGTGGCAGAAAGACACATCAGACGACACACTTCAGAGGGAAATAAAGCAAGATATTGGGAGATAAGCAAGGAGAGTATTAAAGTTCTTTGGGCACATTGTTTTAACACGTTGACATGATGGTCCTTTCAAGGTAAATGCATATATTTTTAAATTACTTTATATCTAAACATGCCGCTAGTACAGGCCTTGGCAGTCTGTACTGGACATAAAATGGTGGGAAGGAAGAGATGGATGGATAATCAAAATGGTCATAAATTGGTGTATAAAACACATATAGCAGATGTTAGATGCACTTTAATTGTGTTCCTCTTTACACTGTGAGGAAAATCGAAGCCAAGAGAATTATTAATAATTTAGGTGACTTACCCCAGCAAGTTGCACATTGTGAATGATTATGCTTTACTGAAATGGTTTATCATACAGCAGAAAAGTGTGAAGTATTGCTGTGTTTAGCTATGATTGTACTTAAGAGAGTTTTATAGAGCAGCTTAGAATATCCAAACACTGTGGAGTTTTGTCATTCTGTAGATGGGACTTTTGAAATGTTTTGTACTGGTATTTAGCCATGTGATATTGTTTCATGTGTAAAATGAATATGTACTGGTAAATGCTTTTCATTCTTGTGTATACATATTGATAAGTGAATATATTTGCAGCTGTCAACCTAACTCTTAATCATAACTGAAAGACAGTTTTAAAACTTTTAACTTGAGCAGTACTGTGAGGGGTTTTCTTGACCTGACAGCACACAAATTACCATAGCCTCTTGAGAGTTTTTGTTGCAGCCATTTAGGTCTTTCCATCTTATTGGTAGTTGTTACGAGTGGGCAAAGCAGAGAAAACCTCAATCGGGCAAAGCCAGGAGGAGGAGCACAAGCAGTTTTAGTAGCTGTAGTATTGTGTACAGATTATTCCAAGACAGACTGCTATTATTAACAAAGGCTGGTATTATATCATTAAGTCCAAATGATAAATAAAGCCCAAACAAAATGAGTCAAAGCCAAGAAATTTTCCAATAAATTATTTTTTTTTTGTGCTAGAGTCTTTGCATTCTTAGAAACGAAGTTAAGATACTGTTTGAGCAGACAGCTGTCTCTTTTAGTGTTTGACCTCAAAAATGATGTCTCAAACAAATGACTAAGGAAATAATGAAAAATAAACAAAAGAAGAACAAAACATTATTATCTCGTGACAATATTGGTTTGGTGCTGAAGTAGTTGTGGATCAGCACTTTGGAGTTATTATTCCAGGAACAATATGAGAACAGTGTTTTGTGAAGCTTAGTATTATGAGACTGCATTCTACCATAGTAGTCTGAATGAACCTAAGTGCGGTAAAAGTGGGACGTGTGGTCTCCATGGCCCAGCTGCATTATCTTCTGAAAGCACCAAGCATATGGCCCAATGCAGTGGCATAGCTAGCATTACACAAAGGAAAATAATATCAATACTCTTTAATTCTAGCTGAGATTTTTTTTAAATTTAAGATATACAGTAGATGTATACTTTATAGTATAAATCAAATAACAAAGAGGTGGACTAATGTTTCATCATGTGATACAATACTCCCGGTACAGCAAAATGTAGATTTCAGATTTCCACTGTGAAATGCTTAGTGTGGTGTTAATCATTGTGAAAATCATTTATATTATTATTTTGCTGGCTCAATTGTGTATAGCTTATTTAAATTTATTTGTTTGTTTGATGTTTGTTTTTTTTGTGTTCCCATCATGTGTATCCCTGTTAAAACAATGTTTTTATCTCTGCCTAGTCATTGTTAAATTGGACATTGATAAATGATTGACAGCCATTTCCAAGTTGTCAAATATGCAGTAATCAAAATATTTTGAGATACAAATTCAAACAAATGACAATTGATCTCTTTTATAATTGCCAAGTGAACACAAAGAGACAGAGAGTGAGCAGCTGAATCAGAACTTACCATAGCATATATGTTCTTATTTATATAGAGATGATAATAAAGAAAAATTGTGTGTTCCTTGGTAGATAAATGATATAATTTCCTGCAGGTATTATTGCATCCTTACTGGAGATGGCAAGAAGCCCCCCTCCACCCTAACCCCCCTCCCCCCCACAACACCCCATTCTTCTAACAATACAATAACCTGTGTAGGCAATGAACACAAAAAGGCAGCACAATATATTGCAATATCTGTTTTCGGCTTTGTGCTTTGTCTGTACAATATATAAAAATGGCACAAAAGGTCTTTTGCCATTGCATTAGTACAGAAAGAAGATAAATCTTAAAGATTCATCCAAAGTGATGTGCCTCAGACTTATCCTTTTTTTGAAAAAGAGCATAAAATAATGTAGCCATAGCGAATAAACCTATTCTTTACAAAAAAAACAACTTTTTTATTTTTTTTTTTATCATTACGGTCACTGACACTATTATTATAACCTTGATGGCTTAGATGAGCACAATATCTTGGCCCTTTACTCCCTCCTTCTAACCTTGCTAGTGCACAGGCCGCTCTGTTGTAAATTGTAGCTACATTGTGATTGGGTTTTTCTATTCTTGTCAAGGAAAGTGCTTTTCGATTGTGCCCATGACAGGAATCCCCAGAGAATGACCAGATAATACAGACACCAAAGAGTCTCTCCTTTTCATATTTCAATACGATTCATAACACTTCAAGAAGGCTATTGGCAATTTGTGTGTACCTGCATCTTTTGGGCAGAGTGTCTGAGACTGCTTTATCAATCAGTGTACAGTAGATAAAATATCTATTGATAGTTAACCTCAGCAAGAATAGTGGGATGGAATTAGTTTTTTTTTTTTTTTTTGGACAAGGAAATGTTCTAAAGTTGTCGGAGGGGCACATTAACGTTACATCTAGAGTGCCATCTGTGCTGACTTTGCATGTTCTCCTTAGGTTCTTTTTACATTTCATTATCCAAAGAAATACTTTTAAAGGTTGAGACTCTCTACATTTCTCCATTGTGAGTTTTAGGATTTAAACACCAACACAATGGAATCACATCCAGCATGACTGATATCTTGCTTTTCTCTGTTGATGTTGGAACAGACTCTCGCTTCCAAGTTTTGCTCAAGGGAAAAGTGGTTGGGATAGGAAAATGACCTTGTAAACCTATACACACACACGATATATAAACCTGATGGTTTATATGTCATCATGACCAGGAGAGGTGGGCAGGGAGGCGAGGAGTTGGTTTTGTTATGAGGCATATAGCTACGCTATTGGTGGGAGAAGGAAGTATGGGATCATTATAGCTTGTAGTTATTTTAAGTTAGGTGCTGAAAGGGACTGGCCTTTCCTTTATGTGTGAAATATATGATATAATATTTACTTAAACAAATGTATATACTGTATATATTGTTTGTCATCTTTCATCTCTGCCTCACAACACTTAATGGATTAGGAGGATTCTGAAAATGAATGAAATCACTTAAATGGAAAACATTGTACCAGTGTGTGTATGAATTTGTGAATTTCTGAGTAAAATCAATGTTGGCAAGGAAACACATATTCTCTTACGTAAAGTGCTTGAGTTCTGGGAAAACAGGAGTGCAAGTGTGTGGGAGGAAACTATTAAGAAATAATTTCTTTTGTTATATCATGTTCATCCAATATGTCTTACAATGTAGTTACTCTTATATTTGGGCACTCTTACATTCACAATCACTAAGGGAATATTTACACTTGCCAGTTACTGTAATTTGAATGTCTTTGATACAGAAAGATGAAGATCAGAGTATCCACACACAAATAAAAACACACACACACACACAATTTGGGGACAACATGCAAACTTCACATGGACACTAACCACTGTGCCAGCATGTTGCCTTACATTGTTCATACTAAATATAACTCCAAGTTAACACCACAGATGTGCCTTCTGAAAATATGTCCTAACAACATAAATGTTTGATTATGATGTTGTCAGGGTTTTGATACAGGCCAAAAGCAAATTAAACACAGGAGCGCCGCAGGGCTGTGTGCTTAGCCCCCTCTTGTATTCCTTGTTCACCCACGACTGTGTTGCAAAACACAGCACAAACACCTTCATCAAGTTTGCAGACAACACAACCATCATAGGCCTTATCACTGACAACGATGAGACGGCCTACAGAGAGGAGGTGCTGGCATTGAGTAATTGGTGCCTGGATAACAACTTGTCTCTTAATGTCAGCAAAACCAAGGAGATGATCGTGGACTATCGGAAACAGAAAGGCAGAGAACACCAGGCCATCTACATCAGCGGCGTAGTAGTTGAAAGGGTTAACAGCTTCAAGTTCCTCGGAGTAAACATCACCAAGGATCTCTCGTGGACCCTTCACATAGACACTGTGGTTAAGAAAGCTCGCCAGCGGCTCTACTTCCTGAGGAGGCTGAGGAAGTTTGGCATGAATGCCAACATCACCTCAAACATTTACAGGAGTGTGGTCGAGAGTCTGCTGATGGGCTGCATTACCGTCTGGTATGGGAGCTGCTCTGCCAGCAGCCGGAAATCACTACAGAGAGTGGTGAAGGCAGCAGAGCACATCACGGGCAAGAGTCTTCCTGCCATTGAAGACATTTACCTCCATCGGTGCTTGCGTAAGACAAGCAGCATCATAAAGGACCACAGCCATCCAGCATGCCAGCTGTTCTCCTTGTTACCGTATGGCAGACGATACAGGAGTCTGGCTGTTAGGACTACAAGACTTAAGAACAGTTTTTACCACCAGGCCATTCGACTCCTCAACAGCAACACCTGAACACTTACATACACTTACATTACACCTACATTGCATTACATCTACATTGCAATACTCACACACAAACTGTACCTGCACACACTCTGAATACTGACTGGAACATGAATCTGCACTTTATGGAATATGCATCTGTACTCATAAAACATTATCTGTGCAATAACTGTCCTTTGTACTTGTTGCTCATTCAACTCATATTGCTCTATAACTTCTTTTAAAACGTACATATTTTATTTTATATGGCTTGTCTATTTTTAACTTGTAATTTTTTTAAATTATTTTTTTTAGCTTTATTAGATCTAGGCTGAGTGACTTGTTTTTCTTGTCATACACATTTCATTGTATGTTGACCCTGTGTTAACCTATATATGACAAAAAAACCTAAACCTAAACCTAATTATATCTTGCACTGTAAGAAAGGCGCTATATTGCGCTGACCCGACACAGACTTGACACGGAAGGCACGTATAAAAGCCAAGAAACTTTTATTTTCTTCAGCTGTGGGGCACGTCTTCCCTGTGAACACCACAGGCAATACACAGTACCAAGTACAGCACGTGGCACCACCAAAACACTCTTCTCTCTTTCTCTTTTCTCTTTCCCCACCACTCCTCCACAGCTTTGTCCTCCTTCCACCCGACTCTGGCCACTGAGTGGTGGTTGCTGGTTCCTTTTATGGCCCACTTGGAAGTGCTCCAGGTGCTTGATCACCTGTTTCCAATTGCACTCCCGGGTGGGGCTGAAGATTAGTCCAGGTGAGCTCAGGGACTCCTGCCGTGCCCCCCTGGAGGCCACCCCAGACCCCAACAGGGCGAGAGACTGAGGCACCGCTCCAACCCAGGGGGTAGCCATCCAGCATCCAGGGGGAGGTACTGCACCGTCCAGGGCTGCTGCCTGGGACCCGGCCATCCATCACAACATGCTTCTACAACACTTACCTACTGATTATTTTTCAGGCTATAATAAAAATCTGTTGCTTCTGTACATCACACTAAACTCAAATCCTGCAATATTTCTAACTAAGTTCTAATAGCAGTCTTTTCACCATTACAACATTCATTTAACTGATCACTGATTGATCATTGATTTAACTTTACATGTTAGGATATCTGGGATATTATGATCAAATTTATAAGTACATCTAGATGTCTACAAAGGCCCTACATTCTAACTTGCTTTATTATAAAGTTAAGGGTAAAACCTGCATCTGTTGCTGCTCTAATGGACCCTGGGTCCTTGAGGGAGGTGGTTTAAAATAAATGCATTTTTGAGGTACCCCTAAGGTAGCAAAACAATGCATGTTAAATACATTTGTGGCACTAAATTTGTCCCATACGAGTGGGTGAACCAGCTCAATTAAAGGACAGATTGATACTTTTACTTTATAGCATATGTATTACTATAGAGTAGAATAGGCTAAAATGGGGAATACTCTAAAGCAGTTCTGAATTCAGAATGAGCACCATGGAGCCCAAAGTATTGAAAGAAGGGTGTCTCATTATACAAAAAATAAGGGAGAGATTCACAAAAGAATTAGCAAATCTCTTTCAAAATAAAATTAAAGTAATAAACCTAAATCTTGTGTTTACTAATACAGTATATCACATAAAACTTGTCTCTTATTTTTTGTTCTCAAAACCCTGGGCCCTTCTTCTCCATTTAAACCCTTCTCAAATTGACCCTAACCCTCTCCAATTTTAATATTCTACTAACCAGAAGGAACTTTAATGTCACAGCCTGAAACATCTACCTGCCAAAACATAACAGAGTTATTATGAATGCCTTGTGAATCTTTTCAGGCCTTCCTCCTTGAACACCAAGCTTGATGAACTGGTGGAAGAGGGCCAGCTTTGTACCCCTTAGCCTTAGATCACCTCTTCAGTAATCCTATGAACCACTTTCAGAGTCACAGTTGGTGTATTTAAACCAGGGAGCCATGTTCCTAGAGCTATGTGTGGTGGCCACACTTGCTTGAGCTCCTGACACCACATAAAGGAGCTATTGCTCCCTGTTGGTTAGCCAACATAACACCTTTTTTGTTGCCTTAGCCTACTGTATGTTTTTTCCCAGACTCTTGTAACATTCTGTGACAGTAATGCCCTCTATCAGTTGCTCCCTGACTGTTACTGTATGTATGTGTGTTTCTAGTGGTGTGGTATGTATATATAAAATTTATTTTCAGACTTTCCAAAGTGCATCACGTATTACATGTTATTAACCACATTTTGAAATTATTATGTAGAACCATTATTCACAAAATAAGGGACCAGTTATTTGTTGTCAGAAGGATAAAAAAAGCAATTAGAAAACCTTATAGATTAGACCCACGAGATCAACTGTTTTGAAGGATTGTCAGAATGGCTCAAGCTGTTAAATGTAAATGTAACTGTTAACTATGATGTTATGTGCCAGTTTACAAGTTAGAGCCTATTGTTTTAGAATTTGTCCAGATTTCTGAATTTCTCATTAAGTGAAGAGGCAAAGACTATAGCCATGTCAGTATGCCAGTCACTGTAACTGATGCACATTGTTGTAAGTTCCATAGTTCTTCCTCCATTTTTTTTGATTTTCCATCTATCATGATTATCATTATTATTATTATTTCAGACATTACAAATAATATTATATTTAAAAATTGGGTGCATTTATGTGCCCCACATGCCATATGTCAGTTCATTCCTAAGCTCAAATATATGACCTCATCCTTCAGGTCTTGCCCCAAAGCAACAATCAGTTTACCTAAATTCCATGAGACTCGTAAACTACTGTTGTTGATTTTTAGTTATGGGTGGTGACATTGGCGCTCCTCATTTACAGCAAATTCACTCCTTAACTCCATTTTTGCAATAGCTGCATGTTAGGAATTTCATCCTAATTCCATATTACATGGTATTTTTTTTTCATTCTAAAGGTTTGAATCCTAAATATAAACTGCTCCTTGAACAGTGGCAAACTTCTTCTCTGATGGCACGCGATTCTTTGCTGTCACAGATATATGACACCTCTGCTGAATTACCATGTAGCCTCAGGGGCAACCACTGCATTCTCAGTGAAAGAAAAAAAAAAAAGTGGTCTTCCTCTCCCATTCCAGTGGCCAGCCCATTTTAGTGCAACCCCAGCTGTTGCCAATTACCAGGTGGCAAGGGGCACTAGTGGGAATCGCAGGTTGGCAGAAGTCATTACACTTCTTGCTGCATTTTGTTTAGAGCTTATTTACTGACTGAACCACTGGGGGTCCCCAAGGCACCTAATTTTTCCTTTTATTTTATTGCAAGTGCTGATATACGTATACATTTTTTTGTAATACATATTCCACAAGTTTATTGTGCTTGCCACTGCTAATATTTAGAGAAGGGGATTAGAATTATGTAACAGAATGCTGTGTTTTGTAGACTAAAACAATATATCGAAAAAGATGTAATTTTATTTGTTTATTTTTTTCCCCACTAATCAGAAGCAAATTAAATGCAAAAAAAAACCAAAAACAAAATACAGAGGTATTTGCCTTATGCTTTATCTTTCATTCTTGTTTCTCCCAAGGGCAGGGTTTTCTTCCTGTTATACATCTTAAAGTTATACCCTCAAAGCAAAAGAAAAATGTATTTATTGTATATTTTAAAAGCTTTCTTCTTTTTATCGATATCATGTACTGTATACTTCTTTTAATTTGCAACTTCATCCGTATAAGGGCTCAAAAATAGATGGATAGATATCAGAGAAAGACAAAAGAGGGTTATTATACACTCTTTTACAAAACCTGAAAAAAATCAAAGGAAATTGCTTTTATCTAAAGCCACTTACTATAATCAGACACAGAATTTGTTTGAGTAAGGCAGCATTAAAACATTTTAAAAGTGCATTAGTTACACATCAACACCAATTAATAGCTACCGATATGATAATCAACCCAGATGGCACATTTTAAAGAGCAACCAATGTAAATTCACAGAAAGTTACAGTATGATATGTGCCGTATATAACGAAATCTTCAGAGCCAGAGAACATATAATACATGTGGTATGGTTTCATATGGTAACAAAACATTATGCCCTACCTGTCATTTATGTTGTCTAGCTTGTTGTTTGTCTGTCTTCTAAAACCAGACATAATAAAGCCAAGTCGGAAGCAGCCAGTTGCTTAGTTTTTACAATTCTTCACTTTAAGTGTAACATTCTTTGATATAGATTTTGCTTGTTTCCTGAACAATTACTTTCTTACCTTTCTGCAGATAAATTCCAGCACATCTGACTATGATTCTGTCTTCTCACAGATCATTTAGTCTCTAAATCCAATCCAGCTAGCGGTGGTGCTTAAGAGAGCATTAATCCAATAGCAATCTCAAATCATCAAGTGGATTGTTCCTTTTGGCAGATGACCAAACACTAAGAGGTGCCCCCTAATGACATTTCACAGTCAGTGTGTAAACCATGCATATTATGCTGCCCTAACATAGAAAGAATTTAAGGAAAATTGATTGATTTCTATCAATAGCAAGGTTTGATAAGCCTTGTGTTTCCAGCTCCAATAACATTTATGTTCCATGGATTCATATGCTGTCTTTGTTTCCATTTCCACGACAAATAAACTGTGGTGTCTCCACATTATTTCTTTACATTTTGAGATTGACGTAAATGACAAAACAGACATGATTTTATTATAATCTGAATTATTACTATTATAATGGAGCAACATTTTTAGAACACACTAACTAAACTTTGTTCGGTCTTTGAAGCTCTTACATGCAAGGTTCTTTGGCATAGTATAATTTTAAAAATTTTCAATAAGTCATGCATTTAGGGTTTAAACTGAACAGCTACTTCATTGTACTGATTATATTCCATGATGTTGTTGGCTGCTATTGGCTGCTACGGAGCAGCATTTTGGTTGTAATGCTCTCTGTACTACCATCTTTAATAATCTTAAATTATTTTATGCTTGCCTAGTCAGGGAAATATTAATATTTAGTTTTTTATTGCTTTTTATAATGATTTGAGGGAGCATGGAAAGAGAAAGATTAAATATGGTAAATAAAATACAGCAATTTATTTTTACTCTGTATTAATATGAGTCAAGGGTGAGTTGTTATTACCGATAAAAAGGCTATATAATACACAGGCTGTAAGTTTTTACTACTGCTTGAGGTTTTTAAAGTGAAAAAAAAATTAAATGAATAATAAAAGATTCAGTGTCTGATTAAACCTCATGATGAAGTTTGGTTTTTTTGTTTTGGCACTCCATCCATTAAAATAATTCACATTGTAATAATACAAATATAGTGTTGACTATTTCTATATTCTCCTTGAAATAAGAGTTCTTAACTAGCATATAATTGGTTGTTATATTTCTAGAGGATTCTTTTCATGGAATAATTGAGTGTTTCTCTCCATTAGAGTGGAAATTGAAGCTCATAATCCAGGGAACAGGCTCAAGTTTAACACTTTAGTAACACGCCAAAATGAGTTGCAATTAACTATTCATTTTTGTAAAACATTTTTTTTGCACCCCATTACATGATTTGGGGTGGGGGGGTGGGGGGGGACTAGGTCCTATTCTAGAATTATTTAGGTTTTAGACACAAAGCAACTCAAACTCGTCCTAGTCAATAAACTAGTCGTCTGTCTGCTTAAATAGAGAACAAAAAAGCAGCAGATACTCTCAAAAATCATAACACTATGTTACAGTACTTTTAAGACCGAGAGAAGCTCCCAAATCACAAGGAGTTGCTAACACAGCTCATCATTATCATCTGCCCATAAAATAAAAAAAGACATTAACATATTTTCACAAATTTCAATTGTAGAATGATAAACATCCACATATTCATATATATACTTCAATTTATTGTCTTGCAAAGTTTAGTTAGCAGTTTATTACATGAAATCCACCCCTTCAGATTTTATCCCAAAAGTTTCTTGAAGACATCCATTCCATGGTAAAGTTCAATACCACAGAGTTGGAAATAATAAAATTCCAGGTCAAGAGCCAATGCATTTTGGAGAAAAGTCTTTCAGGATGCTAAAAAAAAAAACAAACAGCTGCACACAGACACAGAACTGAGAATGAATGAAACAAAGGTCAGTATAGGTGTAATGCAACAATGTTAATCACAATAACAGACATAGAGTAAAACGCAAAGGCTACATTTTTAAAGCAGCAAAACATTACAGTAAGAATTGTTCATGATTTTTTTATTCTTTTTACTTGGTGTTATGCAGACAAACTGTTACCTGACAGTTAGTTTATCGGGTCCCGATAATTTTCTTGGAAGTGCAAAGTGATACCAATGATTCTTCACTCAAACTTCCATTAGTTAACTGGTCACATGAGGAAAGGTTTAATTATGACTGAAAGATGCAGGCATGGGACTGTGCTATCTATAAGCATATAGACCTCCTCAGTGTGTATTGTTAAAGTTCTTATTAACATATTACAATGTTTTTTCCTGATGCAGCCAAGAATTTGTGCCATACGTATTTTAGCTTGCAACTGTGGTAAAAGAGGTGGGCTGAATGTGCCATGCTGAATATTCAGATTACATCCATAACTCCTTATGCTTTCAAAGTCACTTCATTTAAATGTGTCCCAAAAGGAACAATATGTAGCACTGCGAAATTGAGCTGAACATTTTATATCATCTGTAATGAGCTAATGCTTGGGTCTTGTGCTGGTTTTGGTCTATATTCTTGGAATTTATGGTTTTAATGTAAATGGATATATGAATACATATCTTATATATAAACATCTACATGTGGAAGTTTATGTGTCTGGCTGGCCCAGAAGTGAGAGGTGGAGACGGGGTAAGGGCTCCACCTCCGGGGAAAGAGATAAGCCACTAATAACAGAAGCGAGGCCAGCATGTCAACAAAACTAAACCTCAGAAGAAAGACAACGAAGCTTAGCCACTAACATTGGCAAACCAGTATCCCTTTTACTTTTCCTCCTGCCACTAATACACAAGCGAGGCGAGCATGTCTGCAAAATGAATCCTCCTAGGAGAGAGATGCCCAGAGTAGTTCCTTTCAATTACCTGACATCTCTACATTTTAGTTTATTTTCTGACGATTTCAATAGTTTCTAGGACCCTGGGCTTTTTACAGCATGGGTTTACATGGCTAGTAAAGTATAATGCACTTTGGTATTGATTATCTTGAAAGGCACTATATCTTCCATTTTCTGCTTTCTAGATAGTCTAGTAATGCTTCACAATAAAGACTGGCAAAATTTATCTGCATCTTTATCCATCATACAAGGACAATGCAATAAAACTAGCGAGATGAAAAATTAAAAATCAGATTACAGCCACAACGCTAAATAATTAACTCAAGCTGTTTGCCTTTGCAGAGCTGTAAAATGCAGTAAATAAAGGAAATGGAGTAATGGAATTCTACAACGTCAAGTAAAAGTGTCGAAAGTATATGAAGTAGGATTGGTTCTTTCAGTGTACAACTATCAGTAGACAGCGACAGAACCTAATGAAACTGGACACTAAAAAGTGTGCATGGTACTGTACAATGCATGCAAGGCATCTAAATCAATCTGGAAATTGTATGCATGTGAAATAAAGTGACTCTGAGGCACCAGGAAAGAGTGGGATAACAATAGCACCTTCATGCTGATTGTAAGTGGAAAAGATAAGCGTGAAATAATATACAAAATAATGACTGTTCAAATATTAAATGGAATGGTGATTAAATAATTAAAATGGCTCAGATAAGTGCTAGCGCTGAAAGTGCAAAAAGAATGGTGACACAAGTAAAAATAGAAAAGTAGTGACTGCAGTTGGAAAAAGCATTCATCCATGAAAAGATGTGCATTGTGAAATGTTACAAGGGTAGAATAGTGTCCCCAGGAGGGCCCCAGCAAGTAGCAAAGGTGTCATTCAGAATGTGTCAGTCCAGGGAATGGATGAAAACTCCTTAATGTGGTTCTCAGCCCTTTGAGTTATAACAGTGCCCAACTAGAGAAAGCGTTCAGAAGGATTTCGTAAGATGGAAGACCCCAAGCAGATACTGTACCTGTGAAGAACAGTCAGATTCCAGATTACACCCTTAGCTCTCAGTGAAGTGGCCTGCTGTGACCCTACAAAATAGTTTTTTGTTAGCTCCATTTACCCGTCTTAAATACAAGAGGTCATGAGACATGCAGTATTAAGCTGACTGAGAAGTAAAAAACATGTGGAGCCAATATCAATTAAAAATAAATAAATAAACAGGACCCTGAATAGAGACTTAAAGCAGTCTTTTAGATGGCAGGTGTAAAGCAATAAAATATACAGAGTAGATATGTAGAACTGTCTTAGTATTATGTGTGTGTAGTTATGCCTGTGTGGATTTATGCACATATTTAGATAAAAATAAGGTAAGAGTCTTCAAAGTACAATCCATTTTAATTCTGTGATAACATTTCTCCTACTATAACAACAATGCTATAGATTTTAAAAACTGAAGTTCTCCTTTAGAATATGTTTGCGCATTTCTGCTCTGTAATGCGGCTTTCAGTGCCCAATAAGTTTTTCATTTAACATTTGAAGTGCCACAACCAATGCCAGTTTTCTTTGTGGTTTTTAAATCTTTAATTATTTGATTAGTGTGCAATGTCATACACCTGTTCTTCCATGACATTCCCTAAATATCTGCACTTCAAATGCCTAGGTTGTTGCAACTCTGAAAATCTGTTCTGTTGATATAATTTTTGTTTTTTATTTACAAGAATAATTCTCCCATTACTGCCACAGACAACGCTATTGGATGTTGGTGCTCAGGTGAGAATTGCTGTCTTTCTTATCTGGCTAGCATTTGACTACATTTGCATATCCTTTTTACCTCAACAAATCCTCTCCTGCCGCTGTTATTGACATTACTGGCCACTGTTTCCCATGAAGTGCATTGCCGCCTGTTTTCAGCAGAAATCTAGAAAATAATCAACAAAAAATGTTACACTTACTGTATAATTACATTGTTTTACTACACATGATTAAAAAAAAATCTGAAAACTGTTGGCACTCCAGTACTTCAGTGAGGTAAAAAACTGACATTAAACTCACTTGAAATGGCATTGCAATGCTTTTCACAGCCTGTTGTATAAGAAATACACAGCCAGGAGGAATTTGATTTGGTGAAAGGAGAACATGGATGGAGTGATTTAGTCACAAATGAAGAGTGCAGCAGAGGTAAATGGCTTACTCAGAAAGATTTCAAATACTGCAGGCCAACAATAAATGGTGGGCTTTCTATGTGAAAATGGAAGGATCAATGTAATATGGTACTCGACTGTAAATAAAGTACATTTCAGGAGAATAAATATGATTATAATAAAGCCATATTAAAATGCTGGCCCGTACTGATTTACATACACATGGCTCATGGCTGTTGTGACCACACACAAAGAAAACAGGCTCTTCATTTTTGTAACTGCATACATTGTCAGGTCTACCGTTTCTCTGAAATCATTGTGAGGTGCATTCACTCATGGATTGCTTCAATCACAATGTGCCATCCCACATGTTCCCTTTTCCCCACATAAAACTGATGCTGCATGTGCATTTTGTATACTGAGAGCTTTGCTGCTACAGTATATCAGGTACTTGGCACATTTTGTACCGGATGCATCATGCACTGTAAGTAAGTGCAGACATACCTGTCATTGAGCAGTTATTACATTACTGATGCTCCTTTTTTCACACAGTGAAAGTCAAACAAACCTGACAAGTCCAGAATTTAAATTTGGTTAGCTGCTGATGTAAGTAAGAAATACAAAAACTATATTCTATTACTTATTTGGAGAAAGAGCACATTCAATTGTCAGAGAAACACAGTGTGTCTGAGGATGTGATTCATGATCTTTTCACGAGCAGTGTGAGAAAAGTCACTGCTTACAAGATTTTCACATCACTTTCTACTTTGCTTGACGTTGGCAATTCCCTTTCTGGGTACATGTACCAGTGCTTACTAGCACTTGTCATAACGAACATTTCACTTTCAGTGAGGATTTGTATTTCCAAGGAAGACCCCTCCACTCTCTGAAATGTTTTGCACCAGTTTGCATCACCTGTCATCACACTTGGACCTCCAAGGAGGGCCTTCCCCTTTTAGAAATAGTTTATGCCAATATCAGTGTGAGCTTGGATCTCCACCAGCCCATCAGCCCCTTCCACGGTTCGTATGAAGAAGGACAAAGAAGCTGTCATAACAAGGAGTACTGACTGTTGACTCAACTTTAAGCACTGACTTTGCATGGCAAATAATAATAAGCTATTTCCCAAAAAAGAGCACCTGCTCCATACTGAACCGTAAACAAAATGAGGCAGGAATTACCAGCCCATTGTGAAATGACATAAATATTTTGTTAAAGGAGCACAGTGATAACATGCAGAGGCAATGCAGAACACACAAGCAGCTAAACCTTAGTGAATACAGTGCATACATTTTAGTGAGCTGCTCAGACTGCAAAAACGGTAGTGGAGTGGTGATGTGGACAGTGTTAAACTGTATGAAACTGTAACTTTATTAAATATTTACAGTATATAGAAAATATCACTTTGACCTAATATAATATTTTTTACTTCTAGCTGATTGAAAGTGTTGTTTTGTTTTTAACAATTAAATACTGGAGCAGTTTTCTTATCCACCGCAACATGAGTTTTTATTTTTATGCTTTGGATTGGAAAAATATGCTAACATGAACATTTTTTAAGTGGAATATATATTTGAAAAGCTCCAGTCATGTTTTCTTAGGGCCAATACTTATCACCGATTTCATGTTACTGAATTGTCTGTTTCCTATTTTTTAAATTTTTTTATGTATCCCTTTAAAAAAGTTTTACATTAAGTTTACCCTAAGCTACAGAGCTAAACTGTTAACTTTGGTATTTTCATAATTTAACTATAGACCACAAGTGTTACCAGTTAATTTTTTGTTAACAGAATGAAATTCTGCAGGCTTATTGTTCAGAGACCATCAAATACTAAAATAAATAAAAATCCCTTACATACTTTTTGGCTAATACAATTTGTACAGAAGTATTTATTCATAACCAATAAACCTCCGATTCTCTAAAGAATCGCAAATCCAAGAATGGCAGTTACTTTCTGTTCCCTCCAATCTTTGTAGGGATGAAAAATCATGGAGGGTGGGAGTGTCCTGGGAAAGTTTTCATTTAATGAAACAAATATATTTGTAGTAAAGCTGTTTCTTTTTGGAGCCGTGACTCCTTTGGTTCTGGTGTTTCAGAAGCACGTTGTAGGCGCCTTCGGTCATTGTTTTTATCCATACAGTCTCGTGTTTGTTTTTCTATGGGTGTGTTGTTAGCTAGAAGTCGTTTGCTGTTAGGAATCATAATTGAACTTACTTTTAACACTGAATTACCTTAATGTGATGCAAATAAGCCACACTGAGTGCTGGCACAGTGGATTAGAGCACACTCACTGGTGGCACTGTGTAGTGGAGTAGCTGCTGGTACTGTGGAGTGGAGAACACTGACCGCAGGCACTGTCAGTAGTCACCACTACCTCAAGTTTAAATACATAGACATATAGAGATAGACGGTGCATTCACTGTGTTTCCCAGTAGACATGATACGTCAGCGCGTCAGCCTTATTGCGAGTGGCAAAAGTGCCATTTAAACTAATACAGGTAGATGTGGAAACCAGGTTTTGTGATGAAAAAACAATGTTTAAAACAGTATCGTTTACATACAACAGATTTTGGCAAATCTTTTAAATGCAATTATTTATATCCATTTATATACTAATAATGGCAATTATTAAATAATAATAATAATTATTATTATTATTATTCTGCAGTGGGCTGGCGCCCTGCCCCGGGTTTGTTTCCTGCCTTGCGCCCTGTGTTGGCTGGGATTGGCTCCAGCAGACCCCCGTGACCCTGTAGTTAGGATATAGTGGGTTGGTTAATGGATGGATTATTATTATTAATCATTCCTTCCATATAAGTAACATTTCGGGGACTGCATTCTTCTATCTTCGAAACATTTCCAGACTTTGTCCTGTTCTTACACAACACAGTACTGAAGAATTGCTTAATGCCTGAGTCACCTCACGTATAGATTACTGTAATGCTATTCTATCTGGCATCTCACAAAAACTTTTCCATTGCTTACAACTTCTTCAAAATTCTGCTGACCGCATAATATCCTGCTGTTGTAAATCCACTGAACTTATTACACCTATTCTCTCTCAACTTCACTGGCTCCCTGTTAACTACAGAATACAATACTAAATACTGCTCTTAACATTTAAAGCTCTCCACAACCTCACTGATCTCCTTCAGACTTTCACTCCTCTCACTCACTCAGATCCTGTAATTTGAGAGTATTCAGTCTGGCAATATGGTGCAGCCTTAGTTTATGGAAGACAGACACAACTAAAGACATGAGCATAAAATGATGGTTGTCAATTTCAAACTGTGTTTCCTCAATGTGCTCCTTGAGAAAAAACATCATCAAGTTTGAGAAATGTTAACAGCTAACAACAATCTACATAGTGACTAAATACGTTTAACCAAAACGTTGTTTGGAGGCTCACTTGAGCACATAAATGCATAGCTTTGCTAGCTTAGCCTGGCTTAGCTAAAGTAAAGATTATAAAATGGGATTTTCTAACGGCCAAATATAACCAAAACAATTGTTCAGCCTTACCTATGAAATGTAATCCCACGGAATCTGGTTTGGAGCGTACAGCGGTTTGTACATTCCCAAGCAGCACATTATTCATTACTTCACTCCACAGCAGTGCCACTCACAATATGGCAGCGACGTTGACGTACAATTCTGCTAGCCATGAGGCGTCTAGTTATTCTATGTCTATGTTTAAATATGTCACCATGGCAACTTGTTGGCGTGCACGCTTTACCTTAAGTTTAGTTTATAGGTTGTGTTGTGTTGTTTGGGCGCCACTTACTGACTTTGGGAAGCCGCTGGGTTTGACTCTTGGGCACTGTGCGAGTGCAAGTGCGCGTGTGCTTTTGGCACGGGTTGCGTCTGGCATCCGTGCATATATACAACCTTCGTAAACATTACTAAACGAAGGTTTTATATGCAGTGGTGTGCGTGTTCGGGCGGCGGTTGTATTGTGACCTGAAGTTTAGTTTACAGGTTGTGTTGTGTTGTTTGGGCGCTACCTACTGAGTCTGGGAAGCCGCTGGGTTTGACTCTAGGGCGCTGAGTCGCAGTGCGCGTGCGCTTCGGTGCGTCTGGTGTCTGGCGTCCGTGCATATATACAACCTTCGTTTAGTAATATAGATAAGACTGACTGACTGACATATGGCATAAAAAAATTATTCTCATAATTACAAGCTGTCATAATTTCTCCTGTAATTGAGTTTATCTGAAGCAAAGCTTAATTAAAAAAACAATAGACTTTTGAGGCACTTTGCGACCAACCCTGTATAATTCTCAACAATGAATGTAAAGAAAATGCTTGTCATAACCTTAAGTTGTCCTGATTCCCAATCGTTAACTATACTCCAACTTTTTTCCTTTTAAAATATACATTTATTCTATTTATATAGGTGTTTTGCCTATTGTATTTTATTTTTTACATTGTGCCAATTAGACATTCTTAATTTGTTGAGGTATAATTATAAATATTGATTACCATTATAATTGTAACTATATGACACACCCTTAAAAAAGTCACAAATCTATCAAATGTTCATAAGATGTTTATCAAGAATATACAAAGTTAATACACTTAACAAGTTTACAAGTAAAATAAACAAATTTTGCTCTTATACAAACAAGCCTATTGTATACAAAGCAGCAATTTCAAATATCTCTTTATCGTTTATGTTTCTTATTGAAAGTGTGAGCTGCTCTTCTTAACACAAGCTCACCATCCAAACTCAGATAAGCAGTGTCCATTTTAATTGAAAGAGAAAATGATAAGGCTTAAATTCATTAAAATCTGTCTTGCTGCACTCAGTTTATTGGAAGTTTGCTGGAAAAAAAGACATGCTCTAGCTGAACTGCTGCATAAAAATGCACTACAACTAAATAACTGTAAGGCTTAGAAAAGTAGGTGCTGAAAATTGTGATCGACCAATTCACTGATCGCCAATTGAGTCTCTTATAGTGATAACTGGCCATTTTAGATTGGCAGTCGATTCATTGGAGCATCACTAAAGCAATACATACTGTGCCCCAAGAATTTTTTTATTTTTACATTAACTCGAGTTGCATTGGGCTATTTGAGGCCTTTGGAGATGGCGCAATACGGATGTGTTATGAAGATGCTGAGCTCATGGGCCGTTAGTGACAACAGAATGATTCAGATGCCACATGGCGCCGACTTGGCGTTTTAAGTTCAAGTGTTAAATATTATTCATTACAGGATCTTTGTTAGGGTGAAAAAAATAAAATTGTTCATTACAGGATCATAGTAAAAGTGAAAATATGTCTGACATGATGAAAGTCTTTACATCAATATTAATAAAGGTGTATATATTTTTAACTGCTGTATACATATATGTGAGTGTGCCACAATGTCTATTGTTGGTTCCTGCCTTGGGGAAAAAAGCCTATCACCTCTTGCTACCCTAAACTTGGATTAATTTATTTTAGAAAATTGACAGATGAATTGAAAGAGAAATAAGTATGTGTATAATATATCCTTTTCCCTGGAGGTATTACTATCACAGAATAACTAATTAAGTTAATTTAATCTGTATTTATTAAGCTGATTGCAAGCATACAGTGCATACTAATGAAATTATACAAACATGTGGGTAACCTCTACATGGGGTGTCAGCGCTTTTTCTAAATGCCTTCACAACACACTTGCCTAGAAGCCAGTGCAAGCTACATAAATAGTCTTGAAACTCGACATCACACACTTAAAGGGCTGTCAATTAAAACACATTATCTTGTTTATCTTTCTTCTGATATTTTTCTAGATATTCTAACCATTTTCTCCGGTGTCCTTTTGAAAGTGACATATTCTGTTAACTGCCAACCTAGTTGGCGCTGAATGACAGAGAGCCTTTTACATTTGCTACTCATCCATTTGTTAGAATGGTAGGGTACAGACTGCTGGCCTATGCTGTTTCTTTCACTTTGTACTACATGTATGTATGTAAAACAGTGGTTCAGTGGTTAGCACTGCTGTCTTATACCTCCACGAAACAGGGTTTGACCTCTGGCCTGGTATTTTCCCCATATTGGCATAACTGTTTCTTACATATCCAGTTTTCATTTTCCATACGAAAAGTATAAAGGTTAGTTGCCCAAAGGAACAGTCTTTTACCACCACTGACAATGAATTTGAATTAAGTGAACTAGACAAAGAATGTGTGAACATAGCGATCACAAGTGACAAAGTTTGTTATGATCAACTGTAAAGAGTGTTGAACGAAGGTAACAATAAAGTGAACTTCATCCCACAGGTGTGCATCTCATATGTCTGAAGAAGAATCTTTCAGTTAGATCTTCCCAACAAGTATATCCATTAAGCCCTTTATGTTTCTTATTAGCCGTCAACAATCCGGTCAGGATGGGGAGCTTGCACTGGTATGGCGCGTTGCCACACCCACCACACAAAGTAACCACTTGGGATCCTAGTTTGCATCCCCCCAGGCAGACACGAGGTCCAGTCCCACCCCCAGGAAATGACCATCTATCTGCCGCAGCCAGGTGTTACTCGGGCGTCCCCTTGGCCTGGTCCAGCCGCTCGGGTCCTCAGCAATAAGGATCCTGTGAGATGGATCACTCTCTGGGAATCGCACCACATGGCTATAGTACCGTAACTGATGCTCCCTCGCAATGCAGTTAACGTGCCTCATTTGCAACTCCATGAGCAACCGCTCGTTCGACACAAACTCAAACCAGCAGTACCCTAGGATTCTCAGAAAAGACACAGTACCAAAGGAGTCCAGTCTTCGTCTCAGGTCACTGGATAACGTCCATGTTTTGCAACCATATAGCAAAACAGGGAGTACTAGGACTCTAAAGACTTGGACCTTCGTTCTTTTGCAGAGGTGCCCCTTACCACTGACCTCATGAACCCCCATGATATCCCAATCTATCTACTGACTTCATTGGAAAAGTCACCAGCGACATGAATATTACTGCCAAGGTAAGTAAACCTCTCGATTAGGGTGAAATTCCCCCCCGCAGAAAGACACACTGCTGATGGCTGTACCCAAGAAGTCATTAAACCATCAGTAATGGTTGGCATTTATGGAGATTCAAGGTGGCCACATAAACTCTTTCCTGGACAAACCACATCTTGTGTCACACTGATGCTAAATTGTGACAACTGGATATTTTTCTACATGCAGTATTTTTTATACTGTGGAAGGGTGGGCCCATAAACCATACAAAAGCATCACCTGAAATGATGGTGTCTGCTGTTCACTTTATGCAGTTAGCCACATTAGCCAGAATGGAATACAGCTGTGACTTGGGAAGTCTGTGACATTTGGCTGAATGCAGCAGCAGAAACAGGCTGTATTGTGACACACCATGATGATTTTAATAGTTGTATTTTTGTAACATGCTGGCATTGTAAAGCAGTTCAATTGTAAAAAGAAACAAAACAAAAAGCCTACAGTATTAAAAGCAGTCCGTGTTTATGCTTGATGCTAAATAACATAGCCTGTTGTGCTCTTTCCTAAACCTTGCAGAGATATTAAGGTGAAATTCAATTTGCATGATATACAAACAGCAGGCAGTAAGTTTATGAGTTATCGGTTTGTAGTCTCTTTAATGACACACGTACTTTGAAAAGCAGCATGTAATAGAATAACACAGCCCATCTAAAAAAGCTTGAAAATCTGTCGGTGTCTCCTGCTCAGTTGTATTAGCTCCAAAGTTTAATACTCTTAGCAGCAACTAAGCTACACTCAGTTTGAAGCCTTTAATTTTTCCTAAAATGTTTATATGTCTATGAATGTTTTTCACTATCTGTATGGACACTGAGTTGAGCTCTAAGAAAAATAAATTCTTTTTAAAGAAACCAAGGCAGGTTACAAAAATGCACCCAAAGCTCACTGACAGCTGTTTTTGTCGCTTCCTATTGACATTTCTCACTAATGGGGTATCATTTACACTCGCTTTTCATCCTGATGGCTTGGTCTTCAAAAGCAAAGCTATGTGCATGATTGTTGCTTGAAAGCATCGATCAGTTATCATTAGCACACTCTTTAATTACAGAATGCGCCACAGTAGCTGGAATAAAGGAGATGGCATATGATTCAGATATCAGCATTATGTTTACTGTATTCGGCTGACTGCAGGGATTGTTAATGGACTGTGTTCTTCAAATGTGGAGTGTTTGTCTTCTAAAAAAATAGCAAGACTATGAACCCATACGCTTTGGCTATTTTCAAACATTAGAAGAATATAAAATGTTTGCTTGGTAGAGATAATGACTGAAATAAAAGGAACATTTTTGTGTCAACAGCAAATTGTCTAAATTGAGAGGATATGGCAAGCAGAATGGTAGTATCTGACTGAGTGTGTTGGATGATAACATTGTAACATCTATTTAATCTTTGTTTCATATACTGCTGCCTAACTTTTCCACAGATGCTGGTCTGTAAGAAGTTTGCGCACACTTCATGTCTTTTTGTGTGTTTGCTCTTGCATCCTAAAGAATTACTTGTTAGGTGGAGTGGTGTCTCCATGTTGCCCCTGCAATGCATTGAACTCAAGTCCCATCCAGTGTTGTGTCTGAGGCTAGCAGGATTGATTCTGGATCCTTTTCACTCTAATGCCAGGGTGTCAAGTTTGGAACTTGAAGAGCTACATTTTTGTGTTCCACCTACTTTTTTAATTAGTGACCACATCTTGCAACTATTGGAACAAACTTCTTTTTTCTTTTAACTTTCTTTTGTAAGATTCAGACTCCTTAACTGAGATGAAAAGTGAGCCAAGATATAACCAGATAACGCGGGGGTTGCAGTGTCATTTTCCAGAGGACCCCAGTTTTACTCAAAAGAATTTATTGGTTAGTAGCCTATTCTTGCTTTTAATAACATGTGATTTCATTTTATGTCTTATCAGTGCTCACATTCTGGTTCACCAGAGCACCATCAACATGTCTTATGGAACACTGTAGGTCAGTATTTCTCAGACCTTAATTCTTTTTGAAATATTTTATTGAAACAACTGGAATTTGGCCATCTTTTGGCTTTATTATGTTATTGTTGTTTCTCTGCTGATTAAGGAAAACAATTATGGTTTCTGCAACTTAAAAAGCAAATCAGGTCACTGGATAACGTCCATGTTTTGCAACCATATAAACTGACTCAAAAGATGTCGGTTCTATTTGCTGCAGTATTTCCTTACTAATTAAGAAGGTGGCTGAAGTGAAAACCTGCAGCCAGTATTGCTCTCCGTTATCAAAATTTGAAATGTTGATCTAATCAAAGGTGTGGGTGTGGAAAAAAAAAAAGCCTATGGATTGTTTCGACAAGAACAAACTTCGAGTTTTCTATACTAATTGGAACTGCTCAACTGCTGTTCCTTGTGGTTTCTCTTTTTGGTCTCCTTATTCTTCCAGTTTTGTTTACATAAATAAAAAAGAGCTCCACTGTTAAAAAGACATACTGTATATCCTCTTTGTCAATGTCAATGTCAATTTATTTATATAGCACATTTAAACAAACATAGTAATGCTGTGGCCAAAGTGCTTTACAAAAATAGAACAAATTAACATAAAACATAAATAGAAATAAAATATATGAACATAAAATAAAATACATAATAAATAGAAGTAATGTTATATACATAAAGTGCTGGGGAGGCAGCATTAAGAAGAAAGACGCCTCACGCCTGGACAAACTGGTGAGGAAGGCAGGCTCTATTGTTGGCATGGAGCTGGACAGTTTAACATCTGTGGCAGAGCGAAGGGCGCTCAGCAGGCTCCTATCAATTATGGAGAATCCACTGCATCCACTAAATAATGTCATCTCCAGACAGAAGAGCAGCTTCAGCGACAGACTGCTGTCACTGTCCTGCTCCACAGACAGATTGAGGAGATCGTTCCTCCCCCAAACTATGCGACTCTTTAATTCCACCCGGGGGGGTAAACGTTAATATTTAACATTATACATAGTTATTGTCTGTTTTTTTTCACCTGCATTATTATCATTCTTTAATATTATTTATTGTATCAGTATGCTGCTGCTGAAGAATGTGAATTTCCCATTGGGATTAATAAAGTATCTATCTATCTATCTATCTATCTATCTATCTATCTATCTATCTATCTATCTATCTATCTATCTATCTATCTATCTATCTATCTATCTATCTATCTATCTATCTATCTATCTAAAAAATAGAAGTAATGTAATATAATCACAAAGAGGAAGCCATCAGTATTGCTGAAGGTAACTGAATGCAAGTGAGTAGAAATGAGTCTTTAATCTTGTTTTAAACAGTTCAGTTGTAGACGACTCCTTTATATGATGAGGTAAAGAGTTCCACAGGCGAGGTGCGACAGCTGCAAAAGCCCTGTCCCCCTTGGTTTTACACTTGGTATGAGGGACAACCAGAGACAGCTGACCAGAAGATCTAAGCACTCTAGATGGCTGATGTAAAACACACAGTTCAGATAAATAGGCAGGAGCAAGCCTATGTAAAGATTTAAAAACTAGCAGCAGGATTTTAAAATCAACTCAAAAACTGACAGGCAGCCAGTGTAAAGAAGCTAAAATAGGAGAGACAGAGTCATACTTTCTTGCCCCAACCAGAAAGCGAGCGGCAGCATTTTGTACCAACTGTAACCTGTGCATCAAGGATTTGTTAATCCCAGAATACAGCGAGTTGCAGTAATCGAGGCGAGAAAAAATAAATGCATGAGTAGCTATCTCAATATCCCTAGAAGATAAAAAAGGCTTTATCTTACCTAATAGACGAAGTTGGAAAAAGCAACTCTTGACTACAGAATTTATTTGTTTCTCAAAAGAGAGTTTACTGTCAAAGGTAACACCAAGATTGCGGACTTGAGGTTTGGAAAAGACAAAGAAAGAGCCGAGAAGTCCAAGACCAATTTGGGCTTTAGCTGATGGACCCACTATAAGCACCTCCATTTTATTTTGATTTAGATCAAGAAAATTATTAGCCATCCAGGATCTTAATTCAGACAGACAGTTGTGGAGTTGATTTGTTGTAGAGTTGCAGACAGGAATATAAACTTGAGTATCATCAGCATAGTAGTGAAAAGAAATGTTAAATTTCCTAAAAATTGCTCCAATAGGGTGAAGGTATATGGAGAATAAAATAGGACCCAAAATGGATCCCTGAGGAACACCATATTTAAGAGGAGCAGTAGATGAAGAAGAGGAATTAAAAGTCACTGAAAAGTGTCTACCAGTTAAATATGACCTGAACCAGTTAAGAGCAGCCCCTTTAAGCCCAACAAGATGTTCAAGCCGCATCAGCAATATTTCATGGTCAATAGTGTCAAAGGCAGTGGACAGGTCAAGGAGGAGAAGGACTGCCACATCACCTGAGTCAGTAATAAGAGAGATGTCGTTGAACACTTTCAGGAGTGCCGTTTTAACACTATGATAACGCCTAAAGCCAGATTGGTAGATCTCAAATAAATTATTAGAGTTAAGGTGATCAACCAATTGATTATAAATAATTCTTTCTAGAATTTTAGCCAGAAATAGCAGTTGGGAAATTGGACGAAAATTAGCTAAAACTCCAGGGTCTAATTCTGCCTTTTTAAGACAGGGGCGGACTGCAGCATGTTTAAAAAATGAGGGCACAACACCCAAACTAATAGAATCATTGATGATGGCTAATAAGGGTGGGCCCAACACATCAAAGGCTTCCACTAGGAGACGTGGTGGTACAATATCCAGAGGACTGGGAGCTGGTTTAAGGGTGTCAATAGTTCTTTTTAGCTGTGAAAGTGAAACTAGATCAAAGGATTCTAAGACAATGTCATGATTAACAGTAGAAAGTTCGTAGCCCGTTTGAACAATGCCACGGCGGATAGTATCAATTTTGCTGACAAAGAATGATAGAAACTGGTCACATGAATGAACAATGCTATTTGATCCCATCACAGAGTGGGGGTGAATGGCCGCATTTATTGAATTAAATAAGACCCTAGGATTCTTTGAATGACGGGAAACTAAATCGGCAAAGAAATTTTGTTTCGTTTTCTTAACTTCAGCCTGGAAATTGAAAAGAGAAGTCCTAAAAATCTGTTTAGAGACAATCAGTCCATCTTTTTTCCAACGGCGTTCAGCAGTTCGACAGGCGCGGCACAGTGATCGTGTATTTTCATTAAGCCAAGGAGCAGGTCTACCCTTATTACTACGTATCTTGGGCGGAGCAATTGAGTCTAAAATCGTTTTACAGGAGGAATTAAATTTTACAACAGAATCATCGATATCATTATTTTGGTCATGCACATAAAGACTAGAGAAAATGGTTTTAAAATCAGATATAATAGAAGAATTTAAAAAGCGCGAGTAGCGTGGGGGACAGCTATTAGTAGGGACATCGACAGTAATATTCAGGTCCATCATTATAGAAAAATGATCAGTAAAAGAAACATCACATAAATCAATATTATTCACTGAAATATCACGAGTAAGAACGAGATCGAGGGTGTGACCGAGAGAGTGGGTTGGCGTATTAATATGCTGTATAAAATCAAATGAGTTCAAAAGTGATAAAAAGTCGTTGACCAAAGGTTTCAATTGACAACAAACGTGAATGTTGAAATCACCAACAATAAGAACTTTGTCATGAGAGAGGGTGATATCAGCCAAGAGATAAGAGAATTCAGAAATGAAGATATCATTAATTACAGGAGGTCTATAAACCACAGCAAACAGTACAGAAGGGGAGCTGCACACTTCGAAAAGTTGGAGTTCAAAGCTGCTAAACGGACCCCTTGTAAGGCTCCGATACAAGAACATACTTTTAAAAATAGTGGCAATGCCCCCCCAACGACGAGTCAGGCGAGGAGAGTTTAAAAATGAGTAACCTGGTGGAGTCGTCAGTAAAACAAGAAGAGTTACCATTTAAAATCCAAGTCTCAGTGATGAAGAAGAAATCCAGATTATTTGAGGTAATAAAGTCTTGCAGAATAAAAGTTTTATTAGACACTGATCTCACGTTCAAGAGAGCAGCCTTGATAGATGAAGAGCTCGCTGCAGGATGAGCACGGGTGAGCGTGCGAAGATTAGCAGTGTTTACTACTCGATTGCAGGCCAAGGAAAAGTGATGCTGTCTTGAAATGGAGAGATTAAATCCGGTGTCCAGCGCCCATGAACCAGTGATGGAGTCCTGAGCAGGAGAAGATGGGTCATAAACGACTCGCAGGCATCGGGAAACAAAGCTCTGGGATTTGAGTCGGCGTTGTTTAACGGCAATTCCTGCTCTTTTCCCACGACGGCGGTGGGTGCGTTTGTGTCTCCGAGGGGCATTCAATTCACTGATACAGGTGAACACCGGTGTCCAGGTGAAGAAGTCAGGAGATGAATAAAACAAAGGTGGAGGTTCACAAAAAAATCCAACCAGGAGATGAAAATTAAGAGGAAAGCAAGCCAGAAAATATGTTTAGTAAAGACTCACGATCATAGGACAGTGGCCGTTGGGATAAACTAAAACATAAAAACAAAGTTAAAACATAGAGTAGAGAGACGAGCAGACAGCCAGCCACACCATTCGGCGCCATCTTTGAATGTCATTTGTCTTTGTTTAAACATTACAAGTGCTGGGAGTCTCCATGGTTCAATTTTATATTATGAGCACCATGTCTGGCTCCTGTTTCTTCCCTTCATTCCAACAACTCAATGAAGCTTTCTCCAAAATCAAAAAGTGGAGTGTATATTTTTATTTAGCTTCTCCAGTTAGCTCAGCTGTTGTATAAGTGCTCTTCAGTTAGCATTTAGTATTAGTACTGTACTGTACAGCAGCCTTTCCTACTGTATATGGCAGAAACATTTCAGGACTTTGAATTGGGTAGGAAAACCAAAGTACCTGGACAAATTCCACATTGAAAGTAATTGTCAGGTAGCTGTGCTAAAAATGCACCACCATGCCACTCCAGTATCTACTCAGTTCTTAATCAGGGCCTTGGGAATTTACCGTCACTAATGGTTGTGGCTCCCCACAATCCTGAAACTGCATAATTGGATTACAAGATTGATAGTTTGAAAAGCTGTATGAGGCTGGTTATTTCTAATAAATTCCAAAGACAATTTTCCCTTGGTGTTCTGTATTCCACACTCATGACTTCTCTTTGAGCGGCTCAAGCATCCACAATATGGCTGTGACTTTGCTTCTACAGTTTATCATTTATTTGAGGCTTTAAGGGGTAATTGTTTTTTTGGAAGTGACTGTGAGTTCAAAGAATTCATGAATACACGGCAAGTTAAAAACAGCTTCTCATTGACAAATGATGTACTTGTGTGATTTGTATTGAAGTTGGATTTTCTTTGTCCTAACCTTTTCATAAGGGTTAGTGGCAGCAACACCAAACATGGAACCGGATCAAACCCTTGATGAGTTGGCAGTCCATAACGCATATTTTTACTGGGCAAATTTAGAGTCACCAGAAAACTTAATTTACATGTTTTTTTGATTGTGAAAGGTAACCGCTGTACCCCAAAACAGTAAATTGAAGAGTGTTCAAATTACCCACAGACATAGTTTATCCTGGTATTTGATCCCAGGTATTGGTTTTGTGTCAGAAATGCTAAACACTGCACTACCAGGTCTGTGTGAATTTTACTAAAATACATTGCATGTTCTTGTGACTTACCTTCATAGCTGGATGTGGCCCCAATTTAACTGTATTCAATTCTTTGCTCTTACATCCAACAAATAATCACTGGCAATGCTCTTTTTATAGCTTCTGTATAAGTGCAAAATAGGGTTTTGCTATCTCAAGTATTGATTTTAGGAGTCCAATTACCATAAATTTAGTTCATATTCTGCCCCTTGCAGCTAGGCAGGTTAAATCCTCTCTGACCAAAGCCACAAAGGGAGGGAGGTGTCGGGATCAGCTGAGCACGTTCCTATAATAAATGCAGTCCTCTTAGCTTTGGTTAAAGAGGCAGACAGATGAAGAATCTTGGGTTAGAAAGCTGCAGCTCCCAAAAGCCTCCAATATAGTCAAACGTGGCGCACCTGTAGCTAATGATTGATTGCTAATAGCTTAATTAGATGCCCCAGGCTATAAATCCATAGGAGCCCCAAGATCAAATCTTCAGACACAGTTGACTAATAAGATGCTGACTTCTTTGTGGTCTTCTTTCATGCTTGTATAAGCACTAGTGACCACTTTGCAGCTTAGCTGGCAAAGGCATAGCTAATGCTAATAAGTGGGGCAGGCAGCCGCCTTATCAGTTTAACACACAATGTGTTTTTTTATTTGTTTCCAGCTGACCTGATTCCGTCATTCCCCTCAGGAATCTGTCACTATCATCAATGTAAGTCATCTAGAGGTGATAGATATTAAAAATTGAGAGGTTTCTGTTTTATTTTTTTGTTATCTCTGCATTGAGACTCTAATATGGCTTTTTGGTATCGGAAATGAAAGACCTTAAACTTGGCTCTACCATTTTTCATGAGGGTGGTTTTTGTGTTTCATTTTTCTACAGTAAATATTAAGAAGCATTTCTTTACTTAACTGTTAACACTATTGAAGAGTAGATGGTTACACTTTTCATAATGTATATGACACTATTCTATAACTCTGTGACAGGTGAATGTATTTCACGAGTACAGCAAGCAAATGAATGGCTGACATCTTGGTGTGATGATTTGGTTAGCACGTTGTATTTGTGTTCGTGTGGATTTTCTTTACCCTCTCAGGTATGATCCCCCATTGTGTTATAATGATTGGTAACTCTAAATTGACACAGTGAAGGTGTGTATGTGATTTTCCTGTGCCCCGCAAAGGAATGGTGCTGCATCCAGAAATTATTTTAATTTTGTACCTGATGTTGCTAGGGTAGAGTTTGATTTCTTCCCTTTAAACTGAGCAGGTTCAAAATATGTATGGATGGACATGTTGCTTTTTTCCCTAAATGTTTTCTAGTTTTGTGTGGCTTCTCATAATATATACTTGCATCAATGTAGTTCAAGAACCTGATTAAGAAAAAATCTTAGTCCTCCACAGCTGTACTGACTATCACTGGAAATTTGTGTGCAGATTTCTCCAAAATAAAAGAGAAAGGTAAACACTTCCACCACATACCCTCACCCCCAATAAGGGCAGACATGACATGAAATAGTTGCCCATAAATGTAAGGGAACTGTAGTGGTTACAAATCATTAGCATGGTATATTAATTGAAAGTTATTATTAGAGGGGTAGCAGAATACATACTTTTACACAAGCAACAAGTACTCAAGCGATCATTAACTGTCAGGTAGTGTGGGATATTAGCCAAGACCTTAGACTTTAAACTCAGTTCCTGCCTCTTCATTTTGTAACTATGAACAAGTCATCTTCCCTTTTTCTGTTTTAATTATGAAAAAAGGGTGGGAACATTTGTGTTTTACTCTGATGCTTAATGTACCTTGGGATAATATTAAATATTGAAAGCCAATATGTAACATGCTTGCATTATTTAACAGAATATTTACATCTATCTCTTAAAAATGGTTGTCGGTTTTCTTTTTAAGCATTTTGAAGCTAAACTGTGTCTGAAATATTGGCCTTCATTTGGTGCAGAAGACTCTCGGCAGTGCTGCGATCGGCATGCAAAATTCCTATAATGCTATAATTCCCATTTCTTCGTTAAACATAAGCAATGAGTGATGAGATTTGAACCTAAAATTTACAGTCTCTCTCTTTATAATTTTTGTTTGTCCACCTCACCAGCATAGTCCATTTTCAACCATTTGGTAATCTTCACTAATCCATCCATTTGCAAAACCAATTATGGTTTCCAGTTATGGGGCTATAGAGGACGGGCACAAGATAGGATCCAATACCAGACATACCGCCACTCAACTAAATGGTGTACTTCACAAATCCACTCTTACTTATACAGAGTCTGTTTAGAGTCTGCATCAATTTAAATGAGCGTTTTAAGATTGGATTGACACAGGCAAAACCTGCAAACTCCACATAGCCATTGGTGTGTGCAGGGATTCAAACCCCCTCTCCTCAAGCTGTGAAGTCCTAATGTACCACTATGCTGCCCTGTAATTAATCATCTATTCACAAACCCTTAGAGGGCTTGGCATTCAGTATCAGGTGTGCCATAACTATAAATAAGATTTCTATCCACCCATTTTTTTAAAGCTTCTTTAATTTAGTGCAAGGACAGAGCGTGCCAGAGGGACAATTTACACATGTTAGCTATCAGAAGAGCTTGTGTTTGGGAGAAAAATTGGGGAATGTTGAGCAAATCCATCCAGTCTGTTCTTGTTTACTGTTACAGTTAGATAGGTTTTGTTTAAGCTTGTGTATTTAGGATAAGGTGGAATTCTTATGATGTATATAGTATATAGCCCTGTTCCCATATTTTGCCGTTATTATTGAATGCCCTATGAGAACTGCTCTCATCAGGCTTATATTGTGCCTGTTGGTGTCTTGTAACCTCCACATGTGCTAATAAACCATGTATGAACCTGTTGATTCTCTTGTGTTTTATTGCACAATATTATGTGGAATATGTCTGGAATTATCATACTATTCATTTAAAAGCAACACCTTAGTAAACAGCAATTTTCACATTCACAAGCCTAACTTTGTAAAAAGAAAATGTAGGACCTTCAGAAGGAATCAAGTGACCACAGACTAGCCATACATCTAAAAGTCACTCAGTTACTAAGTAATTTGCACTATTCACTGAATATCATTGAGGACTGATTTATTTTTTTAGTCCACTTTAAGATAAGTAAGTATTTAGCCATGTTTTTGTGTTCTGCATTGATGAGTGTACCATAGTGGACTTAAAAAAAAAATTATCATATATGTTTATTTGTTGACTGCAACGGGTTCATATGCCAAAGCTCCATCTCTAAGAATACATCAAATGTTGTACTACAGCTTCCCAGGTATGATGGTGTTCACTATCCAGAGACTATTATTTTTAAAAGAGTATTTATATAGGCATATAGTAGCATTAAAAAATGATAGTTTCTGGTTGAACAAAAAGCACACACTCTAGAGTAGGAGCTAAAATCCCATAATACATCTCCTTCTTGACATAACCGTTAGGCCTAGGCTTTCTATCAGCAGTTATTAATCAGTTACTTTTAAGCTTGTAGTATATAATACACATAAAATAATATCATTATACAGTGTATTTTGACAAATTTACATGTAAAAAGGATACGTGTGAATATATACATTTTATTTCTTTATTTTTATTTATATAAGTCAGTCAGTCATTATCCAACCCGCTATATCCTAACACAGGGTCACGGTGGTCTGCTGGTGCCAATCCCAGCCAGCACAGGGTGCAAGGCAGGAACAAACCCTGGGCAGGGCGCTAGCCCACCACAGGGCACACACACACTCCCACATACCAAGCACACACTAGGGACAATTTAGGATCGCCAATGCACCTAACCTGAGTCTTAAAGAAACACCTAACCTAAGTCTTTTGACTGTGGGAGGAAACTGGTGCACCCAGAGGAAACCCACGCAGATACGGGGAGAACATGTAAACTCCACACAGGGAGGACCTGGGAAGCGAACCCAGGTCTCCTTACTGCGAGGCAGCAGCTCTGCCACTGTGGCATCCTTTATATAAGCATAATTAGTATATTTTAATGTTATTCTTACTATCTAAGTTTGGTTCCTGCCTTACATCTGCTAAACAGTATCCAGTTATAAATAGAGGTACAGTGATCCCTCGCTATATCGCGCTTCGCCTTTCGCGGCTTCACTCCATCGCGGATTTTATATGTAAGCATATTTAAATATATATCGCGGATTTTTCGCTGCTTCGCGGGTTTCTGCGGACAATAGGTCTTTTAATTTCTGGTACATGCTTCCTCAGTTGGTTTGCCCAGTTGATTTCATACAAGGGACGCTATTGGCAGATGGCTGAGAAGCTATCCAGCTTACTTTCTCTCTCTCTCTCTCTCTCTCTCTCTCTCTTGCGCTGACGTAGGGGGGTGTGAGCAGGGGGGCTGTGTGCAGCTGCTTCGTGAAGCGACATGCTGCACGGAGCTTCGCATACTTAAAAGCTCAAAGGGCACGTATTGATTTTTTTTATCTGTCTCTCTCTATCTCTCTCTCTCTCTCTCTTCCTGCTCCTGACAGAGGGGGTGTGAGCTGCCGCCTTCAACAGCTTTGTACCGGCGGTGCTTCGCATACTTAAAAGCCAAAAAGCCCTATTGATTTTTTTTTTGACTGCTTGCTTTGCACTCCTTTGAAAAGGAAGATATGTTTGCATTCTTTTAATTGTGAGACAGAACTGTCATCTCTGTCTTGTCATGGAGCACAGTTTAAACTTTTGAAAAAGAGACAAATGTTTGTTTGCAGTGTTTGAATAACGTTCCTGTCTCTCTACAACCTCCTGTGTTTCTGCGCAAATCTGTGACCCAAGCATGACATTCTAAAAATAACCATATAAACATATGGTTTCTACTTCGCGGATTTTCTTATTTCGCGGGTGGCTCTGGAACGCAACCCCCGCGATGGAGGAGGGATTACTGTATTTTTAATCTCTCCACATCATAGTGTCAACCTTTAATCTTGTACATGATCACATACATTAACAAGCATGCCTTTTCAGAGTTTTCCTAACATTCAGCTTTGATAGCTGCACAGGTTGATGGCTTCTTAGACAATACAGTTAAAATCTGTGCAACCATAGCAGCATAGATGATTGCCAAGGTGGAATTCAAGAAACATGATGGTCGCATTTTCATACTCAATTCAGTCAAATTAATTTACTGGCAGTCTGCAAAGAAGGTAAAAAACTGGTTGTTCTTGGGGATTAAGCCAGGCACGGGTCAAAGCCGAAAGGGAAACAAGATCACTTCCCAAGAGAACAAATAAGAATAATGACCAGGGCTTTAGACCCATGTAGCAGGAGGATCTGTCTTCATTAGATGGCATTTGTAGCTTAAACAATCAGTTATTCCTGGAGTATCTGACGTTAAGCCAGGTTGATAGACATTCTTTCTGTGCTCAGACAGGGCTTTCATCTGTACAGATATCTCGTCACTTCCAAATATTTAACTAAATTCTGAATCCTTGGCTCCAAAAGTGGTATTGAACAGAAGAGCTGACTCTTTTGTTCCCTTAGTTAGCATTCTCTCCAGGCTGCAGCCAGATATCATTCTCTTCCATAGATCCCTTGACTTCTCACAAATGTAGGAGTATGTTTAGCAGTAAATCTTTAAAATGTACAGGTCTCCCTTCTGAAACTGCATAATGCACTTCTTTACTGAGGTAACTAATCTGTTTTATTTCAGATAAGATCAGATGGTTTTAAAACCTCTAAAGAAAATTATACTTAGTCCTTAATCATTCCCATCTCTGCACAAATTATGAGGACCACAAAAGATCAGTAATGCCTCCAAGGGGGCTAAAGGCACATACATGGCTAACGTCTCCCCTGGCAGAATAGATGTATAGAAAACATTGCTTGTGCTTTTGATGTTAAGACAACTGTGAAATTTCTATAACTGCACTAAAGTATTTGTACACTTTCCAGTTCAAAACATCTGCCCTTCTTCATAAATTTAGCACAGGAGGTCTTCACAAAACATATAGCTCTAATTGTAACCTGTCATCCTGGAAAAAGAATCTATATTATTCTTATTTAGATGATTGATTTGTACGTCAAGTGGAAAAGAATTAATAAAGAATTCCGCCTTTTCAATGAGCTTCAGTGCAAGCCCACATATTCTGTCAGGAACCTACTTTATCCTGAATTCTGAAATTAATTCACATCATTTTAACATTTAAAAATTTACAAAAAAATCAGCTAGAGTTGTCCTGGTTTTTAGTGTCTGGTGTTATAAATCATGATTTTTCCCCCTTCTGCTGAATAGCAGTTTAGGTTTTTCAGGTTATAATAATGAAAGAGAAGCAAAATAAAAGGATCTGATAAAAAGATTCAGCCATTAATTGAAAGTTAAAATAATGGAAGTTAGATTATTCCCTTAAGTTGAGCAAAAACTGAAGAGGTGGGAAAATCCTATAAAATGAAATTCTCAATCAATAACTGTGTCAAACAAAGGAAATAATAGTTTTAGTACTTCTACATACTTGCTTCTCTTTATGTTTAAGGCAAGAAGATTATACTGCAAATGTGTTCTCACTGTGATTTGTATGTCTGAAGTGAAAATAATGGTGCATGATTTGTCCATTGTGCCACTCAGCTTCTTATTGGAATTAGACAAATTTGTTTTGTATATTCAAAATAAATTAGTTCAAATTTAATTATGCACCACCATAGTCTTAAATTCTGAGTCATAATGCAGTTACATTGCATTTTTCATTGCATTTCATTCTGAGGAGATTATGGCTTAATTGAGCCTTTTTTCATATTTGTAACCACTTAGTTATAGCATTAGAGCAAATCAGTTGTGTGTGTCCTGTGGAGGAGGAGGGACTGTGATTGCAGAAATTTACCAAATGGAACAGGATTGAAGCCATAAGTCACCCCATTAGTTTGCACTGGTATTTGTTACTTGTATTGGCATGACAGTGTAATCAGATTAACAACATAAGAAGGGTGCTATAACACTTGTTTATTAACAATGCCCTGGAGCAATGTACTCTGGACGTAAAATGAAAACAGTAGGTTCCTGGAAGATGCTGTTCAATAGAACAGGAATTTCTGGTACAACAGCTTGAACCAGGGGGAGACCTTTTGCAGAATACATATTGGGAAGGGAAGTAGGCCACTGGGAAGAAGTGTACAGTAGTAAAAATCCTATCAGAGGTGCCCATTCACAGCTGGGGTGCTGTTACTGTCAGGAGTTTGTCTGGCAGCCATATGTAAAAGTGTTACATTGTTACATTGCTCCAGACCACTAGTGGGTAGCAGCTGTTTCCTGCTTCCGTACTTAAATGCCTCATAGAGACTTTTAGAAATGTACCATTTGCCAGAGTCTTTAGGGGAACATGAGTAACCCAGAAGTGTGTTCTGTTAGGCTGGAGAGGTGCAGGAAGTACTTCTGGGACTAACCTCATAAGGGTCTCATATAAGTTGGTTAGGTACCCCACTAGATATATAGGGGTACTAAGATCTGTTTAGTTAAACCCAGTGGAGCGTAAAGGATGTTGTTTGGTCTTTTTATATGTTTTGTTTAGTTCCTCCTTGTGTTGAGTAGCTCCTGTGTTGGTATTTTACTGATCTATACGTGTGATAATACCAATACAGTGGAACCTTGGTTCACGAACGTCTCGGTACACATACAAATCGGTTTACGACTAAAAAGTTAACCAAACTTTTGCCTCGGTTCACGACCACACACTCGGTATACGAATAAGCCAGTTTCCCTTTTGGTTTGTACATGTTCAGTCTCTCCCTGTGCATTTCCTGTGCAGCGAGCAGGAGAGAGAGAGTGAGAGAACACGACACACACACACACACACACAGGCAGCGCGAGAGAGACAGACGCACACACACAGGCAGCGCACAAGAGAGAGCACACACACAGGCAGCGCGAGAGAGAGGGGGCTGGATGCATAAGGTAGGAAGACAGTTAAAGAATACACTGGGCTTGATTTTGTTTTCACTTCTGTTTACAGCGATCAGTTCATAGCGTGCATTGTTGCAATGTTACTTTTCTTGGTGGTTTATTAAATTACGGATTTTTTCAAATGTTCATTTTTTTCCCTGTGCTTAAAACTCATTAAAAAAAAAAAGTGTTTTTAGCCAGCGGTTGGTAGTTCTATAGCGCGAACTATTGCAGTGTTAGTTTTCTCTGTTGTTCAAGGTTTTCTCAGTGTTATTCAATGTTTTTACATTTAGTTTACTATTACGCTGTGCATTCTATGGTTTAATTAACTATATTTGTGCTTAAAAACTTAAAACAAATATATATTTTCATACAGTTCGTATGGTCTGGAATGGATTAATTGCATTTACATACAATCCTATGGGGCAAATTGTTTCGGTTCACGACCAAATCGGTTTACGACCAGAGTTTTGGAACGAATTATGGTCGTGAACCAAGGTTCCACTGTACTTGTTCTTCTACTACTAAAACTAACACTGATTTATAGCACTTTGACTTATTTGTTACTATTTCTGGTCACAATGCTCAGTTGTGTTTTCAGTTATGCGTTTAATTTGAAGAAAACTAACCAAGAAATTAGTGTTGTAACCTCACTCTGTTTCATTCTTAGCTGGCCTGCTTTCTTTGCCTGTATGTAGGCTGTCAGTGCTCTTTCCACAGTCAAACATTGTTTAGTTAAAATTCTTATTTGGGTTGGTATAATTCCATTTTAGGGTCTCCAAATCCAATGTGTTCTTTTATATGATATAGGCCCTGGGCCGCTAGTGGCCCCTAGCCACTTTTGTGTATTATGTTCCCACCACACAAAAAGGGATGTAACCTTCATGCAAAACACGAAATGTGCAAGGTGTGTTTGGGAGTTCATGCGGAACATCTTCCAACTCCACATATTGCTTCAATGTGGTGCATGGCCAGGTGCATCAGGGATACGGTTATGAATAAAGAGTGATAATCAGGAGTTCACAGGGAACGCCTCTACCTTATTATTTCAAAATGATCGCTATTTCACCAGTGAGATTATTACTTTGATGCAGTGCATGGCACAGCACACAAGGGCTTTGGCTATGAAGAGTGATGCAGTGCAAAACTGACAGATTTGTAAGATGGAGCCAGAGCTTGTGGTCATCCAATCAGTACAATTCATCACCTGAGCCTCCCATCCCACCCTCCCCATGATAGTTCCTGGTTGAACAAAAAGTATATACCCTGAAGTAAGAGCTAAAAAAAGTACCAGGAACTGAGGTCCTGCAGTGTAAATGTTACAAAAGGATCCGGAAACACTCCTGAGTGTGGCAGAAGCCCAACAAAATAGGGCTCGCTGATTCCTGCAGCACCCCTTGGTGGCACTTCCTGAACCCAGCAGGGCTGAGCCCACAAACTCTTAAGTCACTGCGTGCCCTGTGGGAATCTGGGGTGCAGTAGCAACCCAGGGGGTCTGCCACCTAGTTCTCTGGGGGAGGTAATGTCCTTTGCCTGTTTTCTCCCCGGTCCTTCCATTAACAAGCCAGGTAAGGGCCCAGGCTCTCCGCCACAACAGATACATTGAAAGTTCCACTATAAAATATTTGTATCACAAAAAAAGCCTCTGTTGCAATACAGTATTTTAACATAACTTTGAAAGTATTTGTTGTAGGAAGTTGGGTGTATTCTTATTGAGCATTTGAAATCAGCCATAGTTCTGTTTACATATGCCAGTTGTAAGCTTCCCACCTCTGCACTGCTACATAAATAATCAATGCATAATATGCATTGGTTTATATACTGCTTTAAAAGTCTATCTGATTGATGAAAATCTGTTGAGCAAAACTGTTGATCTGTATAGTCTCACAAATGACCCAAATCTCTTAACAAAAACAGCGCCCTAAATTCTCAGCTGCTGTAAAGGTGTTATACGGCTTAAGGTACTTGACTCCAAAAAAGAAATTAAAAGCGCCATAAAATCCATTTCTTGTAGTCTGAGCACACACGGCACAAAGTCCTAGAACTAGTTCATACAGTGAATAACTCATATTTGTGTATTATATTACCTAATTTAATCCTGTGCATTTTAGTTAATCTTGCTGCTGACAGTATTTAGGAGTCTTTTTTATGATTTTGTCTGATACTGCTGTGATATGGTTCTGCTCACTCTGACCTTATATTTGGATTAAGCTGGTTCAGTAAATGGTGGATGGACAGAAGGATATATTTACCTAATAATACACATTCTGGTAACTTCTGGTGTCATATCAAGGGAAAAGGGATAATTTGGAAAATAACCAATAACAACAATTACAAAAATTGAATCTACTATAATCCAATTATTATCAGTCAAAATTCACTGTTACTCTAAATAAATTGTTTTTATGTTTTGTATTTTACAGTGTTACATACTTTACATACTTTAATATTCACAGTGGAAGGAAATTCATTCCTTTCTTGGCACAAGGTATGCATAGTCAAATAGGCATCATTTTACCCTTATATATTATTAACTGTGAAGCTATAGTATTTAACAATTCTGTCATTATGCCACATATTTATTTGTAATTACAGTATACATCACAGTACTGTGAATGCAAAGCTTTATGCTCCATGTTGATCTTAATTTTGGCCCTAATCACTCGTTACCGGCCTATAATAGAATGATTTAATGTAGAATTATACCAGTCTCGGCCTTGAAGTGTCAGCCACATTTTCATGAACATCTTTGAATTTTCTTAATTGTTTAGCAAGGACTGGCAAAGGCCGTGTCTTATATTGTTTATTAAATTAACTGATACGCACAGAATTTCAGCAATTGTCTTATTTATATATCCATATAAATTCAAAAGGGCATAATTAAAGCATTTCAGATGAAGTTTGTGCATTCATCGTTGCTGAATATCTATTCTATCTAATTAGATGTTAGTATAACTTGATTATGTATATCATTGTGTAACACTGTATGAAAAACCTGCTTTTCAAGAAAGCCATATATTTAACACAGCCTTTAAATTTCAGACAAGGCAAACACTGTTGCTTCTATGTTAGCAGCCCACTGTAACAGCTTGCTTGCAGGAAGGAGATACTCAAAAATAGGTTGTTTGATGACTAACAGCAAATTAGATAACATTACATATTTTATTGCATTTTAGAAACTCTGTTACTTTTGATCATACTGAATATTATTTTTTACATTTAATATAAGGTAGATAGCAATGTATATGTCTATAAACAGTAGGTAGTCTGTCAGAGATTAGATAATTGACAGTTTATTAAGTTTAACTAGAAAGTCTATTATGTTTTAAATATAGCTAGATAGTCTTATATTTGATAGTAAATAGTCTTATTATATTTAATGAGCTATGTACTATTATGTTTCTGTTGGGATTTATTCAGTGCAGACTATTTGCACATTTCTACAGTGATGTTCAGTCCTTGCTCATAAAACTCTTTACTCTTGTTTTCATTGCAACTGGGCTTGTAATGGTTCAATTTGGTAACAGATTGTGTTCCATAATTAGCTAAAAATCTCGGCTGAAACAGAGTTGCACACAAAGCCATAATTTGTGCAATCCATTCTCTTTCACCAGTATTCAGAAGAGAAACTGACAGAACATTTGGTACCTGATGTTTCCGTGCAGATGATCCATTGCGGGATGGGCTTATCCATCCTGTTTTGCACTGTGCTTTTCCGTGCTTTACAAATTTAGGAGAATTTTTCATTGCAGGAATCTACTTAACCCATTTCTTTGTATGTACAATAAGTAGCCCATTGCTGTGATTTTACTTTTCCTTAAGCTACTTAGATTCCAAATGACAGTTATTGCCTTATGGGATAATCTCCTCCGGCCAATTATTATTTTAATGTATGTAATTCTATTTAGTCAATCAATTCAATGACAAACATGAGTCTCGGTGACAAGTACTGAGAAACCCTGAATTAAAGTTTATCTTACTAATTTTAGGCTGTGCAGTTCTTAATCAAATCCTGAATATATGGTATTACTATTAGTGTGTCTTGTATGAATGTAAACAAAATCAAACCAATGAAGCTGGTCTGAAGTTTTAAGAGTATGGGATAGATGGTGGCAATGGGCTTGGTGTATTTTGTTATTGTTGCTGGATATTTGTGAGCTCAAGTATCTACTGTCAAATCTTGCCTCAGTAACTCTTTTTACCCTCTAATTGAAAGGTGATCTCTGTTGGATTTGTCTGATGTATAGTTCAGAATACCAAATCAACATTAGCAAAGCCTGTCCTCTGAAGTTGCATTACTATGTTATCCTCTTTAATAAAATCCCTGTGTGCGTCCAGGTGTCTGTGTGTGTGTATCTTCTGGTGAAGTGCGCATGCGCGGGGCACGGTGCGATGCGCGTTATTACTGTCAGAGAAAGTTACAGGCGTTTTACGGAAATACAAACCAGTATTACTGCGAGAGGAAGTTAAAGGTACACAATACAGTGACTCATATTACAGCCACATACAAGCCAGTATTACTGTCAGAGGAGATTAAAGGCATATTACCGACGCGCACGCCTGTATTACCGCCAGAGGAAATTAAAGGTATATTACGGACGTACAAGCCAGCGGACGTACAAGACAGTATTGCTGTCACAGAAAATTAAAGACACACAATACACGGTGGCAGCCCACGAAGAACGGTCAGCTCAGCAAGTAAACATCAACAAAAGAAAGGCTGAAAGAAAGAAAATTACAACCAACAAAAAGAACAAGGTCAAAGTCCCTTGCCATTTAATATAGACTGTTCCTACTAATGTTTATGCACTACTGTTCTAGCACCCGTTATTGTAACGGGCTAAATGACTAGTTTTAACAATAAAATTACTGGTGGTGTAGTATTAAGCATTTGTAGTGCATTTGTGTTTTCTATGTAGGTTTTGTTTGACCCAAGGATTCTGATTCATTTTCACCTTTTTGGAAAATTGTATTTACCATCTTTTTTCCACAACAATGTGACCTCAGTTGTCACCCGGATCATGGCAGAGAGGTGACATTACAAATACACAATACATTTATTTTGCATTATCTCTCAGTGGATAACAACAACATTTGTTTCTGTAGCATAATTTCATGCAAAAAATGTACAAGTATCTCAAAGTGTTTTACAAGATGTCAAAGAGAAAGTTATAAGAAAGAAAAAGAATAGGCATGAATATTAATGAATAAGTAACAAAGAAAAGTAAATAAACAAGTCTATGCAATCTTATAAAATATATAATTAATGGAAGAGTAGCATCCTTATATACCTACAACATCATGATGCAAATCTCTGAGTGTCTAAAGGTCACAGGGCTTGGAAGACAGAAAAAAGCAAACCAAAAAAACTCCAGTTAGGCTGGAGGAAAAAACAAAATCTGCCGAGCTTCAATGCCAACAATTGAATTCCACGTGAACATAAGTGTTCTTAAGTCATTCCTCATTGTTTCCAGGCGTTATCTGCGAAGGATTCAATGCAGTCGGTCTCATGGACAGCTGGGGCACCTGCCTTCATTCCAGCATCACAAGTGGCTGCCTGGTGTCTCAGTCAGGTGGTGGTGATGCAAAACGCCACCAGAGAAGAACCAGAAAAGAAAGAGAAAAGCAGAGAATAGAAAAGGTTGCAAGTCCCTGAAGAGTATGATAATTCTTTGCTTATATAGTCTATTAAGAGTACAACTAAAATGATGATATGAAAAAGACAAAATAATAACAGTATTAGCCTGGCGAATTTCTATTGGTAAATTATTCCAGACTAGCCAACCCGCGGCGTAGTATATGCCGCATAATTATTTATTGATGGGTGAACACTTCCTGAAAGACACAGTTGTCCAAATGGGGTGGGTTTGAGGATACGACTGTGAGTGAATGAAAAGATGGAACTCTGGAGAGAGCAACATACAATTGTCCGTGACTGAAAACTGGTTTTGGCAGATACAGGCATATCTTTTTGAAAGTTTGGCCCTGTGCCTTATTGTTTGTCATTGCAAAGGCTAATCTAACAGGAAATTGCGTGTAAAAGTAAAAGGCAAATTTGAATCTGATGGGGTCAGGGAAATCCAGGGAATAAGGACAGTTTGTGAGGTAGCAGCTGCGATAGTTTTACACTCCAGTACATTGCGGGGAATGCTGGTAACAGTCAGTCTAGTGCCATCACAGAGACTTCTTGCTGGCATGAGGTTTCTGAGAAGCATGATGACTGAACCAATTTTAATTTTGAGTTTATGTGGAGGCATGCCAGTGGGAGTAAGACTGCTAAGAAATTCTTCGGGGAATGAAGGACGTTCTCGGAAGTGAATGGTGATAGTAGCTGGAACTATTTGGGACATCGCCACAATTTCTGCCTCGTCACCATAAACTCTAGAAGTATTCATGTAGTCAGCATATTGTTGAGCAGACTGTATAACTATGCTTCCGTGACTAAGAACAACGGACAGCACATCGCCGAAGTTATCCCAGTGTTGGCAAACAAAGGTTACAGCTATGTTGTGAAGTTAGAGAGCAACAGTTTCGTCGATGACATTTTTCCAGAAATGTCCGACTGATAGAAAGAAACAGTTACCTGATGCAGGAATTTATATAACCTTGAAAGAAGAGTTGTTTCCATGAAATACATGTGAAGCGGTGGCCATGTTAGGAAAGTGAACAGTCAACGTGGCTCAGAGGTGCATGTGGACTGTAGCACAGACCAAAGCGACTCAGGATGTTTTTGGTGAGGAGTTGGGGGTGGGCACATGAGCAGGCAGTGTGCATGCTTCGAGAGCGACGGTGGACGCGGGAGGAGGGTTAGAGTTGGTGGGCGGGGCTCTGTCATGCGTATCCCATGACGCGGGAGGAGGGTTACAGTTGGCGGGCAGGGCTCTGTCGTGCATACCCCATGCGCACTGCCTGCTCATGCCACGAGAGTGAGGGTGGACGCAGGAGGAGGGTTAGAGTTGGAGGACGGGGCTCTGTCATGCGTATCCCATGACGCGGGAGGAGGGTTACAGTTGGCGGGCAGGGCTCTGTCGTGCGTACCCCATGCGCACTGCCTGCTCATGCCACGAGAGTGAGGGTGGACGCAGGAGGAGGGTTAGAGTTGGCGGACGGGGCTCTGTCATGCGTATCCCATGACGCGGGAGGAGGGTTACAGTTGGCGGGCGGGGCTCTGTCGTGTGTACCCCATGGCCAGGTGACTTGGTCAGTTATATAGATTTTAGATACATAACAGCAAAAGCCCGCCTCACCACTTCTTTTAAGCTTGGGCCTTGAAATTATAAGAAGACCACCATTAGAAGATCTGAGGGTATGACTTGGAGTGTAGAGGGACAGGCACTCCAAAATATAGGGAGAGGCAAGATTATTTAAGGCTTTATACACCAATAGTAGTATTTTAAACTCCATTATGAACGACACCAGTAACCAATGTAACAGCGCTGATACTGCTCAGATTTTATTTTCCTAGTTAAGATTCTGGCTGCTGCATTCTGTACTAATTGCAACTGATTGATGTCTTTCTCAGGTAGTCCTATTAGGAGTGCGTTACAGTAATCTAGTCGACTAAAAACAAAAGTGTGAACTAATTTCTCAGTGTCTTGCAATGTTATAAGAGATCTAACCTTTGCAATTTTCCTTAAGTGAAAAAATGCAGTCCTAGTAATCTGGTTAATGTGCAATTTAAAGTTTAAGCCAGAGTCCACTGAGTTGACGTTTAATGCTAAAGGATCAAGTTTATTTCTAATACCCTCACTACCTGTCGTAATTAGTTGTTATTATAGATGCCAACTCTGAGAATTCCTCAATAAAAGATGCCTTTAATTTTGGAGGTCTACAAACGGTCAATATAAGAGACTGTGATGCTCCTTGAATAACCACATGGTACACAGCGTCTTATTTCTCTTGCGCAATTAGCTTTTTTGTTTTTCTTCAAGCAGGCCATAGCATTAGGTTTGCTTTCTGATTTCTGACTTTCGTTTCGTTATCAACTCTTAAGCAATGCTTTGGCCTTTGATTCTGGTTGCCATTTAGTTTTGAGCTGATGCTACATGTTTGGGTAAGAAATCATCTCCTGGTCTCTTGGTTATTCATCACAGGCTGTAAAAAATTCAATGCAAATTAACAAAAACTTCTGCAATAGTCTATAAATACAATACTTTAAGCTGTGCAGAAAATCAAATCCTTTTATTAATAGAAAAGACTCACATTTAAGAAAATAATAAAAACAAACTGTATACTGTGACAAAGATGGTGGGATGGACTGCTCATATCAGCTCCAAAATTAGTGTAAAATTAAGAAGACCAAAATATAATGGAGAATTGCACCTATCAAACAAAGTAAACAGTTTGGGAGAAAATAACCAGAGACGATAAAATATAACTATAACAAAAGAGAACAAAAAACATACTGCCTCTCCCTGGAACTTCCTTACTGGGTCTTGCAACCATGTCTGATAGGAGGGGTGGCTCACTACCCTGCTCTTCTAAGAGTGCCATGAAATTCCTTTTACCTCCCATCCCTTTTGTAACATCTGGAAACTCTTTCTCCAGTTGAGTTGAAGGATTTTTTTTTTGGTCTGTGGGTGCAGACTTTCATGTTGGTAATAGTTTTTGTGACCTCTGACTTTAATATTAGTATAGGAGTAGCCACACCTCATGTATCATGGTGGCAGAAAACTAAAGGACTCTGGAGCAAAGGTTCACTGATTCAAACACATCAAAGACTAAACATAAAAAAAAATTAATCAATTAAAATATAAATTGGTTCAAGTACTTTTCACAGTGAAGGACTTCTGTTATGTTTAGGTATGATTATGGAAACAATTTTGTTCATTATTATTTTTAATGTTGTGGATACCCCCACAGATTCCTTCTAAACTTCACAAGAGTGCAAACCTAAAATAATCAAAACAGCATCTTTGTCAGCTTTCATTTGTATTGGCAATCAAGTTCTCTCTGCACAGTGTTCTGTCGTCTTGTAAATCTCTTTGACGTGAAAGTTAATTTTCTTCCAGTCTGTACTGCCATTGAGAATAGGATTATTTGTTAGTGTCAAATTTGGCCTTTTACCGACCTGTGTAATTTGTGAGCATCTCTTACTTCTCTATGCTGCCTCTTTTCATGGAATGAAGAATTTTCCATTATTCCCAGCACTACAAGGCATAGATAATTAATTTGTTTAATAAAGTAATGGGAACATTTGACAATATACAGGTGTTTCTAGCTTCTTCTTACAGACCCAGATCCAGAAAAGAGAACCATTTGGCAGGCATAGCAAGCACAGCTGCTTTGTGTTTGTTCTTCTTTTGATACTTTGGGTTGGCCTACTGATACAATTACAATGGACAGTTTGATTTCTATTAGACTTGAATGGTGTGGAGATTTAAAAAGGGGCAATTATTTGTAACTAGGCATGGAGAGAGAATATGCAGCTGGCCCCATCCATTTTTCAAAGAGAAGTGGATTAAAGTAGTAGGTGTCATGAATTTAACAAAATCTATTATTTTGTACAGTTACCTTTTAACCCCAATATTAACCCAAACTTGGAATAGCCACCAAGGCCAAATATCCGGATGGAGATGAGCAAGAATTAGGGGAGGTAGAAACAGACTTCCTGCTTTTCATTGGCTGCTTTCCATTGCATTGATACATTAGCATTTCTTGTGAGGTCTCTCTCTCTCTCTCTCGCTTTGCCTTTTCAACCTGGCCTGATGCATGTAATTACACTAGTAAGTTGTGTTACTCTGTGGTCAAGTACAACTTTTTTGCCTATGGGAGACATAATGACAATATTTAAACATACTTCAATAATATTTTAGATAAGAAAAATATGGTAGATCTAAAATTTCTTTAGAACTTAAATCTACTGTAGAAAATCAGTAATAAATAATCTTTTTCCCATGAAATAACATTTTCGCTAACTAGATATAAAAAAAAGTGTAAATTTCTCTGTATGATGCAAGTCATAGAGCCTAATTAAACCATATCTTATATATAAACGTCTACGCATGAAAATATTTGTGTCTGTCTGTCCAGCCCGGAAGTGAAAGGTGGTGTCAGGGTAAGTGCTCCTCCGAGGAAACAAACTCGCTTAGCTGCCAATACAGAAACGGGGTGAACACGTTGACAAAATGATATCCCTCTTACTTTTCCTCCCGTCGCTAATACACAAGCAAGGTGAGCACGTTGGCAAAATGAAACCTCCTAGGAGAGAGACGCCCATAGTAGATCCTTTCAATTACCTGACATCTCTACATTTCAATTTTTTTCTGACAATTACAATAGTTTCTAGTACCCTGGGCTTTTTACAGCACAGGCTTACACAGCTAGTACATACAGTGCATCCGGAAAGTATTCACAGCGCATCACATTTTCCACATTTTGTTATGTTACAGCCTTATTCCAAAATTGATTAAATTCATTTGTTTTCCTCAGAATTCTACACACAACACCCCATAATAACAACGTGAAAAAAGTTTACTTGAGGTTTTTGCAAATTTATTAAAAATAAAAAAACTGAGAAATCACATGTACATAAGTATTCACAACCTTTGCTCAATACTTTGTCGATGCACCTTTGGCAGCAATTACAGCCTCAAGTCTTTTTGAATATGATGCCACAAGCTTGGCACACCTATCCTTGGCCAGTTTCGCCCATTCCTCTTTGCAGCACCTCTCAAGCTCCACCAGGTTGGATGGGAAGCGTCGATGCACAGCCATTTTAAGATCTCTCCAGAGATGTTCAATCGGATTCAAGTCTGGGCTCTGGCTGGGCCACTCAAGGACATTCACAGAGTTGTCCTGAAGCCACACCTTTGATATCTTGGCTGTGTGCTTAGGGTCGTTGTCCTGCTGAAAGATGAACCGTCGCCCCAGTCTGAGGTCAAGAGCGCTCTGGAGCAGGTTTTCATCCAGGATGTCTCTGTACATTGCTGCAGTCATCCTTCCCTTTATCCTGACTAGTCTCCCAGTTCCTGCCGCTGAAAAACATCCCCACAGCATGATGCTGCCACCACCATGCTTTACTGTAGGGATGGTATTGGCCTGGTGATGTGCGATGCCTGGTTTCCTCCAAACGTAACGCCTGGCATTCACACCAAAGAGTTCAATCTTTGTCTCATCAGACCAGAGAATTTTCTTTCTCATGGTCTGAGAGTCCTTCAGGTGCCTTTTGGCAAACTCCACGCGGGCTGCCATGTGCCTTTTACTAAGGAGTGGCTTCCGTCTGGCCACTCTACCATACAGGCCTGATTGCAGGATTGCTGCAGAGATGGTTGTCCTTCTGGAAGGTTCTCCTCTCTCCACAGAGGACCTCTGGAGTTCTGACAGAGTGGTCATCGGGTTCTTGGTCACCTCTCTAACTAAGGCCCTTCTCCCTGATCGCTCAGTTTAGATGGCCGGCCAGCTCTAGGAAGAGTCCTGGTGATTTTGAACTTCTTCCACTTACGGATGATGGAGGCCACTGTGCTCATTGGGACCTTCAAAGCAGCAAAAATTTTTCTGTAACCTTCCCCAGATTTGTGCCTCGAGACAATCCTGTCTCGGAGGTCTACAGACAATTCCTTTGACTTCATGCTTGGTTTGTGCTCTGACATGAACTGTCAACTGTGGGACCTTATATAGACAGGTGTGTGCCTTTCCAAATCATGTCCAATCAACTGAATTTACCACAGGTGGACTCCAGTTAAGCTGCAGAAACATCTCAAGGATGATCAGGGGAAACAGGATGCAGCTGAGCTTAATTTTGAGCTTCATGGCAAAGGCTGTGAATACTTATGTACATGTGATTTCTCAATTTTTTTATTTTTAATAAATTTACAAAAATCTCAAGTAAACTTTTTTCACATTGTCATTACGGGGTGTTGTGTGTAGAATTCTGAGGAAAAAAATGAATTTAATCCATTTTGGAATAAGGCTGTAACATAACAAAATGTGGAAAAAGTGATGCGCTGTGAATACTTTCCGGATGCACTGTGTATATATATATATATATATATATTACATTCATTGCATTCGTAGTCTGAGTCCCGACCTGAATTGTGTGGGTGGTTACCTACCAGGTAATGCTTGTGGCTAGTCTGCCATTCGGCAAACATCCGCCACAATGTCCTCTTCAGTTGCGAGAAGCAGATCATGGAATGTTGCATAGTTTACTGTCAAATAATGCAAAGATTACGTGACATGTGTTTTGCCCTCATTTGGGCTCATCAGGCGTACACACTTTACTGCTCCCCTCTCGGGGATCGAACCTTGGACATCAGCGTCAGAGACGAAGCCCCTTTACGCTGTGCCATGGCGTGTGGTTCATTTATTTGACAGCCTGTAGGTCCGGAGTAATTACATTCATTGCATTCGTAGTCTGAGTCCCGACCTGAATTGTGTGGGTGGTTACCTACCAGGTAACGCTTATATATATATATATATATATACATACAGTGCACCCGGAAAGTATTCACAGCGCATCACTTTTTTCACATTTTGTTATGTTACAGCCTTATTCCATAATGGATTAAATTCATTTTTTTCCTCAGAATTCTACACACAACACCCCATAATGACAACGTGAAAAAAGTTTGCTTTACTAAATGCAGTGAATGAACAAAAGAGAAATCTAAATCAAACCAATATTTGGTGTGACCACCCTTTGCCTTCAAAACAGCATCAGTTCTTCTAGGTACACTTGCACACAGTTTTTGAAGGAATTTGGCTGGTAGGTTGTTCCAAACATCTTGGAGAACTAACCACAGATCTTCTGTGGATGTAGACTTCCTCACATCCATCTTTCTCTTCTTATAATCCCAGACACACTCGATGATGTTGAGATCAGGGCTCTGTGGGGGCCATACTATCACTTCCAGGACTTCTTGTTCTTCTTTACGCTGAAGATAGTTCTTAATAACTTTGGCTGTATGTTTGGGGTCATTGTCCTGCTGCAGAATAAATTTGGAGCCAATCATACGCCTCCCTGATGGTATTGCATGATGGATAAGTATCTGCCTGTATTTCGCAGCATTGAGAACACCATTAATCCTGACCAAATATCCAACTCCATTTGCAGAAATGCAGCCCCAAACGTTCAAGGAACCTCCACCGTGCTTCACTGTTGCCTGCAGACTCTCATTGTACCGCTCTCCAGCCCTTCAACGAACAAACTGCCTTCTGCTACAGCCAAATATTTCAAATTTTGACTCATCAGTCCAGAGCACCTGCTGTAATTTTTCTGCACCCCAGTTCCTATGTTTTCGTGCATACTTGAGTCGCTTGGCCTTGTTTCCACGTCGGAGGTATGGCTTTTTGGCTGCAACTCTTCCATGAAGACCACTTCTGGCCATACTTCTCCGGACAGTAGATGGGTGTACCTGGGTCTCACTGGTTTCTGCCAGTTCTGAGCTGATGGCACTGCTGGACATCTTCCGATTTCGAAGGGTAATAAGCTTGATGTGTCTTTCATCTGCTGCACTAAGTTTCCTTGGCCGACCACTGCGTCTACAATCCTCAACATTGCCCGTTTCTTTGTGCTTCTTCAAAAGAGCTTGAACAGCACATCTTGAAACCCCAGTCTGCTTTGAAATCTTTGTCTGGGAGAGACCTTGCTGATGCAGTATAACTACCTTGTGTCTTGTTGCTGTGCTCAATCTTGCCATGACATGAAACTGTCTTCCACAACCTCATTTGGCTGTTCCTCACCCAGTTTTAAACCTCCTACACAGCTGTTTCTGTTTCAGTTAATGACTGTGTTTCAACCTACGTGTGACATTGATGATCATTAGCACTTGTTTGGTATAACTGGTTGATCATACACCTGACTATAATCCTACAAAATCCCTGACTTTGTGCAAGTGTACCTATAAGAATTGATGCTGGTTTGAAGGCAAAAGGTAGTAACACCAAATATTGATTTGATTTGATTTAGATTTTTCTTTTGTTCGCTCACTTTGCATTTTGTAAATTGATAATAATAAACAATCATTATTTATATTTCTGGAAGCATTCTTTGTTTACAGCATTTTTTCACATCTGCCTAAAACTTTTGCACAGTACTGTATATATATATATATATATATATATATATATATATATATATATATTAAATCAGGAATGTCCAGTTTCGATCCTGGAGGGCTACCGTGGCTGCAGAATTCCTTCCTACCACTTTCTTCATCAATAACTAATTTCTGCTGTTAACTGACTTCTTTTCCCTGTTTTTAATTACCTTAGTTTTTAAAGACTTCGTCCTCTGAACTGATTCTTTTTTCCTTAAAAATAAAATGTGAAGTGAGACAACAAATGACAAGCTAAGTCAGGGCCTCAAACTCTAACCAATTTTACTGGAACTAATTTTTTAATTCGAAACCAATTCTTGTTGCTAATTAAACCCATTATTTAATTATGGCTTGTTGGTACTATCATTTTGCTACACCAGACATTTCCCAAACTGTTGACTTTCTTTTTGATTTTTTTAACAGCACCATGAAAGGTTTAGTGAACCTGACTAGATCAACATTACTAAGAACTTCATCTTTCTCTACTTTAAGATATTATATGATAGACACAGGTTAGCTGGTCATATGTTGCCTCATTTTGTATCTTATTATTGTTTGGTTGCTAAATAAGAAAAAAGAAAGGGGTTGGGGGGGTAAAGTCATAATTAGCAAGTCAATTACAATTAAGGCAAAAGAAGTTAATTAGCAGCAAAAACTGGTCACTAATTTAGAAAATGGTTAGAATGAAGAGCTGCAGCTACAGCAGCCCCCCAGAATCAGAGCTGGTCACCCCTGATTATGAATCCATTAATTCAAGATGATTTTTGTTTAAAACAAATAATAATCAGAAAAATCTCTTAATGCCTAAAGAGCAGCTGAGTTTGGATGTGTGGAGGCTAACTCATGTTCTAATTAATATTTAATCATTCACACCAATGTCACTCATATGTTGGATGCTGATTTATCTATTGATACTTTATTGTGATTTTTAGAAATACTGATCTGACATTTTTGAGATTGTGCTGATTTCCAATTTATCACAAAAAATACAAAACCATGTTGTGACCACATTCTTTTAAGTACCTTTTGTATGTCAGGTGGCTATTGAACTTGCTTTTCTAGTAGAGGATCATGGGAGTTGGAACCTGTCCTGGCAGCATTCTGTGCAGTGTAGGTACCAGCCCTAGATGGAGAACACTAGTATTTACTGAATATGCTTACAGTAGTACCGATTCTTGGTTGGTAGGCAGTCAGAGCTGATTCCAGAAGCTTTGGGTGATGCAAGCCAAGAATTAACTGTGGATTGGGTAACATTTCAGGGAACAATTAAGGATTTCTAAAATGTAGTGTTTATATGGACTACATTGTATGCACTGCCTATACAGGATGTGGTTTACAGTACTGTATGCTGAAGGTATTCATGAAATCAAAGCAAATGTTATAGTAAGAATAATAATAATAATAATAATAAAAAAGTCTATCTTTAAAACATGATTTAGCCTCTCTTGTATGTAAATCTAGGAAGTGATGTTAGTTAATCTTATACAGTAGTTACTAATGGGTAACTATTAATATTTCTGGTTAGAAGGAGATAGAATTTAATTGTGCAAAACTAACAAAAGTATGTTTGATGATTGCATAAAGGTTTTTTTAACTATTTTAGGTACTTCTGTTTTAATTTAATATTCCTTTAATTTGGACATTTGCCATGTGCTAGAGAATCACCTTAGGAACAGAAGCGCTTCATCTGGGATTAGCCATTTTTCCAGATGGGCGTTTTCAATCTCCTGTTAGGAACTTAACAGAGATCAGCTGATTGCAGGCATATGCACATAAAGTGATTTGTGTAAAGCTTATGCCCTCAGAAAGAGAAAGCATGTCCCAGGATAGCTTTATTAGTACTCCATTTTTTTTTCTCCTCTCATCTGCCCTAATGAGTAACCAGTGGATACCTTTGGAAAGACCCAATTTAGAATGCAGTGCCTGGAGCTTAGACATTTCAGAGAATGGCTCTAAAGTTAGCATGTCGTACATCTCCTGTTACAATTTCTGCTGTCAAATGCATTGTTGCTAGGGATACTCAACTCCAGGCCCACGGTGGAGCATGCTGAAGATTACAAACGTTGACATGTATGTCATTATGATTACTGAAAAATTAGCAAACACGCTATGGGAGAAGGGTAGGCATGGATAGAGGGCTCATCAGTCACTTCTACAGTTTTGCGTAGCAATTCCCTAACCACTGTAAATGTTTCCACCCCCAACCAAACCCCCCCCTCCCCCCCACCCCGAGTATGCCATACCCATTAGTTTTCTTCCGCCCTGCGCAAGTAGGCCAAGGGGAAGAATAGCTGGAGCTGCAGCAAACGATATTGCTGTGGATTGATAGGTGCTGTAATTTTCAGCATATCACATCAGTGTGAAGCTGCACACCTGCTGGCAGCATAACAAGAAGGCGAGGGCGGTGGTTGTTGGTGGGGGGTTTGGGTTGCACAGATAGCTCAATGCTGGCAGGTGCATCACCTATCACAGCAGCCCTCTTGGCCTGCTGACCTTTCTCTGTGCATCACTGCAATCCCCTAGCAAGATGCTTACAATTTTCTCAAAGCAAAAGAGAAAAAAAATTGCAAATCCATAAATAGCAGTGAAGATAAGAAGAGGAGGATGATGTGCCCAAACAGTGAACCACCTCCCCTCCAGGAATGTTAAAATCTGCTGCTGTTTCATTTTACAATGGAAATATTGTCATTAATGTCAAACCCATGCTATACCTATTCCTCCTGAGATGCTGTGTACTGTACCGTAGGCCCAGCTGTATTTTATTCATTTATTTATTTTGGAGGAAACGAGGAGCTTAAGCTGCCCAGGGGAAGGTAATTCTGCTTGACAATGGGGTTTAATAGATGCAGCAAGAGTGACTTAGAGACTGTTGAGTTGCAAACATTTTGACTCTCTTCTTGTTTTCAAGCCGAGATTATTCAAACTGTGACTCAGTTTTTTTTTTTATTCCATGTACAGTATGTGTGTTTGTGTTTATGTGCATAAACCAGTATATACCCAGTATTTTTTTAATAGGGCAGTGCATATTAAAGAGCCAATCTGTGCCTAATTTTATCTACAAGCAGTGAGTTGTACTGCAGCAGGAGAACTGTCCTTTCAGTACTTGGTATACAAGGCATTATATAAAACCAGACAAAAGACACATCTGTCTTGTATTTTAATATTAAGTTCATTGTGATAATTGTATGTGAAAAGATTGCATAAATTAAAAATTAATTGATTGATTAATGGGGTGGTCAAATTGAGCAGCTCTACGATATTTTGCAGCACAAAAATCTGTTGCATGACCATCATACAAAATATCATCGAGCAGTGTGTGAAGTATCAGAAAAGGGTACTCCTGAAGTTTATTAACTTTGTGAAAGATTTCGATGGTGTGCATCGCAACTCCATATGGCAACATCTTCCATAATTTACGGAAGAAATAACCATCAAAAACGGTGTCAGATATGAGTACAGTATATCTTATTTTAATTATTGTTCACCCCAGCAATGGATTTTGCCAAACAAAAGGCAAACATTTGAGCAGAAATGTGAATTTCCCATTGGGATTAATAAAGTATCTATCTATCTATCTATCTATCTATCTATCTATCTATCTATCTATCTATCTATCTATCTATCTAGAATGTGGTATCCTGTGGTCTGGACAAAATATACTGAAATATCTGGACTTAAATTGTATATAGAAAATTGTAAAGAAACTTGCTTCTTTTGGAATTGCTTGAGAATTAATAATTTTATAATGCAAATTTTAAGGCATTGTATTTTATTTTATACAATACTAGCTGTCCCCCATGGCTCCACCCGCATTGTAGTGAAACAGGACAAACTTTAAAAATTAATAAACAAACAGGTATCGCTAGCTAAGCAGAGGCAAGGTCCACTCCAAAACATGGCCACAGGTAGAACAATTCGAACAGAGGCTGGCTCGTAAATGAGGAGGGCCCCACCCGGCTCCCCACTCCTGATGTCATGCTTCACCCTCCCCTCAGCCCGCAGCCTCTGTCTCAGATTAGCGCAAATATTTCGTTGCCGGAAGCAAACTATAATATTCAGCGCAATGAGAGAAGTCGCAAAATCGACCGGAATGTTCAAGCAAATTATAGAAAAAAACTTAAGTAGGTCTCTCGTGAAAAGCAGGTGGATGGACAGACAGACAGACGGACAGACAGACATTGGATTTTACATATATAGAGATGTATAATGAATGAAAGATAGATAGATAGATAGATAGATAGATAGATAGATAGATAGATAGATAGATAGATAGATAGATAGATAGATAGATAGATAGATAGATAGATAGATACTTTATTAATCCCAATGGGAAATTCACAATTTTCAGCAGCAGCATACTGATACAATAAATAATATTAAATTAAAGAATGATAATAATACAGGTGAAAAAAACAGACAATAACTATGTATAATGTTAAATATTAACGTTTACCCCCCCTGGTGGAATTAAAGAGTCGCATAGTTTGGGGGAGGAACGATCTCCTCAATCTGTCTGTGGAGCAGGACAGTGACAGCAGTCTGTCACTGAAGCTGCTCTTCTGTCTGGAGATGACATTATTTAGTGGATGCAGTGGATTCTCCATAATTGATAGGAGCCTGCTGAGCGCCCTTCGCTCTGCCACAGATGTTAAACTGTCCAGCTCCATGCCAACAATAGAGCCTGCCTTCCTCACCAGTTTGTCCAGGCGTGAGGCGTCTTTCCTCTTAATGCTGCCTCCCCAGCACACCACTGCGTAGAAGAGGGCGCTCGCCACAACTGTTTGATAGAACATCTGCAGCATCTTATTGCAGATGTTGAAGGAAGCCAGCCTTCTAAGGAAGTATAACCGGCTTTGTCCTTTCTTGCACAGCGCATCAGTATTGGCAGTCCAGTCTAATTTATCATCCAGCTGCACTCCCAGATATTTATAGGTCTGCACCATCTGCACACAGTCACCTTTGATGATCACTGGGTCTATGAGGGGTCTGGGCCTCCTAAAATCCACCACCAGCTCCTTGGTTTTGCTGGTGTTCAGGTGTAGGTGGTTTGAGTCGGACCATTTAACAAAGTCATTGATTAGGTCCCTATACTCCTCCTCCAGCCCATTCCTGATACAGCCCACGATAGCAGTGTCATCAGCGAACTTTTGCACATGGCAGGACTCCGAGTTGTATTGGAAGTCCGATGTATATAGGCTGAACAGGACCGGAGAAAGTACAGTCCCTTGTGGCGCTCCTGTGTTGCTGACCACAATGTCAGACGTGCAGTTCCCAAGACGCACATACTGAGGTCTGTCTTTAAGATAGTCCACGATCCATGCCACTAGGTATGAATCTAATCCCATCTCTGTCAGCTTGTCCCTAAGGAGCAGAGGTTGGATTGTGTTGAAGGCGCTAGAGAAGTCTAGAAACATAATTCTTACAGCACCACTGCCTCTGTCCAAGTGAGAGAGGGATCGGTGTAGCATATAGATGATGGCATCTTCCGCTCCCACCTTCTCCTGATATGCAAACTGCAGAGGGTCAAGGGCGTGTTGAACCTGTGGCCTAAGGTGGTGAAGCAGCAGCCTCTCCATGGTCTTCATCACATGTGATGTCAGAGCAACAGGCCGAAAGTCATTCAGCTCACTAGGACGTGATACCTTTGGGACTGGGGTGATACAAGATGTTTTCCAAAGCCTCGGGACTCTCCCCTGTTCCAGGCTCAGGTTGAAGATGCGCTGTAGAGGACCCCCCAGCTCCGATGCACAGACCTTCAGCAGTCGTGGCGATACTCCATCTGGACCCGCTGCTTTGCTGGCACGAAGTCTCCTCAGCTCTCTGCTCACTTGCGCTGTTGTAATTATGGGTGGGGATGTCTTTCCTATGCTGGTATCAGCAGAAGGATGTGTGGAGGGTGCAGTACTCCGAGGTGAGAGTGAGAGTGGGTTAGGGTGGTCAAACCTGTTAAAAAAGTGGTTCTTTGCGGACCCTCTTGTGTATGTTGAAGAATTTTACCTCTTTCATAGAGTGATAACTATTCTAAATATTAACTACTGATCTTTGCTATCACACAAGCCTCAGACGCTCTTTTGTGAATGTGAAAATAGATGCCACTTCATCAAAGCGAAACATCTTTTAACTTAAACACAGATGTCCTGAGACTGTAGAAAGAATGCAAAAATAAATGGGATGAGCTCTGTATTTTAAAGTATTTTTTCTTTATCCATTTTAGGATTTGTTTCTCCCATTATAAGGAACCATCTCCAAGGTCATAGGCACACCACTATACTATCTCTATCCATGCATTTATGCTTTTCCTGATCCTGCATAGTCAAGCTTATAAAGAAAAAAATTATTTTGGTCAACTACCCTAATATGCAGGTCTTCAGGATGCCAGAGTACTTGAGGAAAATCAGTGCAATCATGTGGAAAAGGTGCCAACTCCTGACAGACTGAGAATGAATCAGAAATCAAACCCAGGTTACACTTAGAAGATGTATAGCAGCTGTAATCACCACTATACCTCTCTGTCAGCCAATATTCTTTTTCCACTTGTAAGAAATAGGTGTAAAGGGCTTAGACTTAAACTTTGCTACTGCTATCCATGCTGGGGGTGGTGAAGGTTCCTCACAGTTCTGAGGTATGTATATTTAAGAAAAATTTCACATTTGGTAGGGAGCTTGGAATGATGTGCAGTTATTAATATTGTTAAACTTTCCTACTGCTGGGCATGCAAGGGGTAATGAAGATTCCTAAAGATCTGAGGTGTGTATACAGTGGATTCAAAAAGTCAGACCCCTTCACTTTTGTTGCACACTTTAGTGTGTTGCAGATTTAATTTTAAATGGATGCTTTGCCATTTTTACACATCAGTCTAAACTCAATAACCTATAATGTTAAAGTGAAAACATATTTTCAGAAATGTTTGCAAATTTTTGAAAAATCCAAAACTGAAATTTCTCATTCTTAAAGCATTTACACCCTTAATTCAGTACTTTGTAGAAGTCCCTTTGGCAACAATTACATCTTCGAATCTCCTTGATTAAGACTGTACAAGTGTTGCTCATCTGGATTTGGGCTGATTATGTTATTCATCCTGGATGACCCTCTAAAGCTCTGTTAGCTTGGATGGGAAGCATCAGTAAAAGGTCTCTCTATACATGTTCTATATGGTTTAAGTCTGGGCTTTGGTTGGGCCAATTAAGAACATTCAAACACTTGTCCTGAAGCCATTTTGGCATTGTCTTGGCTGTATACTGAAAGGTGAAGTCACATGTACTCTGGAAGAGGTTTTCTTTGGTCTTTGTCAAACACAGTGCTTGGAGTCCTGCCAAAAGAATTCAATTTTTGTCTCATCAGACTAGAGAATCTTTTTCCTCATGCTCTCAGAGACCTTTAATGCTATTGGATTAACTTCATGTGGGCTATCTTATGTGCCTTATTGATGGTGTGCTTCTGAAATAGTTAGTTGGCCTTCTCACAGGTCCTCTAATCTCAGCAGAGGACTCCTGAAACTCTGTTAGAGTGAACATTGACTTCTTTGTCACCTCCCTAACCAAGGCTCTTCTTGCCTGGTTACTCAGTTTGGCTAGACTACAAACTCTAGGGAGACTCTTAGTGGTTCCAAAATTCTTCCATTTCACAATTATTGAGGCCACTGTTTTATACTTTTACACTAATCTATGCCTCACCTTAAAACACAGAGAACTACAGAGAGTTGCTTGAACTTCTTGGCTTGGTTTTTAACCTGGCATTCCTTATGAATTGGGGTGCAAGTGTGTGCCTTTCTAAACAATGTCTAATCAGTTCAGTTTATCACAGGAAGGGTCCAGTCATCTTCTAGACTTATCTCAAGGTTGATTAAAGCAGAAAGGATGCACTTGATCACAATTTGGTGTACTACTGCGAAGAGTTTGAATACTGATATAAATGAGGGATTTAAGTTTTTGATTTAAAAAAAACATGCTTTTGCTTTGACAATTTGGATTATTGAATGTAGATTAATGGGCAAAAATGTAAAATTTATAAATTAAAATTAAATCAACAAAATTAAGTATAACAGAAAGCAAAGGGGTTTGAATATTTTCTGAATCCACTGTATTTGGAACAAAGCTTGGTATCTGATTCTTGGCTGGGTGTCTTCTGTGTTGGAGTTTACAATACTGTATACTCTCCCAGAGTTTCCACTGGTAGCTTTGGTAGTTCCCCACTGTCTACACATGCAGCATACTATTCCGTTAACTACCAAAAATCTACATTAACCTGTCTGCATCTCATTCAGGGCCTGATTCCTTTGACTTGACAGCCCAATGCTTCCTTAAACAGGACAAAACATATTACAACAACTTAGAAAAAGTCCACATGGCATAACATTTAAGTGTGTTCGGGAGCTTTGAAAATCATCTGTTTTCCTGTTATGGAGGGTTGCTTTTAGTGTAATCTGATGGCAGAGTACATGTTTAATGGCTCAGAGATCCATGCTTAGGGGACGTCTTAATTTCTTGATAAGTTAAATTATCTTCTTTTTACCTTGCTTGTGTTTTTTGCTTTTCCTTTTATGGTTATAAGGATCACTTAACTTGCCTATTATGACTTGATAACAAGAATAACAGGAAAACAGAGTTTGTTTGGCAGCGATTTGCACAAGACACTGATGTGACAGGGTAGACTCTACTGTTGTTTCAATATTCTACATCTTCTGTTTATGTAGAGTTGAAGTACCCAATCAGTAATTCAGGGTGCTCAGAAAGGTTTCCTGTTTTACAATGGATAATTCTGAAAATTGGCAAATGCTTTTTAAATAATGACAATATCATATTTTAAGCAAATGAACCTAAAAGAGGGTCCACTATTCCCCGTGCTCTGCTCCCCTCTCGTGGCTGTTTTAAGATGAACATCTTTGATATTTGCCAATGCTTTTTAAATTTGAGCTTTTAAAATTGCAAAAACGCAGACATTTTTTTTAATGAGAAAGTTGTTTTCCTTTGACCATTTTATAACCCAGTACCTTTATTTATGAATACCAGTACCTTGCAACCCAAGACAATATTTTCTCTTCTTATTGAAGAGACTGACAAGTGCTAATGCAATTTCAAAGGTTTCTCTAATAACCAAATCAAATTTAAATATGTTTAATGATGAGCTAAAGAAGTTGACCAGTCGGACACTGAAGGAATGGCTGCTGAAATTTGGGCTTTTCAGTCACATGTGAAAAATAAATTAAAAATCAGTCATTTCAACAATAGTAATTCCTTGGCTGTAATGGTATCATGATTAAAAAAGGCATCAATTTCCATCCAAAGCATGAAAATGTAACTCATTTTATACTATCAATTTATTTATACATTTCTATCCACCATCTTCATAAAACTTGGTTCAAATCTGTAGGATTGTCACTGTCTGTATGAAGCTGGTGTGTATATACGGTAACTGTATCTGTGTGTATTTTTCTTTAGATACCTTGGTTTTCCTTCCACATTACAAAGTGGTGAGTGTTAAGTTAATTAATGACTCTAAACTGCCTGATAGTAAGTGAGTAGTGTTAATGTGGCCAGTAATGGAATGGTTCCTCATCCAGAGTTAGTTCATACCTTACAACTAATAATAACAGGATAAGCTCCAGTCCCCTCGACCCTGAATTGGACAAAGTGGACATTATACACAGGTAATGGATTGGCAGGTTTTTATTTGCTACATTTGGTGGAGCACACTTGCAATAATCCAATTCTGTTATGTTAACAGGTCTTTGTTCTTCCAGACAGCTTTCGACTATTCTGTCCTAAAATATAATGGTGATAGATACCTGTATCGTGTTTCCAAGAAAATGATTCGCAATTGATTGTGAGCTTGTGCTCTGAGATTTATCTTCAATATCCCACTGAAAAGAATGAATGGAAGCTCCCCTTAATTGATGCTTAATGCATACTGATATTCATCTCATACACCTCAGTTGGTTTCCATTTAACCTCACCAAAAAGTTTTTTTTTGATATCTGCAGTCTGTTCTCTCTGCTATAAGTCTTTTTTTTAAATTGTATATAGCTACACTCAATAAAAGAAACAATGTGTTTTTTATTTTACTTGATCAATCAACATTTGCTCAACATTTTGCCAACTGAGAATTATGAGGTAGCGTAACGATCCTTAGAACCTTGTGTACTCATGCATGCTAAAAGTTTTCAGTGTTTCTATTTATTGTGCCTTTTAAAAGGCTCATCTAGTTACAAAGTTGCAGGAGAAACATCAAACAGCATCCATGTATTTGTGACATGAAAGTGCAGTAGGCTTACAGACATATTCTATGTCTAATAAAAAAATGATAGCCTCATGATCATAAGGGTTAACTGCACCTTGTACTAAATCCTCTGACAACACGTTTTACACTCTGTCCCTCCACACTTAGGTGGGCATGAAACAAGTTGTGTCCAGGGGATGACATTGGTCAGGTCCCAATGAGGCTGTAAGAAACATTTCAATAACGGCAATATAAGCATTTAGAGCCACAAGCTCTGCTGCTTATTCTTTTTCAAAAAATTAATTGAAGTGGAATTGCCCATTCTGTTAAAATCTGCCCCATTAACCCTCAAAGCCAGTAGCCTATCTGACTAAATTAAGGAACAATAGTTTAGTTCATGCTATTATATTTTTTTAATACGGAATTTCAAGATGCCTTCTTCGGCCGAATATGGAGTGATCTAAATGGCATTATCCCAGAAGGTTGGAGATTTAACCTTGTACACTCCTCTTGATAAACATGTGGTTCCATCAAAGGCAAGCATTGGTTGAAACGGAGAAAACTATAGAAACAGGAGTGGAGTCACCAGGTGACAGTGTTACTATAGTTACTACTTGCATTTTATAGAAGAGTATTAATTAGAAGTGTAATTAAAAAAAAAAGAATAGAAAGAAAAAATACACTTGCAATGCTAGTATATCAAATGGAAAATTCTTTACTTAATGTTTTTCGTTACTTATTCCATGAAGCGTAGCTGAAATCTGTCATTTTCTAACCCGCTTAATCCACACCAGGGTCACTGGGGGGCTGGAGTCTATCCCAGCTAATATAGGGCATAAGGCCTGAACAGACCCTGGACAGGGCGCCAGCCCATCACGGGGCAAACACACACACATAGTCACACACCAAAAATGCATTAGTGCCAATATAATATCACCAATTCACCTAACCTGTATATCTTTGGACTGTGAGAGGAAACCGGAGCACCCGGATGAAATCCACACAGTCACATGAGAACATGCAAACTACATGCAGGAGTTCATTTATGGTGGCATAGCTCATTTTTTCTTTATTTTAAGGGAATTATTTCTGTTTAGTTTTGACTCAGTGAGGCTCTTTTTGCTCTAGCCATTTACAAGTACTGTATACAATTATCTTCTGAATATCTCATTCAGTGTGTCACTTGTGTGCGTAGCTGTGTCCAACTGATCAAGGAGCAAGCGGTTTATTTTCCCAGCTTGGATTAATACCTTCCTAAGGCAGGTAACTCACACAACCTACCAGACATTCAATAATTTGAAGTAGATTATTTTTGAGTTAGAATGACTGAGGTGAATTCTGCAGAGGTTTGTTAACCAAACAAACCTATCATTTCACCTTCTTTGGTCGGGTTGTGTGTTTTCATCATATGATGACCCTCAGCCTCTCTAGAGACTTCTTTAAGAAAGCAGCGTGCTTTTGAATTTCTCAAGTTCTATCCATTTTAGTTCCAAACATAACACCACCATATTTTGTCTCAGTAGCTGGCAACTACAATGCTTATTTGATGACATAGTGATATAGCACATATTATTTATTGAAAAAGAAAGGACAGTCAAAGGCAGCGTTCCTTGTGAGGACACAGTTGACATGAGTTGCTTAACCCTGTAAGCACTACTTACAATCATGCAATATAATTACCTGTTGTGAGATATGGCCGGCCATTCATCGTACCAATACCCCCATGCCGCTAGATGGAGCCCTTCCATTAGCATGGAGGTGCCCCGAATTCCAGCAGGGCATCATGGATATTGAAGTTTTCCTTCACAGCCCTGCTGGATACCATGGGGACCGCAAGGGGACACTGCAGGGAGGCTCAGAGACTTGTATTTGCCCTATAACTCGGAAATACGTCCTAGTCACAGGGACAGAGGAAATGACGTGCTTCCGGGATGAAAAGAAGAACTTTTGATCTGACCTGGAAGTGCTAGGAAGTCACATGGATCTGAGGGCTCAGCAGCACTTCCGGGTCAAGGACTATAAAGGACTCTGAGAAATCCCAGACAAACGAGCTGAGTTGGGAGGCAGGGTGACTAAGCATCTGGGAGTGGAGGATTGTGTATTGTATTGAGTATTGTGTTTATTGTTTATGAGTATAGTGGAGTGGAGGGTGCTTTGTGCACATTATTGTTCAAATAAATACTATATTTGGACTTTTATCTGGTGTCTGGCGTCTGATCAGAGGGTTCAAGGGAGCGATAGCGCCCCCTATCTGTCACACTATTTATATGTAATGATTTGAAATTTTTGTTCATTACAGTACACATTCCAAGTACTAGTTTATTTATTTCAACTATTCAGTCAAAATCAATTTCTTTCTTTCTTTATTTATCTCAGCAGATATATGGAATGTTGCTCATGGCCAGAAGTTTTAATAAAATGCAAGAGCAATTTAACTGGCATCCCCTTTTTAATAGCAAGCAGTTTGATTATAAAACTAGCTGATTTTCCCATCTTTGACAAGTAGGTTACAATTTCACAACTGTAGAAGAATAAGTAGCCTTTGATTTAATTTCTTAAGTAAACACTTATTCCACTTTATAATTCATAATGATATTAAAATTTCAGACATGTTACAGTTAAATTGAAATAATAAATATATTGTTATTTATGTAAATGGATGTAAAAATCTGAGGTGAATGTCAGGCGATTTTTTTTTGGTTATACTTTATTAATCCCTGTGGACAAGTTGTCTTTTCGCATGTCCTTTGATTGCTTCTTTATAAACAAAATTTTTGTCATATTTTGCAGAAAGTAAACAAGTAAAAGGCCTGTTTGACGTCACTTGTGAGCAAACAACATAAAGCTGCACATGAGAGAAGTAATCTGTTCTTAAATGAGTGCCTGCCATTTTCAGTTTCTGACTTTGTGATTTGTTTAGGTTCATTATAAAGCAGTCAATAAATAAAAGGAAATTGTCATGTCAGGTCATTTATTAAACTGCCCAATCCAGAGCGAAGAGTGAGGGGATCACAACCCAGCTAGCACAGGGTGCAAGGCAGGAACAAACCCTGGACAGTGCCGCTGTCCATTGCAGAGTGAACAGACACACCAAACACACATTAGTGCCAATTCAATGTCAGCAATTCATCTAACTTGCATGTCTTTGGACTGTGGGAGGAAACCTACACAGGCATAGGGAGAACATGCAAACTCCACACAGGGAAGACCCAGAACACAAACCCTGGTCTTCTTACTGCGAGACAGCAGCACAACCACTGTGCCACCATGCTGCCTCAAAATAGGAAATTGCAGGTGTTTAAAATAGAACGGAAAATGATTGGTTAATCAGACGTATTCTTGGGATAAAAATGATTTGATCTGTTCCTTTACCTGTGTGGAAGAAAAATTACACATAGGGCTCACAATCATTTAGGATAAAGTGTTTTGTTATGCTTTCCATATTAAAATATAGCATCCATCTTAGAAGTATTAAAGGATTAATGAATGTCAGAAACCTGTTTAGATATATCAGGAAACTAGGTGAAGGTCACGTGAACAACAAAGACAAGAATATACCAGGAGCAGGTTGATGTAATACACAAAATGTGTGATTAAGAGGTCAGCAGATGTCCCGTAAACAATGAAATTGGACAGTTGTCACATACACAGAGATATCTAAACTAAGAGATATTGAAGAACTAGGACATAATGGAGAAAATACTTTTGTTTAGGCTGGTTGTGCTGTATACTGAACACCTCATGTCTTTTAACCAATCAGAGTATGATATGTAAGTCCTGTTATTGATAACTGAATTTACATAAGTATGAGCATTGTAACAGACAGTTATAACGGATGCTCTCCTCAGCATGGTGCTACAACAGAATAAACGATACAATGAATAGCTTTTTTCTTGCCTGATTACTGACTCAAAAGTTTTTTTTTTGTTTTGTTTTATCAGACATGTCTTGTTAGAGGATACGATTCTTTCTTTAAGATGTTGATTTCTACTACACCTGTCAATATTTTGGCCTCTTTTATGTGGCTGAGAAGAACTATAACTTCAATGTGTTGTTTCGAATGGTTGTTTTGCTGCTGTTGGCTGTCAACATGTGTACACTGTACAGTGAAATTCTTACTTGCAAGTCCCACCAGCATGCAACACATTGGCACTCCCCAGTGCCATAGACAAGAAAGTGTCAAAATACATAATTTCTTCTTCCATACCACTTGTTCACAAATGATGAATGGATGAATGCATTTTATTTTTAGACTTTATTACGGAATTGGATCAGGGATACATCATATGATGTGGACTGGTGTTTTTGGGATTTGTGCAGGTATTTCTCCTGAAATTTATATCATAATGATTTGTATACTACATCAACAATAAATAAAAAGAGCAAAAACAGAAGTCAGATGACTGAATAATGCCAGCTGATGTTTTACAGAAGCCATCATTTGTAGGTCTAGTAGCTTAAAATGCCTCAGCAGTGATAAGTAGCATCCGCCTACCAACCTGCCCTAAAAATACAAAAGGTCACATCCGCCCGACATTTCTCAGGCTTTCATGCTAAGTAATAAAAGATATCAGATGGCAGGTAAAATGTCCCTGTATTGACTGCTTGTTTTTATTGCTTTACAATACACACTAAAAGAAAATCCACAAAATATGGATTTTTTTTCCTTACAGCAGTAAAGCAATACTGCCTTGTTCCTTTCCAATATTTCTAATTTTTGTAATTTAGCCAGCAATATTAAAACAGTTTAAAGATTTTTGTGTGGATATCAGAATGTGAGTTAGTAATAGCTTTTATGGCACAGAATATGGTATCCATAGCAACAATGTTTTCTAAAGGTTGCTGTAACGATTCTGCAGATAGATTTCAATATCATGATTTTCTTCCCCATTGATCTCCTGCATTAATGATAGTGCAGTCTCACTCCATTCCCCATCTGATCATATCAATGCACTAGGCCTTGAAGCTGGATGCATTGCTCTATACAAATCTAGTTAGAGTACATGTTCACGACAATAGTGTCACTTTCTTTGAGTCCTATATCCTGACAAGAAATCAACTAGTGTTGTGCCTATATTAGAGATTTGCTATTTTGTAGTTCATCTTTGCAGTCTCATCTCAGGGCCAAGCTACTCAGAACTACACTCTTTTTCGTTTAAGCAGCCAAATCAAGCTATGGAAGGTACAGTATATTATCCATTATCTGTTGTGTGTTTGCTGCTTTATCTCAACCACAACAACAGCAGCATTTATTTTTATAGCACATTTTCATAAACCTGCGGTGGATTGGCACCCTGCCTGGGGCTTGTTTCCTGCCTTGAGCCCTGTGTTGGCTGGGATTGGCTCCAGCAGACCCCCGTGACCCTGTAGTTAGGATACAGCAGGTTGAATAATGGATGGATGGATGGATTTTCATAAACAGGTTATAAAATGTCAAAGAAGTCATTGCAAGAAGAGAAAAACAAATTAGATAAGAATAATCATTAATAGAAAACAAAATAAATCAATATGGGTTTATATAAAATAGATATACAGTATAATTAGTAGAAAGGTAGAGTCTTTATATACAGTATAGTATCATATTCTAAGTCTCTAAAGATGAAACCAATGATAAGATCAAAAGGCCAGAAGGACAGAAAAAAAAAACTCCAGTGATGCTGGAAAAAAAAAAAACAAAAACAAAATGAAATTTTCAGGGGCTCCAAGGCCAAAAGACCACCCAGCTCCCAAAAGTTCACCAGAAGTTTCCAGGAGGCATTCAATTGATTAAGCTGGGTTTAGACAACAATCAGTAGTTGAAAGTTAAACACTTGTATTTCCAACATTATTATTTATAAGTTTAGAGAAACAGGACTGCCTGTCAAGACAGACTGCTTTATTATATTCAGTAACTAGGGGGCTCTGCCCCCTGCATGCTTTGCTCGCCAACCCCTGTGCGGGCCCTACATGCTAGTCATTTCCCGGATCTGCCACTTGCGACGAATTGTACTTTGCTTTTGGATAAACATGAATATCAACTCTGTCTTTTGATATCTCCATCTTTCAAAACTATTATCACTGACAATTCATCACATGTTGGTTTATTTTACAGTAATCCCTCGCTATATCGCGCTTCGCCTTTCGCGGCTTTACTCCATCGCGGATTTTATATGTAAGCATATTTAAATATATATCGCGGATTTTTCGCTGCTTCGCGGGTTTCTGCGGACAATGGGTCTTTTAATTTCTGGTACATGCTTCCTCAGTTGGTTTGCCCAGTTGATTTCATACAAGGGACGCTATTGGCAGATGGCTGAGAAGCTACCCAACTTACTTTCTCTCTCTCTCTCTTGCGCTGACGTAGGGGGGTGTGAGCAGGGGGGCTGTTCGCACACCTAGACGATACGGACGCTCGTCTAAAAATGCTGAAAGATTATCTTCAAGTTGCTATCTTTTGTGCAGCTGCTTCCTGAAACGACATGCTGAACGGTGCTTCGCATACTTAAAAGCACTTAAAAGCACGAAGGGCACGTATTGATTTTTTTATCTGTCTCTCTCTCTCTACTCCTGATGGAGGGGGGTGTGAGCTGCCGCCTTCAACAGCTTTGTGCCGTGGTGCTTCGCATACTTAAAAGCCAAACAGCCCTATTGATTTGTTTGCTCCTTTGAAGAGGAAGATATGTTTGCATTCTTTTAATTGTGAGACGGAACTGTCATCTCTGTCTTGTCATGGAGCACAGTTTAAACTTTTGAAAAAGAGACAAATGTTTGTTTGCAGTGTTTGAATAAAGTTCCTGTCTCTCTACAACCTCCTGTGTTTCTGCGCAAATCTGTGACCCAAGCATGACAATATAAAAATAACCATATAAACATATGGTTTCTACTTCGCGGATTTTCTTATTTCGCGGGTGGCTCTGGAATGCAACCCCCGCGATGGAGGAGGGATTACTGTATATGTGAACGTGATCTTTCGGATTCATATAGAAATCCAAGAAAACTTCTTTGTCCATGTTTTTCAGATAAATTTTGTGTTAAGTGCAATACTTTTGGACATATGAATTTGTATCCATTATTGGATGTAGAATTTCTAATACATCCAATTGTTTAACTCTTTCAATCCTATGTTTCATCAGCTCTCCATGATCATAAATATAAACCTGACCAAATTATGGTTTCTTTGAAATTAAACTTGTAGTAGCTTTAATTGTTGCGGGACCACAGATTCTCATAGTCTATGGTCCTGAATCGTGTAAATCTATGTTTTGAGCATTGAATGATGTGAACGTGTACAGATTATTGTAGATTCGGATATTTTACCTGTAGTGTTTGTGGATTTCACGTTCACCAAATAACAAATCTTTTAATTCTCGTGAATACGCCTCTTCATTGGGAAGAAACACTACTTTTCCCTGATGGCAACACGAATTAGACAATCTACAAGTCTCCGACTTAAACTTTAAAGCCGAACAGTATCTACATACTTCTGTCATATCACCTAGGCTATGTCCATATATTCGATCTCTTTTCGATCTTCTGTTATTCCACCAAGTAATAATTTCGTAGTGACTGTAAACATAATTGTCTTCCATTTATGCTCAGCTCTGCAGCATTTCTTCTCATTGAGTGGCCTCATCAAGGTTGTTTGTTTGTTTTTTTTTTTTGTTTGGGTATGTATTTAATGTGAACACTTCAGTATTGGATGTGTGAGTTTTTCAAAAAGAAAAGTAAAGTGTTGGTTCATATTGAGTACTTTTGGTATTTAATAGCAAGGTTTTTAAGGATTTTTTTTTTGTATCTAGTGGAAACTGTCAGGTAGTGGAAGCTCATAACTGTCATTAGAGGACAAAGCAGAAAAAAGTTAATAACCAAATTAGATAATCATGACACCTCGATATTTGTATAACTTCACACCAGGAATACTTCAAAACATGTTTCTATATATGCAAACACGTGAGTGAGATTAAATAAAGGCTGAACTCAGTAGCATTGGTACTGGGAGGTCACCCCAATACACAGTATTACAGCACATATTGGAAATAAGGATGTGACAGAGGGACTTGTGGGTGATGATCACTGCAAGAAATTACTCATTCCCACTGGATCTGATCTGAGTGACCCAGAGGTAGAAAACCAGAGGAACAGTAGTAGAGTAGCTCTTGTGACATCATTTACAGCATTTAAATCATTCATGAGTTACTAACTTGCAGAAGTGGAATTATGTTCATTGCTCCATTATTGCTCCAATTGACTGTTTATCATGGAAAATAAATTGTTGCATAGACATTAATCCATCAGTTGTATAACCCTGTTCTTTTTTTAAGCTTCTTTTTTAAATGGGATTACTCTAATTAATTGACCTAAGAGGTTTGCTCAAAACCAGATTATCATTATGGTAATAGCGTTTTACCTAGGTTGTATACTTGCAGATGGGGTTTTTCTCTCTTTTTGACATTGACCTGTTTCTGTGAGCACCTCACCAAACCCCAGATTTGTTCTGGGAAAGGGATAGGTCTTTAGCAACAGAAAATCTAGACCGGAACTAATAGCATCTGCTGTTGTTCCTGCATCCCTCATTTTTCAGAAGACCTTTAAGTATCAGTTACTGTATCTTAGGCAGTTTCTGGGCTGCCTACTTTAAAAGTATAAAACAGTTGTTTTCATTCAAGTCTGGAGCTGTGCAGCACCAATGTAATAGGATGGATGGTAACAAGTAACCTCTAACCAGTCCTGTCAAAACTCAGCCTTAAAAAGGTAGATTGTTGCCATATCTCTCGACTTAATCATATCAAAACTCCCTTTTGAGTTTAAATGTTCTGTGACTGTAGCAACCTTTGTTGGCCTTTTCCTCCCTTCTGCAAGGCCACCTGTCTTTAGCATTCTAGAGAAATTTACCGTGATTCCTTTTTGGCTGTTAGTCTATTAAAATTTATTATAATTCTTTACATTTATATAGTGCCTTTCTCACTACTCAAGTGCTTTAGTGAGTAGAGAACAACTTCAGCCATCACCAATATATAGTACCCCCCGAATGAAGTAATGGCAGCCATTATTATGCCATTACGCTTACCACAACTATTAGGCGGTGAAGTGGTGAGAGAGAGACAATTAGAGACAGAGAATGATTAAGGGGAAAGAATGGCTAGGTAATGGAGGGCAGTTTAGCCAGGACATCGGGATAAACCCTACTCTTTGTGATAGATGCTCAGGGATCTTTCATGACCACAGAGAGTCAGTTTTATGTCTCATCCAAAGGACAGCACCACATTTACACCACAGTGTGCCCATCACTGCACTGGGATCCACATACAGACCACAGGGTAAGCACCCCCACGCTGATCTCACTAACACGTCTTCCAGCAGCAACCCAAGTTTTTCCTAGGTGGTCTCCCATCCAAGTACTGCCCAGGCCCAAACTAGCTTAGGTTCAGGTGAATATTCTATTCTGAAGCGCATGTTCTACCATTCTACCTCTACCATTGCATTTCAGGTTAACCATCATGACTGGGTTTACCACCTTCAAGTGATCCCTGCTTTCCCATACTAGCATTCTGCTTTGACCAGTATAGACATCTCTTACTTGTTGAAATATTTTGCTACTGACTTGTGCTAGTTGTTGGTCCCCTTACACATGGAGACCTCTTCCTAGCAAGAAACCCCGTCACAGGAGTCACGTGATGTCAGGTTTCCATCTATTTGTGGTATGAAAGGTGTGGTATATGGCCGGCCATTCATCCCGGCCAATACCCACAGGCCACCAGATGGAGCCCTCCTTGCAGCATGGAGATGCCCTGAATGCCAGCAGGGAATCATGGACAATGGAGTATTTATTCACAGCCCTGCTGGATACCATGGGGGCTGCCAGAGGACGCTGCAGGGAGGCTCAAGGAATATTTTCCCTACAGCCCAGAAGTACGTCCCAGTCATGAGGACAGAAGAAATGACGTACTTCTGGGTTGAAGAAAAAGGAGTTTTCACCTGACCCGGAAGTGTTACAAAGACACATGAACAGAAGGAGAGAAACAGTTCTGGGTCAAGGACTATAAAGGTCTATGGGAAACCCCGGCAAGTTGTGCCGAGTTGGGAGAAAGGGTGACTGAGCTGCTGGGAGGTGTGGAGGATTATTGATTATTGAGAATTGTATTGATTTATTGAAGTATAGTGGAGGTGGAGGTGCTTGTGCACATTTATTATTATAATAAGGTCATTATTTGGACTTTTATCTGGTGTCTGGCGTCTGATCTGAGGGTTCAAGGGGACAACAGTGCCCCCTATCTGTCACAAAGGGAAGAATGGAAGCAGAGGGCATCTCTTTGACTTGCTTCTCACTAAGGACAACTTCTTTCATGGCATGACCCTAATGTGAGATGATAACATAAAATGTGGACTTGACTTTGATTTTGGATAACCCTTTTGTTATAGACATATTTGACCTCTGCCTTTTCTACTAAAAAGCTTATCTGTATCCAAGCCTGAGCTCCATAATGCTGCGAGAAACTTCTAATCCTACATAATGTGAGAATGAAGTACAAGATGTAATCCAAACAAGGGCAGTCAACTCAAACTGTAGATTATTCCTATCGCTGAAGATTACACACTTAAGTGGTGTGAAAATAAACTAACTTCATCAGTATAACACTTGACCATTTCAAATGGACAACGCTGCCATGAACCAGTCTGCATGAGCAGCATTTATTGTAGGAGAACTCAAATCACATTTACGATTTTTAGGCCAAAACACAAAAATGCAAGACATCCTACACCCAGTGATAGGGTTACCTCCTGTCTTGTAGCCTTGTGACAGCACAAACACTCCTCTCAAGCAGTCAGTTAAACTAATCAGCATTATGACTTGTGCATGTTTTCTATTCTAAGTGTCTTTGTTGGTTTAGCATCTTTATAAAAGACATTCATGGTACAGACAGCCCTAGGTATGATTATTAAATTGTCTTCTATGAACTATTGAATTATGAAATTATAGATGTTGAATTATTGATATATGAACTTTCTGAATGTCATATAAAAAGGTTGCTTAGATATGTCACAAGTGTGCAGAACAAGTTTGAATAGCAAACTTCTGATCTAAAAGAAAAATGAAAAGTTTGCATGGCATGGTGGTGCAGTGGTTTTTCACTTCTGAATTACAGATCTAGCATCCCCAGTTAGAGTTCTGCCTCAAGTCATTGTCGGTGTGGAGTCCCCACAATACACCCTTGTTCTTGTGAATTCTCCTTACAACAACAGGGCTAATAAATAATTTGAGCAACCATTTATTATTTAAACCACTTCATGCAGTTCAGGGTGGTAGGGTTAGTAACTTACCCTGAGACAAGACATGTGCTCATTATAACATAAGAAATTTTAACAAATTAGAGGAGACCATTCAGTCCATCAAGCCCATTTGTTTAGCTCATAGCTAAGCTGTCCCAGTATGTCATCCTGATTGTTCTTAAATGTTGTCAAGGTTTCTGCTTCAACTACATATCTCAGTAGTTTATTTCAGAGTCCCAAAAATCTTTGTGTAGAAAAGTGGCTTCAGTTTTAGTGGCAGTGTAGTGTCTGGTACTCCTCTATGTCAGAGTTATCTGGCTTTATTTTCTTGTAGCGTGATCTGTTGTACTTTTTCAATAATCTTCCTATTCATCCATTTTGACATTTTTTTTTTGGTCTTTTGTTTTATTGCTTTACGGAATAAACTTATTTTGAGCCAGATCATATACCATGCATAATCACTATTTTAGAGTGTCCTGCAAGTTTTTAAGATGTGGGACGAAGTGTGGAATGCCTGGAGTAAAATGTATGTATACAAGGGGAGAACATGCAAACTTCACATAGCCAGGGCTCTGACAGGTATTCAAATGCAGGACTTTGGAGCTGTGAGTTAAAAGTGATAACATTTGCACCATCTTGACCAATAAATAGTTTGAAATAAACTGAAAAACTAAGTAAAAGTGAAATATTAAAAAATAAATTCTTAAGTTAGGTGAAACTGCTATGTGTGTTTGAATTTAGCCTTAGTAGTGACTACTGTATGTATTATTGAACCTTTTTGAGCTCTATTTCCTTGCACTTGGAATTTTGAGATTTGTGTGCAATTGCATCATTAAATCGCTTGTCTATCTTGGGATGATAAATTGTGAGACTGTTTTTATAAAGAACACATTTTGGACAAGATGGTAGTATCATGTAGCTTACTATTTCTCTTTTTTAACTTCTTTGCTTTGTTTACTGCACCTTGAATAGTTGAGGTATAGGCATCAGATAATGATCGATAAATTAAGGAACTATAGCTGTCATTTTCAGTGCATTTTACTCATCTTTCCTTCTTATTCAGAAGTATCATGTTTTGTTTCTTTTCTAATGCTGCATATTCAAGGTAGACATGTGATTGGCTGACATTTGCTATGAAACAATGAGGCCCTGGCTTCTAAACCATACCATCTATTTTTTAACTTTTTGCACAGATTCTCATTAATTTATAGAACAAAAAAGAAAAACTAGAAAATAATAAAAATTCTGTGCATTTCCTTAGTGCATCTTTTTAAGTGTATATACTCCATTCGTAACACAGGATTCATGTCGATTGAGCAATAGTTCTGATCTAATCTAAGTGGTCCGGAAATAATGTAGCTAGATGCTTTTTAGAATACAAGTATGCCTAGGAAACAAAAAGTTTTTATTCATAGAAACTGACTGACTGGAACAAGAACGGGCAGCCTTAAGATATGTAGGCAATTATTAATTAAGATTCGTAAAGCTTTGGCTAACCTTCAAAGAAAAAATAATTTTCAAGCATGATTTTAAAATCACAACATTATTAGGAGTCATATCAGGGGACAAATGTGCTGTATCAGTAAAAGGCTCCAGAATTGTCTTTGGAAAGGGAACGAGGAGTGGCACCTGCTTGAAGCAGGCACCTTGCAGGACAACTGTGTGAGAGGAATGCTTAGCACAGACAGGCTAATTTATCATAGTCCTGTTACCATGGCAGCAGGAATTCTCAGAGATCATGTGACCCAGAGCAGTTTCTGTTGACTGGTTCTGACTGACTGTCGCCATCAAGAAAGGGTTTCTGTATTTCGCAAAGGAAGAGGAGAGCATTGATACAAGTTGAAAAGGCTCAGTGATAGACAGTATCACCAGCTGTGAAGGCATCTCTTTGTCTGAATGACATTTGTTTTGATTCATTTGAAGAAAAGAAAAAAAAAGGCTAATTTGACATATTATAAGGTCTAACTGGGCAGTTTGGTGTTTTTGAATTAACTAAGGCTTAACGGTTATACATTAATGGAAAGACAGACACAAAACACAAGATTCCGTTTGTAAGAGACAAAACTGGCATTGTGCTGTGCAAATGCTTCAAGCTTGACATCTTTTTTTTTTTTTTTTTTTTTAATTCAAGGGTTGTCTCACCTCTTGCTGGAGACTAGGTTCCCTGCATCTTTTGCAGTGGGATTTTTCCATTTTATTCCTTTGAATGGGAGGTCATTTGATTGTTTTCTTTCATTTATTTTGAATTTGTACTGCTGTTTCTGTAATTATCACAGAGTTTGTAAGTTTAAATTTCTTGTGATCTGTATTATTTTCAGTGGTTTAACACTGCTTGAATTTAGCAAAGCATTAACTATCACTTATTTTTTTTCAGATTCTGTCCATTTACAATTATAGTTTACAGTATTAAAGTGTGCTTCAAAAGTGTTAAAATGCTGTATAATAAAATGCTTTAAATAAAAATGTGGTCATTTTTTATTGAAAAGGTGGAGAATAGGTCATTTGTTTACCCCAACAGATGGGATAGTGGCATAATTCCTGGCCATGTGGAATTTATATATTGTCTTTGTGTTTATATAGGTGCAGCTTACTTCCTGCAGCCTAAAGGCTTTCAATGAAGTTGTGTTTGACTGAGTGTGAGAGCACGCAAGCATGGACTGAGATGTCCTGCTCAGAGTGGGTCTCTGCTTGAGGGCTGTTGCTCCCCAGAACAGGTTCTGACCCTCATGGCCTTGAGCAAAAAGAAGCAAGAAATAAAGATAATAAGTCCTGATAATAGTTTATTTATTTGTTTATTTACTTATTTAATTAGTGTTAGGATATATGAACCTTTTTTCCCTTTTGTAATCATATTATCTCAATGTCAGGGAATTTAAATATTTGGTTATTGTATTTTTTAATATTATTGTATACTTTTTTTTTCTTTCAAAGAAGCATATAGTATTTTATGGACAATTGCCATTTTCTGCCACTGTTTTTCCCATTCAACGAGCAGTTTCTAGGTGGCACATTCTCAGAAGTTGTGCTGAGTGACAGCATCGATGTAACAGTTTATAAACTGATGGTGGTCTTCCCAATGCCCAAGATTATGGATAGGTCTTTAATATATGTATTATAAATAATAATTTTATATATATATATATATATATAATAATAATAATGTCCAAGAAGGCATGCCAATGGGATCACTATTATCAGGACTTCTGGCAGAACTGGTAATGCAGCAATTCGAAAATGTGGCTCTATCTCAGTTCACACCCAAAATTTGGATACGCTATGTAGACGACACATTCGTCATATTAAAAAATGACCAGCTGAACGATTTCTACAACCACGTCAACACAATATTCCCTGCAATCCAATTTACCATGGAAAAAGAAACAAACCGATGCATCACTTTCCAGGACATCTCGATTGAAAGAAGTAACGACTCCACCCTGATTACAAGTGTCTATCATAAGTAATGCTATTCAGACAAGATATTACACTTCGCGAGCCATCACCCAACATCTGAAAAACGGAGCTGTATTAAGACTTTATTCAGAAGAATTCACTCCCATTGTAATAGGAAGGAGACAAAAAACGAACAAAAGATGCTATCTTTTCCATCTTTTCACTTCAGACGGCTACCCAAACACATTCATTAAACAATGGTTACATACATGTAGGAGACGCCAGAGAACCCAGCAAACGGTCAACTCCAACTGACCCCCATCCCACCTAGCACACACTTCCTTATCATCACGGAGTGTCAGAAGGAGCAGCACGTATCCTGTCCAAATCATGCATCAGAATAGCACACAAACCTACGAACAATCTGCGCACTGTCCTTTTTAATGTCAAAAACAAGAAATCGGCAGCAGAGACACAAATCACAGTTTATAGCATTCCATGAAGTTCTTGCCCAGCGGTATATATAGGACAAATGTCAAAAAGAATCGCAACACGTATACAGGAGCATCAAAACGCCGTCAGAAGGAAATACTCACGATCACTGATTTATACGCACACAAATTCAACCGGACATACATTTAACTGGGACAATGTACAAGTAAGATTTAAGGCCAATACAAAAAGTGTCAGAGAGCTGGCTGAATCTTGGCTATCAAACGAAAACGCCATTAACAGACATTTGGACGTCAACCTAGCATATGCAAACTTAAGAAGAAGAACATCCTCATAATAAATAAAAATTTACGACCAACACCCTCCTAACCTCACCACTTTATCCCCCCCTACCTAATTTTGCTACAGTATATATTGCCTTTGATTCTTGTATGTCTAATCATTATCCTCTGATGACAGCTCCTGGCAGGAGCTGAAAGCTCAGGATCAAAAAAGTACTTTATGATACATGATTCATTCTCTCCCCTTGTGGATTTCTAACTACAAATATGCAAACCGTATCACAAACCTTCACTTCCATATATACATATATGTAATTTTGTATGATTAGGGTTAAAACTGTGTGGTCTGACTCAACAAAGACCTTTAGCTCTTGATTAGGTTTTAACAGTTTTGTGTTTTTTGACAATCATATATTCTCTCGTTCCTATTTAACAAAAATGTTCTAGTGTCCTTCCTTTTACTTTCACAGTTTTTGTTCAGACCAGTTAGTTATTTTATTTCCAAATCCTGTTGAAGACTCTCAAATTTGTTATAACAAGCTTTCAGTATGCTTATGTACCAAAAATATGAAAAGATATTTCTTTTAACCAGTAGAGTTTCTTTAAATGTGTTAACATCTTCATAGTGTGACATGCCATATAATTTATTTAACCCTCCTTCCACCCATTTGCATACCCACTAGATCTGATACCTTTCTGTTGTGGTTCATTGTGACTTACGCATACATCTTTCATGGAATATCATTGGCTACAAGAAACAGATACTTGATGTCTCTGGGGAAAGTGGTATGTTTGGCGTTTGCAATGCTTTGCTGATTTTACTAATTATTTTTACAAAAACTTTCTTCTCTTATAACCCTCAAACATATCTTTTTAATTTTAATAAAATATGAGAAAGAAAAAATATGTCTTAAAGTTGTCTCCCCAGTGTATGTTGTTCTTTTTTGCTACCATCATGTCTTATTCTTTTTCCATAATAAAAATGATATGGGACACTTAGAGTATATATTGTGAACTTCATATGTTCTCTCTGTGTTCTAGGGAACCTGTTTTACTCCCACAGACTAAAGCTGTGTAGAGAGATTAATCTAGAACTCAGACTGGCCTAATTTGAGTGAGTGCAAGTAGTAATAAAATAACTCGTCATTTTATCTTGTTTAAAATGTTATATGAGAACATCATATAGATACGTATTTTTCATTCCATCTTTTCCCAAGCTCCCACTTTTTATGTTCCATTCTTCTCTTTTCTGTATGCCCTCTGTCACTGAGCTCAAGGTTGAAGCCAACCTTGGGAGGGAGCCCATTTCCATTAAAGGGCACACTTGGGTGTACAGTATGCCCTCACTCAATTGTGACAGGTCAACTTTGAATGAAAAGTATTACATATTTTCCACTACACATTGTCTCATGATCATCATAAAGCCCTGATGTAGTAGCTTTTACTTTTATAATACTATATATCCAGGTATCTTCTCTGACAAAGACATTTATGCTCTCCTAAATCCCACTCAAGGCTTAGGCACTTTGAGGGCCAGGACAATGACCTAACTACTGTAATTTTGTGTAAATAAATGACACAGTTGAATGGTTACTGTATTAAGCATGGTGTTCCCATAAGTTTTTAAACATTTCTGTTAGTCAAATTTATGACCTCATATGCATCTCTTTGAGATTTCCTGACACATGGCTTTAAACAAAGCATGGTGCCAGTTTTTTGATTGTATGCACTGTATATATTGGTATTTTTTCCTTATAATTCACATTATAGTCACTCAAACCTGCTTGTAAACTGCATTGTTCTAAATACAACGTTTTCATAGAATTTGCATTTTGACAGAAAACAAAACAAAAAGCTATGTTAATTTTGTGAAGATTGGAAAACAGACTACTATGAAACATTACCTTCAGCTATCAGCTGTTGAAAACATGGAACAATAGAGGTGACAAGCTTAAGATTTAACCAATGCTGGTAATAGTCTCTCGGGTTGCAAGTGTTAGAAAAACATTCAAAATATTTAGAGTGCACTGTTTATGACAAAGGGCATCTCAACAGATGTTGTTGCTTTTATTAGCATTTGCAAAAGAATTCATTTTAATCTGCCGACCTTGTCTTTTTTTTTATAAAAGTCACATACTGTTAAGTTTAGCACAAATCAACAGTCAACATGAATGTAGTTAAGAAAAGTAATCAATATGCAAATCATGCCAACTACGCACATTTACAATACACAGGGAAACAAACATATGCATAGCTTAATAACTTGCCATTGACTCCAAGTTTTTTTGTGAATATATTAGGCAAATTCACTACATACAATGCCTTAGGTATTGTGCCTGAAATAAGTGGAGTTTTTCATCAATTTTAAAATGTTTACATTATTCGCTCCATCTTTGACTTTGTTGCCAGGGTAGACTTTCCATCACCCCAGATTAACATAAGTAGATTTCAACACGCCCTGACCAGAAATATTGTGATGCATGTAACATAACATAGCAAGCTTAAACTTACCAATTCAGGGTTGTGTCAGAATAAAGCCTATGTAGACAGCACTGGGCTCAAGGCAGGAAACACTCTATCTTAGAGGCCATTGGTACGCGTACCCACGATTAACCTGGTCAATTTGGTGTCACTAAATACTGTAAACTTGATGTCTTTTTGAATGTGGGAAGAAAAGTAAGTGGAAAACACAGCTTGACACAAGGAGAACAAGCACATACTGTGCTTCATATGTGTGTGTGCGTGCGTGCGTGCGTGTATGTGTGTGTATGTGTGTGTATGTGTGTGTATATATATATATTAATGTATAATGTATATAAATAATGTATAATATAAAGTCCTACAAGGTTGCTGAGTTTTTGTAAACCTAACTAGCATAATTCAGAGAGGAATGAGAATGGACAGTCATGGATTAAGTGAAATACTGTGAAAAAGAAAATAAAAACATATTTTTCCATGTATTAAAAACATGTTTACTATATCTCCCTGTGATTGCATGGATTTTTTCTGGCTGCCCCAGTTTCCTCCCATATTTCTAGTGTTATTTGTGTTTGTGTGTGTGTGTCTTCACCCTGAAATGGGCTGAAGCCTTGTTCCAGGGGTTGTTCCTGCCTTGCACCAGATGCTTGCTTGGTTAGGCTCCAGCTTCCCCACAACCCTGCCCTGCATAAGTGCCTTAAGTAATGAATGCATGGATGGATGGTAAGTAGTGGATGGATGGATGTTTGCTAAAGTTACTTGGGATTTCAGTTAGTTGGGGTTTTTGGCACAATATGGAGCCTCAGTATGAAAGTCAATGTAAAATAAATTCCTTTAGTGGGATATTGGATTTATTTGGTCATATTACCTTTTTGCACTATGTATATTCTCTTCTCAGTGCAACATGGGGCCTTTTTGTCACAATGGTGTTATTTTATGTGTGTGTGTCCTAAAGGTTAATTCCATGCCATAAACAGTTTATTTATGTATTTTTGTTTATTGAAGGCTGAATGCAGACATTTTTACGCAGAGTAATATGCAATAAAATCTGATCTAATGATAGAATCTCAGTAGCCACAGGCAGCTTATTTGACCTTAGCAGTTGGTTCAGCTTTTGGACAGAGTAATGACTTCCTAAATTATCAATTTTTCTGTCTGTTGTGTAAATTGTGTCAGCAGAAGGGGTTATCTCATTCTAAAGGGAATATCTTTAGATTTGCTTCAATAGAGGGACTCATGTTCTCTCACTATATATGTAATTCATTAAAGAAATGTCCAATGTTGGCTCCTGGCCTCTGCCTCTGAACTGATAAAAGAGTGCAGAGATTTAACATCAATATTCAATGAGTGACTCTTCATGGAAAATGAAATTTAAACACTTTCATTGAAGCTAGGAATGCTTTGGAAAAAAAAAAGCTTTTTCCATTAAGCAAAGCTACATCTTGATATGGATTTAAAGGAAACGGGTTCTGTATTTTTTTTTTTTTTTGCTCGCCATCTGACAAAATTAAAAGAGCTTCGTATCGTACTTGTAAATTGAAAATAGCGATAATGAAAACTGTCCTCTTATTTTTTTCTTTTAAAAAAAAGCATGTATAGATGAGTTACTTTCTGCTGTTTTTTTTGTTCATATATTTTTCTTTAGAAATTTTTTAAAGGGTATTATCTTCAGTCAGTTGCTAACTTGTATTATACAGTAGGTGTATGAATAATTTTCTTTTACTGTATAAAGTGCATAAAGACTGCACATGAGATATGCAGTCTGGCTGGTGTAATGCAGATAGAGCTAAAGAAGCTTTGACTTTGACAGTAAGAAGACAATGCCAGCAAGGAGGTGCTGTATGTCAGGTTCCTGATAAAAACACTCTTAAGTGCAGTGTCAGGGGGCTATATTCTTTGTGTTAAGAAGTACAGCAGATAGAAACTGAGTGAAGTAAGACCTGAACATAAATCCACCAGTTAGAAAGGTTGCCTTACCAACTACTACATAGAAGGAGAAAGCTAAGAAGAGTTCACAAGAGGCAGCAACACCTCGTGACCACTCGAGAGCAGAGCCTTAGGAAAGAATGTATGGGTCTGTGAAGGCACCTGAGGGACTTGGATCCTTAAAGTCCTTAGAAGATTCGATGGTTCAGGAACACCAGGGGCCACTAGAAGGTGCTGTAGCCCTATGCTACTGTTGTAATTGTAGTAACAGCCATCATCTGGATCAGTGCATACTCCCAACCACCACCAACTGAGCTCAGAATAAACACTTCTATAGGAATTAAGTCCACTTTGTATCCAGTGTTTCACTGACTGTGATGTTGGGGGAAGAGGAGGAAAAAAACTTGTCTGGTAGGAGGAAGAGATGCCAAGACATACAGAGAGAGTATGTGTGTGTGTGTGTGTGCGTGTTTGTGTGTGCGTGTGTGGGAGTGTGTGACAGAAAGAGAACGTGTGTGTTTTAGAGTGAAGATAAGTGGACAGCAACCCTACAGACAGGTAGAGGTTCGAGTACCTGTGTAACTGGGCCCTTAAAAGTTGCAGGTGTTTGTTATTTTCCCTACCTTGCTATGTATATTTTTTATTTTGTTCTTTTTGTTCAACTCTTCTCTGTTATTAGTTCATGATGATGCTGTTTTGTTTGTTTCCTTAGCTTCTTTGGCATAAATGTGGGTTGAAGTGGTGTTAATGAGAGTGCCTCCTCTTTTCAACAATATGTATACACTGTGTGGCTGCTAACAATGGATATAATTGCATGGAGGCAGTACATAAAAAAGCGTCCAAGAAAAAGAAAGATATGATTTGGACCAGATAGACAAAAAATTGGGAGAAACCTGGCATTGTGCCTCCTGTATCTATAATGTCTTAGCCACTCTCCTACTCATTATTTGACTTTCCACTATTAGGCGCCTTAACTCAAAGGACATGAATTAATAATTAATTTACATGTATCAATAAAGTGCATCCATAAATCATCAACCTAACACATGAAATATTTTTATTATTTGCTTTGCTGTGCAGCAAGACTCATTTGACATAAATATTACTCATAGAAATAGCCATCTTTGGTTGTGCTGTTAATGAAGATTGAAGGTTTCACAGCTGCAAACCTTTTCATTATTGCATTTTTCATATTTTCAAATTAATCTACAGGATGTTAGAAAACTAGATGCTTTATCAAGTACAATTTCATCAACAAAATGGGAATCAGGGTTGAAAATTTTTAGTGTTAGTCTCCTTTGCAGTAGTAATGTCATGTACATTGAATACCACATTCAGCACTCATTATCTGAGATCATTTATTTTTTTACCTGTCCATATATATTACCATAGATAATTTCAGTTTATTATATTGTCTCAACCAATAGTTAGGAACGTTTTCTGTTATTTACTGCATTCCACTTTTAAAGCTGATTGCACAAGACTGATTTTTAGATGGCCGACTGTTTTAGGAAGGAATGTAATTTAACATTTCTAAATAGAAAATACAATCAAAAAGTGTCTTTTAAGTCAACAGTTGAACTATGTTCTTCAAAGTAATACGCTGACAGATACTGGAGGGATGTGAATCTCGGTGGTAAGATGTTGAAAGCTTAAGACCATCAAATCTCATTATTTTTGTTGCATTTTGAAGAGAGAAATCTAGCAGAAATCAAATAATTAAAAAAATTATTAACATCTACACACACAGTGTTTATTTCCTTTGACTTTCAAATTGACCTTTATTGTGCAGGAATGTCCTTCACCTGAAGCTTCTGGGATCAATGTCTTTATATCTGTATTCCTATAGGGAAACTACGGTTCAGTGCTGTCCAATATGGTAACCTGTAAATACTAATGCAGTCCTAAGAGACTCCCTTTACCAGAGTAGCATTATTGATCATAGTTACACTTTCTTGTAGACTGATGTCACTGTTTTTTTGCTTTGTGCCCTCCCCCGTCCTAACCTATTATCTTTGGGGGAGGAGCAAAAGCTTCAGATTCGTCAAAAATTTTGATCTCCGGTTTTCAATGGATTTTGACAATTTAGGATCCCCTGATATCAAAAACATTGATATCTCAATGATGGGTCTGTGTGTCATAGTTTTTTGAGAACTGTCTAGAGCTAAAAAAGAAAGGACAAAAAAATACCAAACTCGAAACTTAAGTCTGTTATGTGATGATGATGATGTGCTGATTAGTTTTTGAGCCAAATCGTGCAAGACGAAACGACACTCTAGAGGAATCCTCAAATGCAGTAATTCTGCAATTAATTATGAATTCTTCTTGTCAGTTGCTATTGTAATGACCTATTTTGTGATCAGAAAGATCAGCATCAGAGCAGTAAATAATTACCGAAATGTTATAGAATAGTTTGGGTAACTTGGTTCCCAGGGCACAGACACACGCATCCAATTTTTTTTTCTTTACCTGTCTGTCTTTCTTGTCCATATTGTAAACATGCATTTACTGTACTATACTGTAGTGTAATCTCTAAAATATAATTGCATATATTCTGCATTAAACTCCTAAATCTTTTTCAAAGTTTACCTTTTGAGTGTTGGTATCTCTAATCTATCATTTTTTGTTTACCGTGCCTAGTATTTCTTTGCTTTTTATTTCTCAATATTAATTTCCCTGATTTGTAGGACTATCTGTCTTTATAAGTTGTTTTTGCTACTCTTATATTTGAGAGGGTTTAGGTCTTTTAATAAACTTGGGGGCTCTGCCCCCTGTTCGCTTCGCTTGCCCACTCCGGTGTTTGGTTTACCGGATATACAATTTAAAGAGATTGTTATTTTCATGGGAATTGTTACATATGCATTATTTTCACTTTTACTTTAAAAACTTTTGTAAAAACAATACTTGTCCTTTATTTCCTGCCCCGTGCGTGGTTACATCTCTTTCTCGCCAGACGTGTAATGCTGCTCGCGTTGTGAAGAGAGTGAGGTAAGGGAGGGGGTTGAGGGTGAACGCATATAATGATATGCCATCGGATCATCTGCTTTCTTTTTGCTGCTTGTGAGCTGCCTGTTCTGCTTGTCGCATGTCGTTGTTTTAAGAGCTGGGAGCACATGATGCGTGTCTGCCAAAAGCAATCCAACTACTGCTAGGTTAGATGTCTGTGGACTTGTTTTAAATGATGGCTCACTGCCTTGTCTCGCGTGACATTGTAAAAACAATAATTGTCCTTTATTTTTGGCCCCAGGCGTGGTTAAATCTCTTTCTTGCAGGACGTATAACGCTGCTCGCATTGTGAAGGGGGGGGGGTCAGCTGCTGTCGCCCTGCCCTTCGATCATTTTAAAGCCTGTACAGCCACTGTCCTTTTTGCCACTTCGTGTCTCTGCTCCTCGTGTTGTGAATGCTTCTCTGTGATCCTAAATATACACCTGACTGAATTGTGTTTTCTTTGAAATTAAACTTGTCGTTGCTTTAACTGTTGTGGGACCATAGATTCTCATAGTGTATGGTCCATTATTGTGTAAATCTATGTTTTGTGCATTGAATGTTGCGAATGCGAAAAGACTTTGTTTTCTGCTCTTTGCCTTTTATTTCTGACCTCGCTTCGTCCTGCTATTTTTTCAATTACACCTGTTCTTGATGATTAATTTCCTTTTGTTTGCGCTAATGTGATCTTTTATTCGTCGATGTTTCATTTATAACATATTGTCCTTTATACGCTTTATATGCACTGACACCCCTGTATCTGTGTGTGCTGCATGCCTTTACACTACTGACTTTTTTTGCTGGCCGTCACACGGGTCTTTTATTTGTCTTCCGTGATCTTAACGTGAAGATCACATATCGTCTCCTAGTCATTCCCTCCCACAGGATTTTTTTTATAATAGAGAGATATGATAAACTGCAGGGTATGTTCTACCAGTCCATACTTTCTAATGTACTTTTCTGTACTGCTGTGTGAATAAAACCAGCTCAGAGGGCCCTAGGATGGCTAAGTGCCTCACTAACCTGACCCAAGGTTCACTGGACAGAAGGGCAGAAAAAGAGCAGAGACTTTGTCTTTTTGTTGATTCCCACAATGGAAGAGACTGACCCAGCTGTGTTGCATCCCTCCATCTCTTTCAAATGCTTCTTAAGTCCCAGGCAGGGTTACAGAAAATGCTAGGCCCATCCAAGCTGCAGTGGGAGTGAAATGAGAAGGAGTCCTTAATAGGTTGCTTTGTTGTTTATATTCTGCTTAAATGATTCCCTTCAGCAAGCTGACCTTTGATCAGTAGTGTGCACACCTCATCACAGGAAAACTACTTATCCTGCTCAGGATCCACATAGGATTTTTATGACTCTAACCCATGTGACCAGGCTCCATGACTTAAGATCTCAAGAGAAGGAGCTGTCAAAGGACAGCACACAAATATTTGTTTATTCTTCAGGCCATATGGGAGAAAGAAGATAAGTGTGACAAACTGCCACATAAATCTATAATGAGATGATTTAGACTCCCAAAATGGAAATGGATTTGGCCTGCCCTTTACACAGCTACCTCTTTTATCATTAGAAGCTCTGTTTAATGAAAATAATCACAATTTCTACTGGGGTGCTGCACTAGCCTAGTCTGTCACGATCCCTGTCATATTAATAGGCAGTGGGCAGTTTCCTTGCAATTTCTGACAAGTAGACTGACATTTCATTTCGTTGAATATGAACAACACCAAAGAAATTAGGAATTAATTTTAAACCCAGTTTAGCAGAGAGTCTTATCAAAGCGACAAAAGCTTTTGTCTTTAAAGAAACAAGGTGCTGAGCTGATATGCTTAAATTGGCTCCAGGCATTTGTATGTTTATGAGTGACAGTCATGCTAATCATCTTCAATGGAAATTATGTCCAGAATGCTGATGGCGGGTCATAGGAAAAGGTTTCCGCGATATCACTAAGAAAATCAGTATGCTAAATGCTGCAGGACAAGCCATTATTAAACAGAGAAAAGATAAGAGAGCACCTAAGCCAGCTAAAATAATCACTTAAAAGAGCCGCTTCTCCACAAAATAAAAATAGATCCTTTATTACTGCTGTGCTGTACCATATAAAGAACCGTTAATTCTTTCTCGATCTGACACATATCAAAGCAAGGAGTCGGTTAAAAAAAAATAACTAAAAATGTTTAGGATAGAGCTACTTTTCTGGTATGCAGTCACAAAACCAATAGCATTCACAGATTTGCAGATTTGACAGAGCAGCCACAAGGTAAACAGAGATGCATTAATTGTATCTGGTCATGCCAATTAAGATGTAGATGAAGGGTTCAACGAGCTATATTCATGTTCAATAAGAGGATAATTGGGGTCACCGGAAGGCTTTTTTTGTTGTTGTCTTCAGATCCTGGTCTAGTGTTAATCAAAACATTTTTTGTTTCTTTTTTCCAGAGCATATTTAATTTATACATCATTAACAAAAGCATTTGGGCCTCATTAAATTCCTCATATAATTGAATCCAAATATTTTTATTGGAACGGATGCTACAGAAGGAATGGTCCATTAGGCTTTTTACACACAGTATGGAGTTGCTGTTACTAAACGCCACATGGGATGTGAATGCAAAATGCTTAAATTAACTTATTGCACATGTGCTGAGGAATCCGTGCCTGAAAAAACAGGTGCGATTTTTTTTCTTTAATAATCATCAAAGGAATTAATAAAGGTTGTTTATTAGCTATACTATAAAGTTAGGTTGCCTGGTGGCACTACGTGCAGCACAGTTGCTTTACAGAACTTGTACCCCAGTTCAGTTCTCAGCTTGTGCATATTCTGTGTGAATTTCCTTAGATCAAATATTTTGGGTTTCTTAACAGTTTTATAATTAATTGTGTGTGTGTAAAACAATTCCTAGTAGCTAAGGCCAGTTCATAAGTGATTCTTCCCTTGATTCTGTAGCTTATTAATATAGGCTTTGAACGGTGAAAATATATTTATAAATGTGTATGAAATAGTGCCATATCCGCATGCCTGTTGAAGCAAGATTCCCTCAACTTAATTTAATGTGGTTTTATGCATATTACACTTCAAACTCCAGCATTCAGTGAGCATCGAACCCACTATGTGGAAAGACCAGCCATTCTGCCTTAGAGTCTTATACTGTGCATCACTTTTTAAGGTGGAAGATACTGACCCAGATGTGTTGTATCCCACTGTCTCAAAGATTGTTAAGTTCCAGGCAGGGCTATAGAAAATCCGAGGCCCATCCAAGCTGCAGTGGGAGCGAGATTAGAAGGAGTCCTTCATAGGTTGTTTTGCTGCCTCAGCAACAAGCCACTACTTTATCCGACCATAAAGTAATCTGAAATTGGGGCATCCTCTGTGCAATCTTAAATATAATGTTATGTGCAATGCACACCTAAGGATTCCAGCACTCTACGTTTTTTAAGTATTATGTACGATATATTACTTTGCCACACCTTTCTGACTTCTTCTAAAGAATAATGGCTATGTGGATCAGCCTATCCTTTGAGTTTTTGAAAATGAGAGATCTTAAAGAATACTCAACATAAGGCTGGGCAGCCTTTGGCAACTGGCTACTGAATCAAAATGAAATCTAGCAGCCAAGCACAAAACTAGTATCCAGCAGGCTATTTGAGAACATTTGTCAGATATCCATTAATTAAACCAGTGACATACTTAATGAAAAGTTTGCTGATCTTTAAATTTCTAATTTAAAATATTTCTACATTGGTTCAATTTGTTAAATTAATTGATTTTGAAGTAATTTTTCTCCAAATTGTGGTTGAATAAATGTTTCAGATTTTTAGAAGTAGGTGTCTTAGACTGGACTACAGTTTTAGATACTGAGATTAGTTCTTTCCAGGGCTGGGAAATAAAAGATCTCATGTATTTTATCTGTTGATATCACCTTTAGCTTGCAGCATATTAATGTTTCTTGAAAGTCGTCATACACAATAGTACTGTAGTCATTTTTCAGTGTTCTGTACGAAGTGTTCTTTGTGATATTGTTCTACCTACTAGCTTTACCAGGTCATCAGTCTTGGAGAAGTTGTAAAGTATTCATGCATTTACTTATATGTGTTGACAGTAATGTTGTACTAGAAAATCCTATTTCACTCATCATGATTGTATTTATTTGTTTAGATGTTCTCAATGAAAATTACTTTTAAAAACATAACTGCCTTAATATATACTTTAAGCAACAGTGGCAGCTCATTCATGGTTACGTGACTCCTGGCAAACTTGACAATATCATGAACAAGAAAAAAATGTATAATGACATGTTCCCCATGATCATACCCCATTTTGTTTTCTCTGTTTTGACATATTAGCATTTTCAATTGGAAAGAAACAAAAAAGATGGACTTAACATTCTTTGTCTAGTGGCACGGTCATCTGTCTGGTGATTTGCCATGCTTTTGAATAACGAAGGCTAAAATCTCCCTGTATAAGAAAAGGATATTAATTTGTCAAATGAAAATGCTAGTTTTGGACTGCACAATGGCACTGTGGTTAGAACTACAGTATGTAAGAATACACTTTGGTATGGTGTAGTTTGGGTCACTTAAAACTGATTGATTCATTGATGCCTTTATTGTAGCCTGGCAGTCTTTGTAAGATCCACCCTGTCATTTAGGTACTGAAATGTACGGTATGGCCTAATGGGGATGGAAATCCTTTATTTTATGGGTGATATATTTATTACTTTTACCCTTTAATTGTCCCCCTTCATTCTAAATTAATATACTGTAACTACTCGTACTGCCACCTTTTTTGTTCTATTTTTATTTCCTGGCCAGAGCACCTATAAGTGGTGCTTTATTATACAGTTATAGTTCAAGTTTATTGTCATGTGTACACACTACAGTGAGATTATGACTTCCATGTCTGCCACAGTCAAGTATAATACCAACAGCAGCCACTCAACACAGACAATAAAACAACATCACCAGCAATGGTTTTGTACAATTTCCTAGAACAAATGAGGTAGAAAAGTGATGATACAGGATGACTGAGGTCTTTAATAAATACTGTGTGGCTTCAAAGTCAGGCATATTTTATATACTTTGCTAACAGAAGTGAGTTATGTACAAGTAATATTTTGTGTTCACCTCAACACCCTTTGAAGTGATGTTGTGGTCCTAGGCTGAGTCGTACCAGGATGTAATGCAGCTACTGAGGACAGACTCCGCTGTACTCATGAAAAGTTGGTGAGCATAGATGGAGACACCCTGGCATTCCCCATATGTCTGTGAAAGTAAAATCTTGTGTGATCCTTTTTAGTAAAAAAAGAAAAAAAAGTCTTACATGTATTTTAGGTCATCATTAATGGTGAATCCACAGCATCCATTCTAATGTACTTTGAATTGTGGTTTACTTCCTGACCAGCTCCTTGTTGTTTTGGCACCACCACTGTGTCAAAAAGAAAAACTAACCTCTGTATGTCCTGTCATCTTCGTTGATGATAAGGCCTATGATGGTTCTATCATCAGCAAATTTAATGAAGTTGAGGTTGTGACCAAACACAGTCTGAGGTGAACAAGGAATATGACAGGGTATTCAGTCCACTATTTTGTAAGGTGCCTGTGTTAAAAGTGTTAGAGAAAGTAATGCTGCCATTCTGCAAATGCTTACGTCTGCTAGTTTGAAATTCCAAAGATCTGTTAAAAGAGGGTGGAACTATGGTTCAAGTTTGTCATCTTGGTGATTTTTAAAGAATAAGAGTATGCAGTAGATAAAATTTACTGTGCAGCTGATTCAGGCGGACTTATCAACTAAACTACTTTTGAAGGTATTTGCTGTTAATATAGCAGATGCTGGGCAAACATGTTTTGAAGGGTTTTTTTGATGAAACTGTTAAGATTTTTTGTCATCTGATTGTTGAGTAGGGACCAGAACAAAAGAAATACTTGCCATATTCAGTCATGTGTGCAACCTCATTTGCAGAGGTGGGCTGTTTCTCGCCTCCCCACTTCTTTGCATACCTGTGTGACTCAACATCTCAGTGTGATTGCTTGGAGCCTCACATTAGCGTAAAATAGAGAAAAAGCTTCACGTTTAAAGGCACAGCTCCAATTCTTCGACATCTTTTGCCATCATATATTTTGCAACTTTGTATTCTTGCATTCACTGTATATAGCCGGTGGTTCCTTGGAAGTGGTGAGCTAAGGTTTATATGATCTCTTCCACTGAGCTCCACGTCTTCACAGAGGTTTCTAATTATCAGCTACAAGATGAGAACAACCAATTGCTAAAGAATCCCAAGTGACTGAGCCTACAGTGAAGGCAAACCAAGACAGACTTTGAAGCATAACAGCTCTAAGTGTTTCTGACAAAGGCTTAATCTGAGGGCTATATGAGAACTCTTACATACTTTTGGTGCCATTATGTAAACAGATTTCTCACACCTTATACTTTAAAATGGGATCTTCCACCTCCTAGTCATCCTCATTTTGGATCAGTAGAACTAAGCTCCCTTACACCACTTGAACATGCCTCATGGACCCACATTTCGCTTAGGGAATCAATGATAAATCCTGCAATAGCTTACCAGTGAGTCAGAATTGAGGGGGATGTAACTGATCTCCGATGCAGAAAAAAAGCTTCACAAGAGCAAAACTGACAGCCTGAAGTGAACAAGTTATATTAAAGTTATAGGAGTCCAGAATTTCAAGCAAATATGGAGGCCCAGAGTCCCAAAGTGCATTAAAAGTTAATTACAACATCTTAAAAGCTAAAGCAGAAGCTTCACAGAAATACTGCTGTGACTGATTAACTAGTACTCACCACAGTCCCTTGCCTGCAATGGAACATGGACTGTTAGCAATGCTGTGCAAACTACTCCCTATTTATTTGTGTTATCTGTTTGTTTTTTTTGCTTTTCGAGAGCAGCAGATATTGCTGGAGAAGAAATTCAATGTTTTTTGTGACTGTTCCCTTGTTAGTGCTATGGTGCCTCATTTTTAAAGGATTAATGATAACCACAATGCATAGCCATTCAGTGGTTTATCTTGAAGCAGGCTAAATATTTTCAGAATATAATCATTCATTTGCTATGCATCCATTTACAGATAAGGGATCTTCGGCCAGTAGGAATGGGCGGAAACTGAAATCAGAGTAACCAGAACTTATTACCTAGAATCTGTGCGTTTCTGGGTTGCCAGAAATAGTCCTTTGACTGAGTCTGTCTTTCACGCGGTCATTTCATATTGTATGCCATTGTTCTTGTTAACTTCAGGTATCTTTTATTTGTATGTGGTAAGTCCTGACAAGGGATGTGTCAAATTTTTAAAGAATGCATAAAGTGCTGACGTGTGAGCATGGAAGAAGTATGGTAGCTACAGAGGTTATTTTATACCACTTTTTACAGAGAAATTCAGGTTAAAACTGATCACCAAACTCATAGACTTGAGACTTGGTTCCACCCTTGGCACCTTAATTTACGCATTTTCTGACTGTCCAACTGACAATCTTAAAGTGAACAAGAAGTCCAGCAGGTGTCTCAGCATAACTTCCTTCATTCTGTTGCTCAACACAGGTACTCCCCACAGGGTAGTGTGAGCTATCACAAGATTAATCATTAACATAGACATCAAGCCCATGGTTTGCAGAGATGAGATATTCCTACTGATGTAGCAGTGCCAGGACAACAGCCACTCCCTTATTGTCATCAAAATTAGACTTCAGAAAATAAGAGACAGAAGAGACTCCCATCTAAATCATTAAGAAATCTTTTGTCTAAGAAATGCTGTTTCAAAGTTAGAATTGGAGATGCTTGTTCATTCTTTTATTTTCTCACGACTTGATTACTGTAATGTTCTCTATACGGGTTTGAGCAAGTCCTCTCTCTCACGTCTTCAGTTAGTCCAAAATGCAGCTGCCAGGCTCCTAACTCGCTATAGCCGGAGTGATCATATCACCCCCATTTTGCACACACTGCACTGGCTCCCAGTGTTTTATAGAATTCATTTTAAAGTTTTGGTACTTACTTTCAGACCTTTGTATGGACAAGCTCGTGAGTACCTAACCAGTCTGCTCCAACACTTGTTGGACTCTTAGTTCTGGGCAACAGGGCCTTGTAGTTGCCCTCTGCACTCGGCTAAAAACCCGTGGGGATTTTGTTTTTCAGGTTGTGGCACCAAGACTTATAGTCTGCGTGCAGCTGAGTCTGTTGATTCTTTAAAAAATAACTGAAAACATTTCTTTTTAAACAGGCTTTTAATCAGTGCTGAATAGTTCCTGTTTGTTTATTTATTGTTTTTATTGGTTTTGTTTATGTTTTGTTTTAACTGTTGTATTTGTACTGTATTTGCTGTTCAGTGCTCTGTGAACTTTTGTCTGTGAAGGGTGCTATATAAATAAACTACTAAACTAAACTAAATCTGAGGAATGCTGTGGAGATGGTAAGCATCTTTACATTTTATAGACTTACCATTGCTGAGTTTTGAGGAACTGTGGAGACCAATTAGCTGGTGTGTATGCTGACATCTTCAATCTGTCATTATCCCAGGCAGTACTCCCCCGTATTTTTAAATCCTCCGCCATTTTACCAGTCCCAAAAGATCAGCCACATCTACTCTAAACGACTTCAGGCCAGTGGCACTTACACCAGTCGCTTTGAAATGTCTAAAAAAACTGGTTCTCACGCACATCAACCATATGGTCCCAGACACTGTTGACCCCCTCCAGTTTGCCTACCGCCCCAATCGATCAGTGGATAATTGCGGTAGCAATAGCCCTACATCACATTCTGCAACACCTGGAAAGTAGCAGAACGTATGCCAGGATGCTTTTCCTGGACTACAGTTCTGCTTTCAATACTATCCGCCCGGGAAAACTGATCAAGAAGCTGACAGACCTCGGTGTCCCAACTCCTACCTGCAACTGGATCCTGGACTTCTTGACAGATAGACCACAGGTGGTGAGAATGGGAGGACGGGTGTCTGCTGAGCTCACAGTTAGCACAGGATCCCCACAGGGCTGTTGCCTTAGCCCCAAACTTTTCTCTCTGTACACTTATGACTGTGTCTCCACCCAGGACAATACCATCGTCAATAAATATGCTGATGATACCACCATCTTGGGGCTCATCAAGGGGGGGGGGACGAGTCAGGGTACAGGACCATGGTAAACAACATTCTTGTCTACGGAGAGGAGAATGACCTCATCCTCAACATAAATAAGACCAAATAAATAATATTGGACTTCAGGAAGAATCCTCCCCCTCTACAGCCTCTTATCATCAAAGGGACTGAGGTGGAGAGGGCCAACATCCACAGATTCCTGGGATTACAGGTTACATCAGACCTGAGCTGGACTCGTAACACCACAGCCAAAGTGAAAAAAGCCCAGCAAAGGCTATATTTTATTCGGCTGCTCAGGAAAGCCGGCATGAACCATCGCCGTCTCACCCAGGCCTACAGAGGACTGATAGAGAGCATTCTCACCACAGGCATCACTGTCTGGTATGGGAACACCACACAGGCAGAGAGGAAGGCTTTGCAAAGAGTCATAAAAACTGTGGAGAGGATCATAGGGACAAAACTTCCTTCCATGGACTTTATGTACGCACATCATTGTCGGAAAAGAGCAGAGGGAATTATCAGGGACTCAATCCATGCAACTCACTCTCTGCTCAGACACAAAAACTGTACGTACAATCTGAGACACAGCAGAGCGGACAGCATCATCACTCACAGAACAAGGTTTTTCAATAGCCTTTTCCCCGCTACAGTCAGACTGATGGCAAAACAAAATTATTGAATATGTGTAATAACCTCACGCTACCTCACGTCACTTACCATGTAAATGACGAGTGAAAAATCTGCAATATTTTAACTGGGCAATACCTACAATATATTGTATTTTTTTGTGTGTAGATATTACCACCTTTCTGTATAGTGCTGTTATAATCTACATTATTTATTATTTTGTTTTATTGTTTTTTAATGTTTTTTTAAATGTTTTACTATGACTCGGACAGAGCTCTGCACAAGAATTCCAATGTGCTTTAACTGTTGGTTTTATGCACAAATGGCAAATAAAAGAACTTTGAAGTGACCTTGACCTTGATGACATGAAGTGAGTACAACACATCTCGGCTAACAGGTTTGCCTGTTCACAGAAAGGAAAGACCAACTGCCTCCATCTTTGCCAACCAATTTCAAATGATGAACAGTCCATTCTCACTGGCTGCATAATATCCTGGTATGGCACTTACAGTACTCTGTTCAGAAGTGCAAAAGTTCTAAAAAGTCTGGTGAAGATGGCACAGGATTTTACTGATACTCATTTCTTTCTGTTCAGCACATAGCCCACACTACTTTAGAAAGGCAAATTGTATTATTAAATACCTCAGTCATATCCTCCCACTTTTCACCCTCCTCCATTCATTTGCACATGATACAGGACCATTAGCATTCACACTGCTAGCCTTGGAGAGAGTATTTATCCTGAGGTCATAAGGCTAGACTAACAATCATGTCACTAGTCTGTGGGAGTTCTACAAGAAAAAAAATGTATTGTTGGCAATAAATTTGAAGGAAAACTTGAATGTGTAACTATTATGTATGAGAGTACCCTGAGATGGGCTGTGTAAGATGAGTTTCTGCCTTTTATTTAGTGTTGCTGGGATAGGCAGTAATTACCAGTTAATTAGAAAATGAATCAATAAGGCACATTTAAGTTAAAGTGACACAAAGGATAAAGGAGGTAGTGACCGGGACAGTAGTTAGAGAAATAGTTGTGGTTCAAGTAGCAAGCATAGCAATTCAGGATGGTTGTACTGTATAATGTGATTAACGAGAGAGAAGAGGGAGCTCAAGTGGTAAAGAAGATGGAGCAAGATCCCCACTGGGCCTTGCGAAATAGTTGGAGTTTGAATGGTGATGGTGGTGACGTAAAATGTTTTATAATTGGAGGAGATGAGTCCAATGCAGAGGAAAGCTGTAGATACCTCAAAATATACTGATAAGGGGAAAAAAAGAAGGAGAAATTAACACTGTAGCTCTATAGCAAAAATAAACCATAAGGAATAGAGTTAGTATTTTATTGTCTTCTTTGTTGTGCTAAGCACCCTGTGCTGGTACCTAGAAATCTCTCTGTCTCTCTCTCTTTATATATATATATAAAATAATCCAGCATCTACTTAGATTTAGATCAGGTTTTTTTCTATAATTTTCTTGAAGATTCCAGTTGATTTTGCAACTTCTGTCATCGCACTAAGTTTCATAGTTTGCTTGCGTTACCGATTTATTTTCACGAATCTGAGAGCGACTTCGGGCTGAGGCGAGTGGGGCGGTGCCCTCCTCGCTCACACACCAGCCTCCGTTCAAATCGACCTACCTCTGGCCACTGAACAGCGTTTTGGCGTGGACCTTGCCTCCGCTTAGCTAGTGATACCTGTTTGTTTATTGATTTTTTTAAAGTTTGTTCTGTTTCACCACTACGCGGGCAGAGCCGCAGGGGATAGCTGATATTATATAAAATTAAGATTGTTTGACTGATTAAAATGATGAAAGGAGATAAATGAAACTGGTTATTAAACAGTGGACTATTACTCTGCAGAGTCATTCATTTATATTTACATATTGAAATAATAGAAATACTGTATAATCACATATTTCAATACAGAATGATCTAGTGGTGCAGAAATTAGTGCTACTGCTTCAGAACTGCAGCAACCAAGGTACATTTTTTTCCAGCATACAGAAGAATTTTCCATTTTTTTCAGGGTACTCTTGTCAACTCTGTGTCTGTTAGGTTAATTGAATTCAGCAGCTTTAATGGGTGCGTTTGGATGGCCTATGATCAGTTGACCTCACGTGTATGTTTAGTTTCTGGCTCCTGTCTTCCAGTTAATGATGCTGGAATACTCTTTTCCTGCCTATGCCTTTTACTAGACATAGTGGATTCTTCAAAAATTATATATATGCAGCAAGGTTCAGAATCCGACATAAAATCCAGACTCTTTTAAATAAAATTACGACAATGAACTGAAATGTCCTTCCCACTCCCTTTTGCTAACTGGGATTGTTGTGACGTCAGAATGTATGCCCTTTAAATTTTATGGAAACCACTTGTGAACTTTCCAGATCACTCAATAAATTTGGAATTAGCCATGGTGATGATATTAATAACATCCTGCTCCGCCGTGTCAATTACCTGATGTGGAGAGCTGTCAAAGTCAAGTCTCTAATAAATTTTGCTTCCCCACTGTTGAAGGATATCAGCCATCCGCTTACTAGGGATTTTATCTGCAGAGATATAAAATGGTGTTTGACCTGACTGGTTATTAAACAAAATCCTCCTGGGAAATGGAAATCACCCTGTCTTGAATAGTTGATATTTTGGGTGTGGTGTGGGCTGAAGATTAAAATGCTGACTGAATCATTGCCATTCATTCACCCTGTGCATCTTATTTTAGTCCATTCAAGTTCTTTTCTGTAGCTGTATCGGCCTCAGGCGCTTGAGGTTAAGTTAGGCTGAAGAAACGCAGATTTTGCTGGTTTTTATGATTATATGATTGATTGTGTGTTATGTTTGTCGACTAGACATCTGCAATTCTAAAGGTTTGAAACACAAAAAAAAAATAAGGTGAAAATTATATAGGTGGCTTTCAGTCCCAGAGGGTATTTTATTTTAATTTGTGTGTTCCCTTTTTTGAGCTAAAGGTGTCTTTTTTTTTTATAGCTTTATCATGGATATTGTAGATATATTTCTACGTGGGTTTTCCATGAATAGAGTAGCCTACCCTTAAAACATGCTTTTGTTAAACTTCAGCATTTGTTACATTTGTTTAATAGTCATTAGCTCATTACTAAGTGTAATTCATAATGCTGTCTAACTATTTTTCTTTTGAAGACGTATTCATGCATTATCTTTGTGCTCTCAGTACTGCCCACTGTTACAGTATGTTATTTGTTAGTGCTATTTAAAAAAAGTGCATTGTATGTATAAATTGTGCTGTGTTTTCTTTTATTGGATTTGATAGTTGCTCAGAATGCAAGTGTGATAAATACAGCACTGGCTGAGAAAATAATTGGCTGGTGGAAAAATAGAAACAGCTGCTAACTAATATTAGATTTGACTTCATTGTATTTTTCTAGCCTTTATCCTTGCATTCTGCTTTTATGCTGACTCTGAGGCAGTGTAGAATATTCAGAGACCATATAATCATTGTTGTGATATACAGGCAACATTTTTACTTGCCAATAAAGCTGGTCAGTCATGAGAAAAACGCATGTTTTATGCGTATTATTAGAATGTGGGTCAGATGCAAGAGAGCGCAATACATTAAACATCTAGGAGCAATGTATCTCTCTCCACATGGAAGCTCTCAGCCCCCATAAATAATTATCAACAGCATGATAAAATCTGAAATGGCATAGCCACTGTTAGCAATATTGGACACAATACATCAACTGCCGCCTCACATATATGCTAATGATATTAAATACTCTGCTCTGTCCATAAATGTCTCCTGTGCTTGGAGTATTGATGAGATTCCAAACACAGTTGTCAATGGTGCAATTTGAACTTGTGATTGAAAATGTAATTATGCTTCTTAGATAGACCATGCTTGAGTCTGAAAGGAGAAGTTGCACAAGTATACTTTATGGAGATAACTTCCCCTTCTCTTTTAAAAAATACATTGATTATTTAGGTAGGACGACTGTTCTTTAAAGTGATGCAGGTATGTAGACTATCACTTGGAAAGGGGTAAAAACTGATAGAGTAAGTATAAGTCTAGTCGAGTTTATTGAGTGATGTGTGTGTGTGGTACAATTAATTTTTTTCTTGCACAACTCTTTGCTTTACACAAATAAAAAGTATAACATAGCATGCATTTCCATATGTGAGCGAGAGAGAATATATTCATGCACACTGTTTACTATATTACAATACTTGTTCACAATTTGTAGGTAGAAACTGGCCCTAAATCCATTGGTGCGAGTGCCAGTCGTCCTGTACTTTTTGCCAGAAGGGAGGAGTGAGATAAACAGCTATGTAGGATGGCTGAGGTCTTTAATTATACTGTTTGCCTTTCTAAGTGTACAGTAAGTGCAGTAAGTGTTGTATATGTCAACAGCAGAAAGAAGCAGCTGGGTGCTGCTAATATTCTGTACTGCCTTTACCCCTCTCTGCAGTGCTTTATGATCTTGAACCAAGGAGGTGCCATGTTTGGATTCTATTCAACCCATTAGGATGGACTACACTGTGGGCCTCTAGTAGTTTGTGAGTACAGATGGAGAAATACAAGCTCTCCTCAGACATATGGGGAATGAGATGAAATGTTTTGCACCCACTTCGGTTCATTAGTCCAAGGAATTAAAAGAGGCTTACCCTTTCAATAGCATCCACTCTGACATATTTTCTTATTATTAAGCTCTCATTTAAACAGTGAGCATATACAGGTTGGTCCAGATATAACTATGCAACTTTTCATGCAATGCAATGTAATAATTGCATAGTTAGATCTGGACCACCCTTTAGTGTAGTAATGCATCAGATTCCTTACATTTAGATGTATGATGTAGGTGTGATCTAAAGACAAATCTGTGGAATTTGACCCATAATGGATACAAGTCATGGGGCCTTTGTCTGCCTTTCTGCTTTGTTTCCAGCATTATGGGCAGCCAGAGCAACAGACCTATTTTAAGAGCTTAGAATGATCACCACACCTGATGCTTGGCCACTTCTGTTTTCATGCGGCAATTCAAAGCAAAGCTAGAACAGACCATTGTTATGCAATTTTCATTTGGCCTCTTTCAAACTGCACCTTCCTACAAATGGAATTTCAAAACTGTGCGCTTAGTCTACTGCTAGTATGCACAAATATACAATTTGTTCACCATATGTAAAGCATGTGGTTTTTGTCTAATTTTTTCCTTTTGCCTGACCTTTTTGCAGAGGATATTACAATTAGACCCACAATTATGACCACAAACTTTTTGGTCTTTATATAGTTTAGTATGAGGTGGCTCGGGCATCTGATCAGGATGCCTCCTGGACGCCTCCCTGGTGAGGTGTTCCAGGCACGTCCAACCGGGAGGAGGCCCCGGGGAAGACCCAGGACACGCTGGAGGGACTATGTCTCTCGACTGGCCTGGGAACGCCTTGGGATTCTCCCGGAAGAGCTAGAAGAAGTGGCCGGGGAGAGGGAAGTCTGGGCATCTCTGCTCAAGCTGCTGCCCCCGCGACCCGACCTCGGATAAGCGGGAGACAATGGATGGATGGATGGATGGATAGTTTAGTATACTGCTATTATGCCTTTTGCTATTTTGACAATATCAAACGTATATCTCTTTTTTTGCCTTGGGAACTGAAAAACAGGTTGCTTGGTTGCAGAGCCCTAAATATTCCAACACAAACGCATCTACATATATATGACAATGCTGTCCCTTTGTGTAGAAATATCCAGTTATTCATCACTAACAGACAAACTAACCATCATGAATGTGAACTCCAACAGTTCTAAAGAAATATTACAGAAATATTTCAGCATGATGAACATATATATTGTTCAGGCACTTTTATATAATTTTGGCCTAAAATAGGACATTATTTATACAAAATCTTTGCAAGAAGGAAAAAAGACCGCCGGTTATTGAATCAAAAGAGCAATGACTTTAAGACTATTCAATTAAGAATGCAGCTATGAAGTAAATCTAACCAACTCAAAACTTTATGGTATTCTGCAGTAACCTGATATATTGCATTTGCCTATGGTGCAGTATATTAAGAAGTTGGCAGTAACTCTAACATGGTCTACAGTGACAGCTTTGCTAGCCTCATTTTCATTTTGGGTTTGCAAGGACAAAGAAGAGCTTCTGTTTGTCTTTTTTTTAATTTATTGAATGTGAACATCCATAATCTCTTTAATGCAACTGAGATTATTGTTATTGTATTTGCTGACTTTTGTCAGTTTAGTTGTGTTTCTTATTACAGAAAAAGCCTCATTTGGGGGAAATCGCAGGCTGTAGCCAAACCTTTTAATGATGCAGACTTCTTATTTGCAGAAATACTATTACACGGTCGATTTTCTTTATAGAATTGAAAATTTGCAAGAAAGCTTTGCCTTTGCCAAGTAAGCTTGGCTCAATCAAAGAAACAAATGTTTGTTTTCAGCAAATGTGGCTGAAATTGGACAAAATTGTTATTTTTTATTATTATTATTATTGTTTTTTGTTTTTTTTTATGTGAGCATCATATAGGAAAGGCAAACAGCCAACACCAGGTGACTGTCACTTTTTACCTAATAAATTTACTCCTTATTGCATCAACAGATTTTGGATGCTCTGCTCTGGATGAGCAGCAGGCATGGACCGGAAATGCAATTTGTCTTTTGAAGTGGAACTGGAAATCATTTAATTTGCAAGCTGCTGAAATGAAACGGTTAAATTGGAAGCCTTCAGGTGCAAAGGCATCGCAGATATGTCCCTTTAATTGCTTTGCTTTTCTTTATTTGAGATTCATGGATGGCAAGAGCAATACGATGCCATCCAACAGATACTCGATACAAGAGACGCACTAATATAGAAAAATAAGGACCTGTCACAAATAATTTTTCCTAGGTGCTGATACATGGCTAATTTTATGCACTTTCCAGTAAACATGTGCTGCTTAAAGGACATAACTATACTTCTAAATAAGGTCTGTCTCTCTTTGTTTTCCTACTTGTATCATCCATTCACACTTTTAGCCTTCTTTAGGTTTCTAGAGAGAAGGTTATTAAAAAGTGGCTAAAAGAGAAGTGGAAAAAAATGGTATTATTACATGGTAAACTACTGTATTAAATGATAGAAAAAATTATTTGTATGCCATATTGTCAGATATTTTTATGTAAAGTGATATCCTAAATTAACACATTGTCCAATATCTTGCCTATTACATCCTTTAAATAGATGCTTTTGGTTTTTTTTTGAGATCATGTGATAGACAGCTCACCACCTGGGATTGTTTCCTGCCTTTTGTACAGTGATGTTAACCTGTAATTGGAATATATAAGCCAGTGAACAAATAAATCCAATGTTTTATTGTTTAGACATGGAGGCTACAATTCCATTACATTTTTCCAGTAGCTGACTTTGAGACTTTCGGACTCCGGGAGAGGGCTCCCAATTCAAATATGCTCCCCTGTTTTCAGCATTTACTCACCTCAAACTGATTTCCCCTCAATAGACTAAAGATTATGGATATATGAGGATGGATGTAGTCAATGATGGCCTTTTCAATGCCCCCAAACCCCCAACGGTCTGTTGTTAGGTATATGATTTTATTTAGTTAGATGATTAGATTAAGAAAATAGATGGACTGTATTTACTTTAAATCTGTGACACTTAAATGCTAGTTAAGCCCAGAAATTGTACAGTAAGAAATGTTGTGATCCTGTTTATACTGTCAAGGAAATATACACAATTCATTCTCTCCTTTAACTTTATAAAAGTATTGTTTACTTAATAGTTTTTTTTATTTGTTATTAAATGGAAATTAGTTTTTACTAATGATTCACAGTTCTGCATTCACTTAAAAAAAGTTTTTATGTTTATAGCTAGTAGTAAATTTAGCTTAGCTCTTTGAGCAGATAGGTAAGCAATATTTTTATCATACACAGTAATATTGCTGGTTTTCACACTAACATTCTGTTAGTGAGAATAAGTTGATAACTTTATGAACTCCCTGTTTTTTTTTTTTTTTTTTACCAGTGCCCTGGACAGTGGCTGCCTTGCCAGCTATTTGTTCAGGCTAATAACAGCATATTGCAAGCAGGTGCTTCCACTCATGTGGTGATCCACAGTTAATACATCAACAACAACAACATTTATTTCTATAGCACATTTTTATACAAACAATGTAGCTCAAAGTGCTTTACATGATGACGAAAGAGAAAAAAGACAAAATAAATAATTAAAATTAGGGAACACTAATTAACATAGAATAAAAGTAAGGTCCGATGGCCAGGGAGGACAGAAAAAACAAAAAAAACTGGAGAAAAAAAAAATCTGCAGGGGTTCCAGGTCACGAGACCGCCCAGCCCCCTCTAGGCATTCCACCTGACATAAATGATCTCAATCAGTCCTCATGGTATTCAGGCATCACATGGAAGAATTTGATGATGATGGTCATGTAGACTTCTGGCCTTTAATCCATCAATGTAGGGACATCATGGTGCTTTGATTAGGTGGTGGTGGTGCAGATCACCACCACAGAAAACTGGAAAAAGAACAGAAGAGAAATTAGGGGTTAGTACAGATTTTGGAGCCATAAATAATAATGATAATTAATTGAATATACAGAGCATCAGGATATAGCTAAGATGAAGCTATGAGAAAGCCATGTTAAAGTAATGAGTTTTCAGCAGTGTTTTAAAGTGCTCCACTGTATTAGCCTGGCGAATTCCTATTGGAAAACTATTCCAGATTTTAGGTGCATAACAGCAGAAGGCCGCCTCACCACTTCTTTTAAGTTTAGCTCTTGGAATTCTAAGTAGACACTCATTTGAAGATCTAAGGTTACGATTTGGAGTGTATCATCAATTAACTCTCACGAATGATCAATGTTGTGTATAAAATGTCCTACAACTCCTGTTGTCTATAATTAGAACTATTATGGCTAGCAGACAAGGTCTCTATAACTTACAGATAAAGCTCTTTGTTGGTCAAGATTCAATATTTAAGGCAGTTCAACTTACGGGTCTTGTTCAAAAAGCAGATAACATCTTCTTCTTGTTGTTTGTTTTAGACTGGCCTACCCCTACTACAAACCCTGAACTTAAGGTTCGTGGGGGTAAGGCCAGGTACACCAGGGTCCCTAATCTTAAAAATTTAGAGTAGGTGCCTAATCTTAAAATAGTGTAAGGGTGCCTAATTTAAAAGTGGCATCCGCTTTTGGCGTCCACTTTTTGAACTTACTAATATTTCAAACAAGGTATGATGATTAGTTTGAAACAAAGTACATGGCTGGAACACCAAGAATTCATGAATCGAAAGAGCACTTGTAGGGAGCAGGATAACATAGTAGGGTAACAGTGTGTGCAAATCTTGAATTCGAGGCTTCATTGGAACACAGAGAAGAACTGAAGAAATGTTATAATAATGCCACACGATTCATCAATTTATCTATAGATGGATAAGTGCATCAAACAAATCCACAACTTGAAATGCTTTGATATAACGGTGAAGGATATTTGGGTCTTTAATGCTATGGGTTTAGTCTTGATTTTCTCAAAAAAATTGCCATATATTTTTTGCTTTTGAGAAATTACAATTTTGCTTAGAATCTTGAGTGTCAGTTAGGTTACTGATAGGTTCTCCTAAAACAGAATGTTTTTCAATAAGTGAAATTAGTGTAATATTAAGGGATTCATTAGTACACAGTGGTACCTGCTGTGGCCCAGGAAGCCTTTTGTATCTCCTCTTAAATATTCTATTTACCCTTTGTGTCTTGTAAAAAGCCAAATTTCCTCCTGGGGACAAATACAAAAAATTCCTGCTAGCAAGTTATAAATGTGAACTCTGCTGCTGGAGATACATTTTTGCTTTCTTGTCTAGCCTAAGAATTTCACACTTAATCTTATTACTCTGACAAGCACAAGCCACATCACAATCCTGTAATTTTAAAAAGCATGTTCAAGTATGGTGGATGAATAATGATGGTTATTCAATAGGTATCATAAGAAAATGTGTGCACTTTTTTAAAAACTGTTAGCACAGTGTCAATGTTTACAAATCATACCAAGCCCATGCAGACCTCTGAAGCATGAAAAGCTTATCTGTAACAGATCTGTCATGTGTCTGAAGCAAACAGTCAGTAGCAGCTCCACATGGCGTATTGTATTGCTCTACATCCTTCACCATAACTGCACTAAATTACTTTTGTGATTTGAGTCCTTGGGTTCACATCCCAACAGAGCCTGTGAACTCAATTCTGCCACAGCTGCACAGTTCTTTACACTTATTCCTTCTGGGTTTGTGACAAGGGTTAACAGTGTCTGTGTGTTTAAAAACAATAAAAAAAAAAAAAAAATGTCTAGATTCCCAGTTATTTCAAATCTTATTAAATATAAGACTTAAAAGAAACTTTGGGTGTCTTCCATTTGTTGCTTTTGTTTGTCTTATATCAAGATTCTCGATTAAACATTTCACTGCTGTATTGTCATGGTTGTATTATTTTCCTTCTGTTTGCACTGTTAAAAAATTACATTTTAAAGTAAGCATTACCTTATTGTTTTGTTTATACTTTATATCTGTATCAATCTCTCGCTCTGTATGTATACAGTATACACACAGTATATTTATAAATACTGTATATATATATATATACAGTAGATACAGTATTGTGCCAAAATCTTACCTGCTCAAGAAAATCAGTTTTAAAGCTAGTTCTCTGGGCAGTAAGTGTTTATTTACTTTACAGGAACAATGTATAATTTCAGAAAACTGAAGCAATTCACTTTGGTACACTTTTTTTTTTTTTTTTGAAGTTGTCCTTTGTTAAACTCTTCCAACCTTCATGTAGGACTTATCTTAACTCTTCTTTTGGATTTTGGTTTCTTTTTCGCTGTTTTCCCTGTCTAAATGACTCCATCCAGCTTTAGTTATGTTGAGTTTGGAACTCTGACATATCCATTCTGATGCTGTTACTGTTCCATCTATACACTTCTTGTCAGATATTTACTACGAGCCTTGGAAAAAACACACAAAAAAACCTTTAGAAAAACAGCTGTAGCATAGAAAAGAGAAACCTGTGGCACTGAAGGAATAGCAGTTGTAGGACTTTGGACATTGGCAGGGTGCGCAAAAGCATACTATGGAGTTCTTAACTATGATGGTAGATCATACACTTACCCTAGAAAAATGTTATATAGTTCGTAGATTAAAAAAAGTGTTAAATCAGTCCTGGGAGACTCCACTAAAGGCAGAAGCCACATGTGTTTTTGAGTTCTAATGTATGTATATTCTTTATCAGCCTACAGTCAACTTAAATAATTATGATTTGTTTGGACTCACCATCTGCTCTGTGTTGTTTAAGCTGCAGGGAACAGGGTTGCCCATTAGAAGACATAGATAGCCCCCATCTGTCTCTACTAATTGAGGCAAATTGCCCATCTCCAAAAAGCAATCCCCTCCCGCCCCGATACTTGGCAAAGTGCAAATTTAATTAAAACACTTAAACCTTTTATTAAAAAAGGTGGAAATCAGCTTCTCTGCACTGCTGCCTCTACGGTTAATGTGTCAAAAGCTGCAGGTTGGCCAGGACAGCACTTTACAGCATCGGAAAATGAACTCAGTACTTTCCAAAGAAACCTATATGAAATTTTTCAAACTTCTTCTATGTGTACCTTACATTCTTTACCCAAGATTACTGCCATATCACTAGGGTGGTAATTGTTGCTGTTGTTGACTTTATACTCTGTCAGAGCTGTATACTCAGATAACACCTGTTAAAGTCTGAACACACATTTAGTTTTTCACTTTTGTTACCATATAGAGCAGAGACTGTGCTCCACTGGCTACTGGCAATGCAACTGCACAATGCCAGCATCATAAAGTTTCACCTGCAATTAACTGTGCAGCCTGGAGCCACTGCTGTAAGTGCAGTTCTGTGTGTGATGTTGTACTCACTCCGGTGGTACTCACCACAAGCAATCCATCCTTTTCACCATTTCGGACCTTACCTGCACAAATATTGATAATCCTTTATCACAGCTTGATTGTCAATAAAGAGCTTGTGGTTTCATTCACCACTATTGTTTGCTTAGCAGGCCTCTGTGCCTTTCACTCCTTCAATTGAATTCACAAAAACGTGTGTGTGTGTGTATGTGTATATGTATATATTATTAAAAAAGTACAACAAACAGGATAACGATTTGGGGATTCCACCCCATATACGTTAAGGCAAAGCAACAAAACAAGTAATCATTCAAGACCGAGTCCAAATAAAGACTAACCAAAAGGAGCAAGACTTCTGCTTATATAGAAAGAAGACAGGAAAGGGTGGGATCACAGAAGGAAGCGAGTTCTTGTAGGTAGGCGTGGTGAAGGACTGGAATTAGGCAGGCTTTCCTTCTGTTGGTCTAGGGAACAAGAAAGAAAGGTATTACCACTACTTAGCAACCCCCATCTCTGTGTTTCACTCCCAATTAAGTACTTAGACTGCCTCCGAAGCAAGTGTTTGTGACAATATATGTATATATACAAGGTGCGACACAAAAATAACCGGACTGGGCTTGGGGCTTTCCTGGAAAACCATCTGGAGGTTGGCTGGACGTGAGTCATAGAACTTTCTTCACTGGATGAAGTGAAGACAAAAACAGCAAGCCTGTTGAAGAGCCTCAAGCAAGAAGACTTCCACCACTGTTTCAATCAATGTAAGATATATATGGAGCAGTGTAGAGATCGGGAGGGGGAGTATATAGAAGGTGACAATGTGTAGAATGCTGTAATTCATCAATAATTTTTTTTTTTTTTTACCAATCCGGTTATTTTTGTGTCTCACCTCGTGTATATATATATACATGCATGTTAGGTTAAATGGTGGCTCTATTACTGGCCAAGTATGAATACATGGGTATATGTGTGAGTCTGCTCTGTGGTACACTGGCACTTTGTCCTGCATTGTGATCTGTGCTTCCAAGGTACCCAAAGGATCTTCATGACCCTGATCTGAACAAGTGGTTAGAAGATGGATGGATGTACCTGTACAGCAACATGAAGCAATATTCACCTTGTTAAGTGTAGCATTGTTTGATGAATGTCATGTTGCATTTTTAAGAGGTTCAGTGAATGTTTAGGCATTGCCTTTGCTATGAAAGTTGCTGTGTAAATGTAAAGGGCAGATTGATTTCGCTCCCCACGCCTGCTTTTCCTTTTGATTTGATTGATGGATTATTCACATTCAGATTTTTGCCTTGTCAAGTTTGGAAGACATTGTATAAACTAGAGATAAATCTAACACAAATCAAATAAATATACTTTACTGTAAATATATTTCCTCTTAATTTTGATAAGGACTTTTTTTTTTCTTTTCAATCTACAGTACTGTTTTCTTGAGCTGCCCTATCCAGGGTTGATATCTTCCTTGTACTAAATCTGGCAATTTAAGGTTTGGCCATTCATAATCTAAAACAGGATTAATCAGGCAAACTGGTCAAGTGAATTAATGATATGTTTATGGTCTGACCTGCACAGATAAGCCTTTATACTATTGAAGACAGGATTTCTAAATGTTCAACAGCTTTGCTCAGTTTTAGCCACTCTCATTTATTTATTTATTTATTTGTGTTTTTGGCTAAGCATTTAGTGCTGTTTTCTCACTTGGATGTAATCCCTTGAAAGTATTGATTTTTTTTCTCAGCTGTTGCATAATTGGGAAATGTAGGTGATAATAACCCTCTTTTATAATAGGATGAGACATCATGGACCGTATCCCAATCTGGTTCTGCTTAGCTACGCACAGATGCACGCTGTTGTACATGTGATGCGTGGTTTCTGGTATCTAAACATCCCTGCATTGCCGCTGACAGGCTTCTTAAGGCAGTCGGGGGCTCTTCCAGCTTGTGATCTCTGTGTCTATGATTGATAGTGTGGAGAGGAAAGTGTACACATGCGACAGAAAGACAACGTGTTCTTGTTACTACTGATGTCAAGCTTTGTTAAAAGTGAAGTATGTCCAACTACCTGTATAACTGCAGGGGACTTAAATTTGCCACATGAGACATCTTCCAGTATGGGCTGAGTATTCCTTCAGTGCCCTTTAATGTCAGTTTTGTTGTTTCAGATCTCTTTTGCATATTTACACAGCAGCTTGTGTGTGTGTGTTTGGTGTGTTTTTAACATCACTTGGGTGAAGTCTAGCTAAAAGTGCACTGTATAAGATCTGAGCAGGCCTCATTTTATTGCCAGATGGTGTGTTTTGAACTACTTGCTGAAAAGCAGGCACTGTGGGTAAATTATTACAGCAAACTGACATGAATAATTCAAAGCAAACCTCCATGATATTACATTTGACATGTCTTACAGAGAGAGAGAGAGAGACGAGGAAATTGAGCTTTGCCAGATTTACTCACTGCCTGGTGTTTTGCCAAAAGGCCCATGAAGATGTGCAGTTGGTGTTCAGTAAATATTACATGATCCCTGCAAATCTCTACTACTGCCTGATATTCTCTCTTATGCAAACGACATATATAACTACAGAACAAGCATGTCGGCTGATATAAACTCTTAGATTTAATACCATCAATTTATCATTCATTTCGCTCCTTTTAAGTCTAAGCACCTTGCAGATTTTCTAGTAATCTACTAGTCACATTAAACTACTGGGATATTCATCGGAAAAAGATTAGGATTATCCTTATCCAGTCTTTTTTTATTTTGTAAGACTTCTCAATATATCTAGGAATGCAATATAAATTCAGTTATGGAATACGAGCCAATGAGTACATTTATCATTTGTTTTACTGCGTATACTGTAGCATCTATAAAAATGGACTGTATGACCAAGCACTTTACAGACTGACAATATTAATGGGCAACACTGTATCTACCGTAACCCTCATTGGTTACAGTTTAGACCATCTACTCACTGTGGGAAATCCTCTGTAATTCCTTAACAACTACAGTACCTTGCAATGCAACATCACTTTGTAACACTTTTATTCAATTTCTTTAAACTCCCAGATTGTGATAACCCTGTGTTCCTAATAAAAGTAAACCTACTTTAGCAATGATGGAGATTTTGGTGTATCCACAGAAGCAGTAATTCTTGTAGCTATGACTGTTTGGTGTGCTCCCTTGCTCTTATATCCCACTGCACACTTCCTAGTTAGCATTTAATTCCCTATAGAGCACACTGTTAAAAAGATATAAGTAGAGCTATACTGTTTTTTTGAAGATGTTGTCACATTTTTTCTCCATACAGCTAATATTAATTGGATGAACCGTGGCTCACTTATAAACTAATGCCACCAGGTCATGTCACCTCCCCATGGTCACCAGTGTCTGTAATACTGTGGTAATTGGACACATACCCAGGCACGACTCTGTGCTGCCTTCCCTTTGAAGAAAACATAAATAAATAAAGTAGCTTTTGTAAGGGAAGTACTACTACTGCCTAATAAGTAGGTGAGCAAAACTTGACCTCTTTGAAGGCTATCAATGTAAACCATTGTCTTCAGTTGACAGAGACCCAAACCATTAGGTATAAAAATGCACATATTCGGAAAACAAAATCACTGCCAAAAGGCTCATCAGATCAGTTGTTCACCCAAGATATGTTAACATATACTGTAGCCCAGTGCCTTGTAGCATTTTACCACTCAGGCCAGATACCAGGGATTTTCCTTTGCTTTCTTGATTTTTAAATCTGAGTCCAATACCAAGCTGTGTGTTAATTTTTAAGCAAGTCGAGGAGATACTGTAGGTACAAAGTAAGTGATGATGAATATTGTCAGATAGAGGAATAGATCTCTGTACCTCTTGGTCTATGCCTTTCAGAAAAATCAGAGCGGATTCTGCTAGTGGATGCATATGCTCTTGTTAATGTTAAGACAAAATGTCATCCTTAGTGTATTTCATTCCATGTCTTTATGAAATTAAGAAATTATGTGAAACATAGTGCCTATGTAGCCTGTTTTGGGTTGAAAAGGTTTTTTGTTGAATGCAGCTAAAATGCATTATTGTGCTCAGTAAACATCATAAACCTGTGATTTATGTGTTTTATTCAGTGTCCTGAAATCACTTATTAATTCCGAAAAAAGTATTCTATTTTTATTTTTTTGCTCTTTACTTGATAAAACATCTTCTATCCTGTTATCAGATATGTCTACTTCTTGCTTAAAGGAGTTAAAGCAAGTCATATTTTCATTGTTTTAAATCATCCTTGTAGCATAGTAATCTTATTAAAAGGCTGTTAAAATGTTTACATTAAAGCAAATATGTACGTAAATATGGATGTCAGTTTTTCTTTTTTTTTGTTGTTGCTGAAGCCATGACCATTTGGTTTCATTTCTATCTTATACCTATGTCCCAATTAATTTTTTTATATGTAATTATTACCTTATTCAGTTTGCCTGTGACATTAGTCTGTGCAAACTATAATATGGGCTCAACTCTGTTTTTTATGTATATGCATGTGCATGTACTCCCTGACTTGTAGGAGGGAGTTTGTCAGACTGAAATAAATGATCTAACAAAATAAAGCCTGTAGATGTGATATGTTTTACAACACTCCTGTAGCCAAGTGCCTAATTGAATTGCTGTATTATTCACACTGTCTAAACCGCTCTTCAGGTCATAAAAAGCTTGTTCATTTTTATCTCATTTGACAAGTACTATCTGACAAGTACAATCGATATTTTGTGCAGTCCAACTGCTATCTGTGGCTTTAGTTTTAAATTCTGCAGCATAACCTTGAGTATTGCTTGCAGAAAATGTATCAGTCTGTGTGGGATGTGGGAAGAAACCGTGGTATCCAGAGTAAACCCAGAAAGACACAAGGAGAAGATGGAGGGGCCATTTAGACAGTACCCTTGGTGGGGATTTTAATCAAGGATTCTGGAGATGTAAGGCAAAATATGCCAAAAAAGCCCTACAATATTGTTTTACTCTGGAAGGACTTTAAGATGACCCCATTCTAAAACATACATTATTTTATATCCATAATCAAATTCAGAGACCCATACATATGTCTTCATCTAATCTACTGACCTTCTATCACCCTATCATTGCACTCACCACAGCCTGCAGCCGCAATGCAGTTGCACCAATGACTACAATCTGACTTCACCTATGGTTGACTGCTACTGCAACTCTGCTTCCCTCTCTAATCTCTAGACCCCAGGCAGTAAGTTGAACCAACAAGACATAGGTCTAAACTTTCTGTTCACTCCTTATAGTTTTTAACATCCTGAATATACTTGAAACAGAAGCAAAGCATGTAATAGTGACAATCACACCATACAACCTGGATGGTTAGCATGTGTGTCAATGTTCATGTGGTTCTCGACTCTTGGGTTTCCCCTTCATGTAGCACATGACATGGACCTTCTGGTTCTTCATTTTCCATCTTAATGCTTTAATTTGAAGACACTGACTTTTTTGGGTCACAAGTTAATCTTATTCTCTATTCAAAGTCATTTTGACAAACAATATCGGCACATGTTCACTTGGTATGCATGCACACAAGTATCATATCAGTCAATGTGCATGTTACTTGCATTCATGTTAGTCTCCACTGGTTCAAAGATGATTTTAATCCTTTACTTGGTGCTCAATCTTTTGCTTGTCTGCCTTAAGTAGCAAAAATTCCCCTTGCCAGCACTTCCTCTCTTGTATGGTTTAGACTGGATGCTACTGCAAAGATGCAAAAGTAAAAAAAAAAAAAAAAAAAAAAAAAAAAAAGAATTTACAGTCTTATAATTCTTACTGGGAAACCACTCAGAACTCTGCTCTTCGAAGTAAAGTGATTCATGTGTTTCTTATGAAACACAGCGTCTGATGCAGGTGTCATAGCCACTTTCATGCGCTAACAGTGTGCATGACTGTCTTTTGCATTCAGAGTATATGACTTGAGTTTGTGATAAAAATGATCAGTCTGTCTGTGCAGTGTGGTTCACTGTGAGTAGGTGTCACTTGGTTCTTTTCCTGTTAAACATGTCGCATTGCCTCACAATTATTCTTTCCCATGTTGCAGAAAGATCTAAAAATCAATTACGTGGCCCAGGTAGCCTGCACCTCGTATAACGCATATCACATTATAAGTTCTTGATTAAAACCAAGATCAAGGTTCAAAGCCCAGTGGTTCATGAAATTGTGCATGACAGATGGACAACAACCTTGGCATTTTACGTGATTATACAGTATAATGCAGTACTGTGCAAATGTTTTAGGTAGGTGTGAAAAAATGTTGTAGAGTAAGAAAGCTTTCACAAATATAAATTCTAATTTATATTTTTTTATCAATTTACAAAATGCAGATTGAGCTAACTGAAGAAAAATCTAAATCCAATCAATATTTGGTGTGACTACCCTTTAACTTCAAACCAGCATCAGTTCTTATAGGTACACTTACAGAAAGTCAGGGATTTTGTAGGATTATAGTCCGGTGTGTAATTAACCAATTATACCAAACAGGTGCTAATGATCATCACTTTCATATGTAGGTTGAAACACAGTCATTAACTGAAACAGAAACAGCTGTGTAGGAGGCTTAAAACTGGGTGAGGAACAGCAAAACTCTGCTACAAAGGTGAGGTTGTGGAAGACAGTTTCATGTCACAGGTCATGCACCATGGCAAGACTGAGCACAGCAAACAAGAGACAAGGTAGTCATACTACATCAGCAAGGTCTCTCCCAGGCAAATATTCCAAAGCAGACTGGAGTTTCAAGATGTGCTGTTCAAACTCTTTTGAAGAAGCACAAAGAAATGGATAACATTGAGGACCATAGAGGCAGAGTTCGGCCAAGGAATGTATCTGATGAAAGACACATCACGCTTACTTCCATTTGAAATCGGAAGATGTCCAGCAGAGCCATCAGCTCACAACGGGCAGAAACCTGTGGGACCCAGGTACAGCCATGTACTGTCTGGAGAAGTCTGGCTAGAAGAGGTCTTCATGGAAGAATTGCGGCCAAGAAGCCATACCTCCGACGTGGAAAAAAGGTCAAGTGGCTCAACTATGCGCAAAAACATAAGAACAGTCGTGCAGAAAACTGGCAGAAGGTGCTCTGGATTGATGAGTCAAAATTTGAAATATTTGGCTGTAGCAGAAGGCAGTTTGTTCACCGAAGGGCTAGAAAGCAGTATGATAATAATCCAAGGTGTTTGGAACAACCTACCTGTCGAGTTCCTTCAAAAACTGTGTACAACTGTACGAAGAAGAATTGATGCTGTTTTGAAGGCAAAGAGTGGTCACACCAAATATTGATTTGATTTAGAGTTCTCTTCTATTCATTCACTTTGCATGTTAATTGATAAAAATAAACGATTAACACTTCTATTTGTGTAAGCATTCTTAATTTACAGCATTTTCTCACACTTGCCTAAAACTTTTGCACAGTACTATAGATAGATGTATTGCCTATATTACTTGTTAATTCATTAACATATGTATTAATTATTACTAATGCTAGAATGTTTATATTCCCCATCAGATATGAACACTAAGATCTCAAGAAATACTGACTTGCCCAGAAATGTGCTGGAAAAGATGTAATAGAGTTCAAGTTGATGGAATCAGTGAAAGCGAATCTTGTGGAAGTTACTCATTACCTGCTACATCTCATGCTGGGAACATGATAAGTGACTAAGCACTGCTGTCAAAATACATAGTGACAGCATTTCTGTAAGCCAGAACAAAAAGCATCATGGAACAAACAAGTATCAAAAATGCCTGTTAATTAAATAAAACTAAACAAATCAGAATTGAGTGAAGTAAGAACATAAAATAGCAAATAAAAAAATAAACAGAGCTTCTCTCCCACAGGACCAGACTAAAACTGAGTCTAAACTATAACTATCAAGTAGTATGGTTTGTCCACATGCTCACCATCAAAACAAAAAACAACACATTCCCCCTCGCCACATCCTTCAACACTGCCTCTCTACCAGTTGGGCGTTTACCCAAAGTTACCTGCTGACCTCATTCTCACCAGACCACCACCAGAACCATCCCTGTAAAAGACGCTATAGGTATACTACTAGAGAATTCCATTTAATCTCTTTTTCAGGTCAGGAATGGCCCCTGAAAGCCTTGGGTTTATTCAGCTACTCTAAGTATCCCTGCTAACAGCAATCAGGTATTTAAGTGTCTAATTAAGAGCGACATTGCTCTTGGTAGCTCTCTGGCTGCCTGTACAGTGTTCCCTCTGTCCACTGTGGTAAGCCTATGTGATTACTCTGGAGAAATGCTTGCAGTTTTCTGACAGTTTCCTGTGACTTCTGTTACTTTAGTGCCTTTGGTGTGCATATGAGGCATAATGTAAACCAGTAGCGCACCCAACCCCCTGGAATTCTCCATTTATCCATACTTGTACTAGGGCTGTGTTACTGTGTATCTGAACAAAGGGAAACAATCTTTTTAATAAAAAGAACTGAAAAGCACATTTTCCAAATGATTGCATGTTTTCTTATTATGCCACAGAGTCTTGAGAAACACCTTTTTTTTTTTGAGATTTGCTTTACAGGATAGTTTCTGAAAAATTAAATTTCAAAATTGTCAGAAGTGCGAAGTTAGGTATTAATGTGTTACTCCTTTCAGAACTTCAACATTGGTAAATTATGTTTTATTCAAGGGCCTTACAGGAATAAATAATTATCTGTGTATTTGATAGTAATCATGCAATTAATATTCATTAATAATACTGTATATTGTAATCAATGGAGACCATTTAAAGAGTACAAACCACACGTTTATTGTTATTTTATCCATGCATAGCCAGAAAAAATGGGTATATTTGTTCCAAAGAAAAAAATATGTCTTACATTGTTTAAGAACAGTATTTCAGCCTGTCAATAAATAAATCAAAAACAGCCTTCTCACAAAACATTCTTTTTAGTTCCGTTGCCTGGATTTTCAGCCCTAGTTACTAGGGCTAGGTCCTCTTTACTTTTTGTTAACTTGGCTGTGGCAAAGTTCCAGATGTAAACTGACTCATTGGGCACATTTTCTTTTGTTTTTCCCATGAATCACTTGACTGAAAGTGACTTTGGCTCTAGAGAAGACCTCACATGGTGTAGTTATCCTTTTCTCTGACTTAATCACCTTACTGGGTAGCATCTCTTTCTTTCATGCAAGGACCAGAAGCCTAGATAAAGTAGGAGAAGATCTTTTACGGCTTGTTTTACAAGTACATACCTATAATTTAAATACTTATACACCTGGCTATTTGTTACAATGTATTGTTTTTGTAAATATGTTTAGGTTACAATTATAGGTATAATATCAAAAGATTAGGATAGTTATTTGGAAATGTATATCACTTGTAATCAGCATAAGTCTGCTTTTTTGTAATTAACCAGAAAAGTCACTTTACATTAGGAACTAATATATAATGTGTGTATGTATGTATGTATGTATGTATGTATGTATGTATGTATGTATGTATGTATGTATGTATGTATGTATATAGGAACAGTCTATTAGGAACATTAGGTCTAACTGTCATGTATGCTCCCCAATTGTTTATCCTATGGATGTTTTTTTCATGTCATAAAATTCTTTTCATCAATTCTGCATGAAAACATTACATTACATTTTTTTCTTGGTCACCACTACAGAGTACATGGGGGTAAGTAACTAATAAAACAATATCATTGTTGAGTGGAGTATTCCTTTAAGAGAGCAATGTTTAAGGAAGGGAAACTTATTGCTCAGGATGAACATTTAACACAACAAGGCCAAATTTGTAAGTGGAGCTCTCTTGCTGTGAATATTTCTCACAGCAAGAGAACATTTGCTCTGCAGAATTCAGTGAAGTAATTTTCTGAATCACTCTTAGGGTTTTCTGGCAGCTGGCCTCCTAAAAATTCCAGTGAGACCTGATAAAGTGAAGTATATAAAGACAATTTCTCCCCTTAGATAAAACAACAAAGGTAGTCCAAAATACAAGGAAGCATTTCCTAATGATTTAATTTCTTGTGATAGCTTGGATGACCAGAAATTTCTTACACTTTTTACCTATATTTTCATGTTATACCTTTTAACATAGGTATTCTACAGGCTTAAGTCCTGTATACATAGGGGAACTGTCAGGTTCATTTATTAGCAGCAAATTTATACAAAATACATTAGCTGAAGTGCTGAGCTTACTTGAGAAGGGTGTGTGTTTTGTAGAATCTAGTCTTCCAGTGTGAGCCATGCAAAGTAATCACCTTTTTATTAACTATACTGTATATAATGCACATTTGCTCACCAAGAATTTTTTTGGTTCAAATTGCAATAAAGGTCTCATAAGCCACTTCGTTTGATAAAGAAAGGCACACTACCAGGAAGATAATTTCTCCCAAAAATAGCAGCTTTGCACACCAGTACTGTGTATGTATATGAGAATGATGTCTCACAATGGCCAGCCGTCTTCCCCATGACAGTCATGAAATCACATAACACTGTAATGTTTTTTGTATTAGCAGACAAATGGTCATTAATTAAGAAAGAGAAGATTTAATATGTTAGATTTTCAAAGATTGCCAAAGATAACAAACAAGAAAAAGGCATACTCTGGTTGTGAAAGGGAGAGAATGAAGGAAATGTCGAGAGCAAGTGAATGAAGAGTGTCAACCTACTAGAAAGAAAAGGATCAAATTGTATAGTGAAGGAAGTGTTTTTTTGAGCTACTTTGTCACATCTCCCTTTTTTCTTTTATATGAGTGAGAATCAAATCCATTTTGTCTTTGTTTGAATCTCTTTTGTCTGTTCTCAAGGAGACTCACACACATCGTCTTTTTGCCTACACAACCTTTTGATTTTTTTACCTAGCCCCCAGTAGTCACTTTCCCTTTTAACCCAGCTCATCATCCTCTTTTGGGCCTGGCAGTAATCATGAAACTGCAAGTAAAGACCTCTTGACATCTTAGCAGCTCATACAGTGTTAAAGAGAGGGGCCTAGTGTGCACACGACTGTAGCTAGCCATTTTGATAGCTATTGATTGTTACCTTGGGTGAAGTGTTGAAGTTAAACTCAGTATTTCTTTAGCAAGCTGTGTGTTATCTAAGGAAAAAAAAAAACTGGAACAAAGCAGTCTGTTTAGCTGTTTATTTATTCATTTGAGGCAGACATGGAAGGCTGTGACTCATTTTTCTATATTACACAAGATCTTTCAGTTTCACATGGCATTCTTGATGAATGGCTCAGATGCATTTGTTACTTCTTAGCAGCATGCCGAGACTGTGCAGTTGAGCTGTGAAAGCCAAGTTTTGGTGCCATTTGAAGTTCTCCATGCAGCTCTTTAAAAAGTTCTCAGGAAGAAACTGTTGCTAAGGAACTGTACTGAGAATGACAGTACATATGATCGGCTCCCCATCAGACACTTTGACAAGTTTAAAACTTACACAGAGAGCAAGCCTACTTATATAATGGCACCAAAGGGTGCTCTTTTTGTTATTTCTTTATAAGATATGTAATTTTTTATTTATTTTTTTACAGAATGTATTGAAAAAAATGCCCTTTTAGTACCCTCCCTATTTTTCATGTACATTTTACTTACTGCATTATAATTCTGAAATAAATGAAAATATATGCATGAACAAGGTATCTGTTTTGTAAAACAGGTAATATTAAGACACTCAGTAACATAATTAAGACAATGGGTAGAGATAAATCTGGAGATATTTACATTTCTTTTAAAACTTACCATTAAAAAGATACAGAACAAGATACAGAGAGTAGGATATCCAGCACAGTGAAAAAAAATTCATCAAACTCACTCTAGTGGATTGGATAACAAATGGATGAATACTGCAAGTACAGCATTCTTAAGGTGGCTCAGTCTTTCTAATGAGTTAGACTAGCCATATTTGAATTTTTCATATGCATTAACCCTTTCAAATGAACTATTTCATTGCAAGGTTTGGTGTAATTAATTGCAACAAATGTTTCTGTTGATGTTGTAGAGCTTCATGCTACTGGGCTTGAATCCCACTGTGCTCATTGGCTTTATGAAGTTTACATGTTCTCTCTGCATTTGCAGGGATTTTCCTCCATCATCCCAAAGGTGTGTGTAGAGTCTCTAGATCCTCAAAACCTTGAACAGAATTATTATCCTAGTAAAATGTGGTGTGAAAGAGTTCCCTGTAAACCTGGGACCCCAGTGTTAGAGCCAGCGGCCTACTTGACGTCACAAGTCACATGCATAGTGGAAATAGGAGGTGTGGAAGAAATTTAAAGATCTGTTAGGCATTAAAAATATTACAGTACTTGGTAACATGTTTAATGTGACAACTATATTCACCCTGTATACGTGCTGCATTTGTGTGACTTGTAATGGTTTGCTTTCATAAAATCAATTTACAATATACAGAACCTTTATATTAATTCTTCCATTATTAATTTGATCATGACTATGTTAAAGCATAAGGTTGCATGATATTTATCTCAAATTCACTTCTTAATACACTAGGGGGCTTCGCCCCCTGCTCGCTTCGCTCGCCAACCCCAGTGTTTGGTTAATTGGATATACAATTTTACATGTTTTTTTTTTTGGAATTGTTTCAATTTCATTATTTTGACTTTTACTTTAAAGCTTCATTAAAAACAATATTTTTTGGAGACACATTGTGACAACGCAACGTATAAGTGCCTGTGAGTGAATATTGTTTCTGTTTCTGTAATAAATAATCCGAGTTTTTCTGTTTGTCCCTGTGATTTATTGATTGTCATAGCAAAAGTTATTCTCACGGTAAACTGTAAACATTTTACTACGAATGGCATATCACGATCTCCTTTGGTGTGTAAGGTTACTCGTGGAATATATACATCACCTTTCTTTTTGCCTGTTAAAATGTGCATCTCCGAGATCATCAATATACACCTGACCGAATTGTGTACTCTTTGAAATGTAACTTGTCGTTCCTTTAACTGTTGTGGGACCACAGATTCTCATAGCATATGGTCCATTATTGCGGTAAATCCATGTTTTGTCCATTGAATGATGTGAATGCGAAAAGACTTTGTTGTCTACTCTTTTTTTCAGACCTCAATTTGTCCTGGTATTTTTTCAATTACACCTGGTTCTGATGATTAATCACCTTTTGTTTGCGGTAATACTATCGTTTCTATCCTTTCTTTGATACTGTAGTGACTGACATGATAAAGTGTCACAAAAGTTTTACCTGAACAATCGCTGACTTCCTAACCCCAAACACAACTTTCTAGCACCCTCTCCAATGCCCCCCCTTACCGCATGAAATCAATACCCCGCTATCAGTCCACCGTGCTGTACTCCACCTTCCCTCAATCAGACCTAACAGTCACTTAAAACCAAAAAGCCCTCAACCTGGGTGGGACGCTACAATACTTTCGAATTTTACTGCTTTCATATTCTGTACATTTGTCTGCATGTGTATCGTGCCATCGTTTGTTTGAGCCTTTCGAATTCCACTGCTTTCATAATCTCTTATCTGCCTTTTTTTCTCTCCAATGCCTTTGGGTGTCTATTCTCCGTATTGTCCTTATACGCTTTCTATGCGCCGAGAGCACATGATTTGTGTGTACTATGTGCTTTTACACGATTGATTTTTTTTTGATCGATGTGCTCTTATATATTCCGTACTATCTTTGTGGACCTTTGCGGACCCCGTAGTGTCTTAACCCGTGCCTGCTTTGCTTCTACAGTTTCAGACGGACATTGTAGGCGCCTGCGTTCATTGATCTTATCCAGGTGGGCTTGTGTGTGTATCGTTGAGCCGTATTGTGTTTGAATTTGGTGTAAAGCATTCAGCGGTTTGTACAAGCCCAAGCAGCACATTATTCCTAACTTCACTCCACAGTAGTGCCACTCACAATATGCCGGTTGTTTTATTTGCTATTTCCGTTAGTTGAGCTGTACGCGCCTGCGCAGTACGTCTCATAGTCCCATCGCCGTGTACCTGCGTCCATGCCATCCGGTTTACCATCCTCGGTTAGTAATATGGATCTTAAAATGGCATACTGATAAATGTTAATGCTGTAACCCAACCAGTAGAATGTTGTTCCATGATTTTAATATCGCTAAAGATGTATTGCACTGTTTCCCAAAGTGCAGGTCGTGACTCCCTAGAGGGTCACAATAAAAATCTTAACAGGATTTCTACAATAAAACAAAAAATGCTCTTTTAAGGTGTTTAGAAGCACCTTAATATAAAAGCAACATTGTGTTCAAGTACGAACTGGTGTCCTGTCTGTTGATTTAATCTGACAGTCTTAAGTTGGGCAGGCCGAAGGACTGAACATTGGTCATGAGAATTTTGTTAAATGGTTCTGTTTTGCACTGAAAAGCGAGTTGAATTATTGGTCGAGATGGAAACACCAGTACCAAAGTTCAGCTGGACAAGATGGCTAGCAGCGTTTGAGATGTTTGCAAATGGTTAAGGACTAATTTTCAAAGATAATGTATCGTAAATGACAAAACAACGGAGCAGTGTATTACCGTTGCACCATATGGGTCTGGATGTGCAGGGTGTATTTTCTACTTTGGAAAATACCAATGGATTACAACAGCGCATTAGTTTCATTAAATGCTTACTTCATGAAAACGGCTTTTGCAAGGCAAGCTTTCTACCAACTGACACAAAAACAAGGTGAGACTAACAGTTTGTTACGCAGCTCAGGCAAGCAGTTGAGATCGGCAGATCGATATCGCAATAATCGATACTTCGATACTTAAACTGTACTCATTTGATATCAAGTACCATTAAAAAAATATCAATTACTATTCTTTTCTATAAGATATGGTAGCAAGGTCCTTGCAAAGGCATAGGATGTGCTAACACCCTTTTTGCTCTCACATACTGAAATTTGTAGACGTGCTGTGATGTAAGAATGCCATAAATCCGTGCACAAGTACAAACTGTGTATTAGTGATGTGCAAAGCAGTTCTTTTTAGTGATTTGATTCATTTCATTCTGCTCACCAAAATGATCTGAATCTTTGAATCACTGATTCGTTCACTTCTAGTTTAAAATCTAGAATAATATCGTAATAGTGTAACAACTTTAACCACCAAACAATACAAACATCATAGAAAGCAAGCAACAAAATAAACAATTCACACATCATAATAATAATAATACGCTTAATTAAATTTTGACAATAAATAAAATTTCAACAACTAAAAAAAACAATCGCACAAATAGAACCTTAGAATAGTACAAACATCACAATAAAAATGTGAGAACGTTGAAATTTGACTAAATAAAATTATTTTGTTTTGTGTTTGTTTTACATGTATTAAACAAATAACCAAATCTTTATGAAAATGTGAAAGTTAATTTTATCATTATTACGTTTGTATGTTAATTCCTGCAATGGATGGGCACGCTGTCCATGGTTTGCTCCTGTCTTGCGCCCTATGGCAGCTGGGATAGACTTTGACACCCCCTAATCCCCACAACCCTGGTCTGGAGTAAGCGGGTTAGAAAATGACATGACATGTTCATTTTTAACAAAATGGATGTAGCTTGTACTTATTATTGAACATTCGATATTGTACTTGTCACGCAACAGCTCAGCGCACAGCTTGGAAATGGTGCCTCAATGCACTTTACTGTTTATATAAATAAAGCTGACTTGAAATTTCCAGAAGACCCCAGTGCCATCGAGCAACAATGCAGCGATTTAAAAAAAATAATAATAATTACCAAACGCTTTCTCAAACATGGTGGAAAGTCCAAGAAACATGAAGACAAACAAATTGCGCTACTGGGTTACAGATGGTGCCAGTATTTCTATTATTTCATAGCTGCTGTTGCTCATTGAATGGGCTTGTGTACAGTAGTGATTAGGGGTTGCAAATAAAATTCTTGCCGAAAAGGGAGTCATAATTTAAAAACATTTGGGAACCACTGATGTAGTACAGTGGTTAGCATTGCTAGCTCACAGCTCCACTGACCTGAGCTCTATTTATGTTGCTTATTCTGTCATGGTTATCTAGTTCCCCCATTGTTTCTATGGATTTTTTTCCAGGTACTCCCATTTCCACCCATTTTCCAAGGGTGTTTAGGTTACGCTGATTCAGAAAAACTCTAAATTGGTGAGTTAGGTTGGTTCTTACTTGCATCTTGGTATAAGTTCTTGCTTTTCAGAAACAGGGGTGGATCTGTTATGAAATTAATGAAGCTTAAGCTTCAGGTCCCCTAATCCATTGGGTGGGCGCCCAGAAGTTGCTTTAGTCTACATTGCTTAAAAATTTTGGGTGTCTACAGTATGAGAAGGGGCTTTCAAAAAATAATAATATTAACAATATAGTGTAATTCAATGTAAAATAATAGTTCAAATAAAAATTAAAAAGTTATTAAAGTATCAAAAAAAATTGTGGCTATCTATCATGGAACAACCCCATTAAAGAAAATAGTGGTTACCTAGACCTGGTTGCTGGCTGTGATTGAGCCCCCATAACAGTTCAAGGCCCCAAAAATGTAGGTCTGCAACTCCTCACAGGGCTACAGGTGTTACATAATGGATATTCTGTATATGAATGAGCAATAAAAATCAGATTATCAATGGGTTTTATTCAGTTCAGTCTCTCAGTGTGCAGTCACCTCTTAGACCAAGAGTGGACCACTTCACAATTATTGTTTGGTTTGCTATTTAGTGCCAATAGCGATCTTATTTATTTTATTTTTATTTTAATCTTAAATATAATAAAATGTTATTGAATAATGTCAAGATATCATTGCTAAAACATTTTGTCCACATTCACATGTTTTAATTTATGTTCACATATTCTTTTGTTTTTCTTGGCTGACATTTTTGACAAATAAATTACACTGCAGCAAATCTATTCATCCTTATACCACCATGGTGAGGATCCTCACGTTTGTCTCTCACTATTTAGACTGCTCCCTAGATTAAATTTTTGACTATCTCAAAGCAGACTGCTATTGCCAGGCAGCAAATGTAACCAAAAATGACAAAATTTAAAGGTACTGTTTGTAGTGGAATATCATTTCTTATTTAGTCCTTTGTTAAGTTTATCAAAGCATGTTTCTGGAGTAACTTAAGGAATAATATCACACACAGTCTCTTTACTGTTCTGGTTTTGAATTTTTGCTCTTTGCAAAGAAATTTGGGCTGGTGGGCAATTATTGAGTAGTAATTGTGGATTCTTTTCTTAAAGTCTTTTTGCTGGCCTACAATTAAGGTTTCGTTTTTACTGTTAATAGCCTTGCTTTCTGGATTTCATCTTGTATACAGCTTTGATCCATGCTCATTAGACTGATTTTCTAGTCTTCCCTTCCATTTCAGTTTCTAGGCTGGCTTCTTTTTAACTCTAATTGGCTTTCTGCTTCATCTGCTCCACTAGTCTAGTTAGAATTCTGGTCTGTATCTTATTTGTTAGGTATAAATTATACTTTTCACTCTAGGTGTATGACTGGTTTCCTGACTATTTACTAGGTTGAACAGTCGGGTAACAAAGCTAAAGCTCGAACAGATTCCTTGATGAATTTGAGCTCATTAACTTAATGTCATGGGGTTCAGTTCCTGGCTTATGGTTTTCTGCTTACTTTTTTGATTCCTGCACTTCTTCTCATTAACCTGATTCTGTGATATGTGATTTAATTATTACTAAATGATCACTAGACTTTGATACTTGTATGTCATCTGTGCACCAGTCTTGGTTCCCAGGGTTGTAGTTCACTTACTAAACTGCATTATTTAACTGCCTGCTGTGATTTATTTAGTGTGTTATGACTTGCTTTCCAGTTTTCTCATCTGCAGTGTACAGTATACTCGTTAGCTTAACTTCCAGGGATGCAGTATACTTGCTAGTTTATTTAGGCCCAAATACATACAAGTCTTGGATTATGGTTTGCAGTCTTTTGACTAACTTGGTTTAATTTCTAGCATTTTGGTCTCTGTTCTGGATGCCTAGATGTCTGCTAGTTTAGTTACCTTTGTTGACCACAGAAAGCATCATCAGTAGAGGGTGCCTGAGTGTAGTTTTTGGGGTGATTACAGAGGAAATATCAGAAGGACTTCATATTACTGTGGTATTTGATAATGTTATAAAAATGGTTTAACGTTGAATTAATTAGAGCTGATTTAAAATTACTGTCTATTGTCTACCAACAAGAAACAGTAATAGTTACTAATTAATTTTTACTCACTCAAAAACAGCAACTGCAATTGTTCTCTTTATGTCATAATTTGAACAAGAGAATTGGTGTGCACTATAAAAAAAAAAATCAATTAATAAAAAAAAAAATTACACATTATTCCGTTTCTTCATGGCTTAGCTTTTTGTGAAACTTTTTTTCTTTTTTCATGAATGCCAATGTCATGCCTTAAAAAATGCATAATGCTGAGTGTGATTTGCAAACGTAATAACAATTGCCAGTACTGTTTTTTTCAAAAATGCTTTGATGAACAATGTGCTATAATCAGTCTGTACCATACCATTTTCTAAGCCTGCTTAATCCTGAGCACTGTCACAGGCGGCTGCAGCCTTTCCCAGCAAGCATAGAACACAAGGCAGGAATATTCCCTGGACAGGGAACCAGTCCAACCCTCGGTGAACACACACACATACACACTCACACGCACACACACACTAAGGCCAATTTAGCATTGCCAATCTACCCAACCTGCATGTCTTTGGACTGTGGAAAGAAACTGGAATGCCTGGAGGACACCAATGCAGACATGGGGAGAACATGCAGTCTCCGCATAGGGAGGACCTGAGACATGTACCCTGGTCTCATATTGCAAGGCACCATGCCACCTTCTCTCCCTGTAATCAGTTTGTTTTAGACATATTGTAATTTTCACACCAACCAGCACACACCATGCCACCATCATCCCACAGCCTAAATCTTTCTCTGGGGTCTATGTAAAATGTAGCATTGAAAAATATAACATACCACCAAGTTTCCTTTCACATATAGTTTTTTCAAAGATGATGCCAAAATTCAGTTAATATGAGATTTTGCAATTATGAAACTCACTAGAAAGAGTGCTTTTGGCGTTTTGAAAAGTTGAAAAACAGGATTGTGGCTACTAAAAGGGATAGCAACACCCACAGCACCTTTGGACAACTACATTTCTCAGAAATGGGTCCAGGTAAAAATAAATATGGGAAAGATTCTTTTGAAAATGCCACATGGTTCAAAACAACCAAGGATGAGATAAACAAAGTACCCTTGCACAACAGCTCTAATTTGGTGCTGAAATGAGTTTGTTGTCCAAAGATCTTGAGAAATGAAATGCTACAGCTGAAGTCTTAGATGAGATCCTGGTTTTACAAGTGTTCCACTATAAAGGCAATTCCCCCCCCAGCCACAGTGTACATCTGTCTGTGCCTGATGATCATTGTAGTCCTTCTTTTACACTGCCACAAGATTACGGATCACATGAAAATATTGGAGAAAAATGTTTTTTTATATGCTAAACACCTTTCTTTGTGGGTCAATGACACAAATTTCACTAGTTCTGAAACAACATATAGTACATTTGCAATTGTTTCTACAATTTTCTAGAGTCACTGGCTCATAATTAATATTAGGCAAAAAGCTCCCTGAGCCCGAGCCTGGGCCTGGGCACAGGTTGCTCTCTGATTCAATAGTCTGTGATGCTGATTTCTACATTCTGAGTTGTTTTATAAAGTGAATACCTTTGAAAGTGGTCACCATTATTTGGCAAAATGATAATATGTTAGTTTTGCTAGTGCAGGGCAAGTACACTGTAACGTGAGATGTTTAATCTGCAGTATATACAGCTGTACTTTTCTTAGAGACTGTGTGCTTTTTATATTGACAGCTGTATTAGCTGACTTCTGTTGATTGAGAAGATTAATCTTTTCAGCTTGCCTAGAGATTAAGAAGTTCAAAATTAAGAAGGGAATTAGCAAGGTGAACGCAAAAGAAGTTGAACCACTAGAGCATGGGGTCAGACTTGAATATGTAATCTGCCATCAAAAGCCTGGCAACATTGTATTTCTGGCCAGCATTACGTAGAACTGTCTCATGTCATGACATATGTATTTTTATGCAGGAGCTGCTAACTTACTTGCTATAGTAATGCTGAAACCTTCATTTTAAATGTCTTCCTTTGGTAAATGCCAATTATTCTGTTCATTTAGGCTTTCACAGTGTACAAAGGATTAATTAGGGGGTTCTGAAATACCTCCAACAAACACCTCCCCACAACTACCCCATGGGACCCATTGTGTTTCACACTTTGGTTAAGGGGTTAGTTACCAGATAGTGTTTTTGGTGCTTTCAAACTTTGGTGTAATTGTATTTTGTGAAAGTTATGTGGATAGAGACTGCTGAGCTATGGTGTGCTGAGTGTCCTGTTCTTGTGAAAATAGCTGTTATGTTCTCTATTCGAGTGCAAAAATCACAAAGGCAGACTGAAAGAATACACTTTTCTAAATCTCAAAGAAAACTCAATACTAGATATAAGAATATATTGAGTGTGTTTTTACATACCTCAGGATAACGCTAGCATAGGATGAGGATTGTGTATACAAAAATATGGATCAATTTCCAATGCTTCTGGATACCAAGGAATTTAAATGACTTAATGACTTGTTTAGATGCCTTCCTTCAAAGCATTTTTGCTCAACAGGATAGGCCCACACTGACTTCTCTCATCACATTTTAAGGGAACAAATGCCTTTTTGGCATTCACAATTCATTTGCCCCTGTACTGTATTTCTTTTACAACACTAAGCAGTTTGCTGCAGCCTTTTAAACATAATGACGATGTAATATATTTGTGAAAATGAAAGATTAATGGCAAAACATAAATTTTCTGTAAAGTAAGACAAGTATCACAACATTACAGAGGTCTCTTACACACTCACAGATGTGAGTTCATGTCTTCAGCAAAGCAAAGGGATTGTGGGTGGTGGATTTCTGCCTTCTACTGTGCTCGCCTGCTGGCTCTGGAGTCACTAAAGTCACTGTTTACATATTAATAATAAAAATCTAATTATAGTGTCCCTGGTTTCCTGTGTGCTGTGTCTGGCACATGTTCAGACAATACACAGTCATTTTCTGTGTGTTTTTTTCCTTCTCAAGATTATATCTGTGTGTATGTGTTGGGTGATTAAACTGGGACTGAATGCTCTGTGGTTGCATTTTATACTTTTGATGGAACCTGAAGACTAGGAAAGAGTGATTCTGGGTGCATGTGATCAGAAGGTTCCCTATGTTTGCAAAAGGTCTTTCATTAGCATTTTCCACTGGGAAACTCATTAATTCAAGCTACAGAATAATAGAAAGTGCAAAAATGTGAATTTCTCTCATTATGGTTTCAAATGGAAATTAATACAAAAAGTATTCATTGCTGCAATAGTATGAAACCAGCTTCTATTAATAAATATTTACCGTATTTGTCTTATATATAAAGGTCTACGCGTGGAAGTGTGTGTATCTGTCTGTCCGGCCAGGATGTGCAAGGTGGCCTGGAAGTGTGAAGCTACAGCGTGAAGCTCATAGAAAGCGACTGTGTTGCCAAAGTGAAAACAAAACTTCAGAGGAGAGAAACTCGCTTAGCCGCTGATAGACAATGGAGGCGAGTACGTCGGCCAAACAAAACCAATGAGGAGCCGCTAATACACAACACATGTGATTGACTGATTGAAGTGCCAGAATTCATGGTTTCTAGGTGCCCACGCTTTTTAAAGTACAGGCTTACACAACTAGTGTTAAATAAAATGATATACTTCCACCCCCTCCACCAAAAAACAAAACCAACCAACATGAATTCCCTTTGAGCAGCCATATTTATTCTCATTTGAGCATTTTAAATTTTTACATAATCTAGTAGTGATGCCTTGTCCTTCCTTCCTTTGTAGCCGGTTCTGCCATTTTAGGCTATACAACCACTGCTCTCTGATTTGAATTAAATGGGTTTGAAAATTGATGGTGTATTAGTTTCATATACTCCCTACTGGTCAAAATTTTAGAACATCCTCCTTTTTTACAGTTTTTATTGAACCTTAAGCAGTTCAAGTCCAGTAAATGTACAAAGGTACAGTAAATGCTAAACTGACAGTGTTTAAAAAATGTAGTCAACTGACAAATAATATGATTTTCAGAGTTATACAGGAGTCCTTTTTAGGGAAAAAGTAATGGATTAACAACTTTTCTACAGCAATGAAAGTTTATTAAACCTTGACATTTGATGCAAGTAATTGCTACATGTGTCCCAACTTTTGTTGGTTACTTGCAAAACTTCTGTCTGTATAAAAGCAGTGTTGGAGCAATCTGTGTTGCTACATTCTCTGAAGCATCATTTTGACAATATTGAAATGAATACAGTAATCCATCGCTATATTGCGCTTCGACTTTCGCGGCTTCACTCTATTTTATATGTAAGCATATTTAAATATATATCGCGGATTTTTTGCTGGTTCACGGATTTCTGCGGACAATGGGTCTTTTAATTTCTGGTACATGCTTCCTCAGTTGGTTTGCCCAGTTGAATTCATACAAGGGACGCTCTTGGCAGATGGCTGAGAAGCTACCCAATCGGAGCGCGTATTACGTATTAAATAAAACTCCTCAAATATATTGTGAGCACGGGGGCTGTTCGCACCCCTAGAGGATACAGCTACTCCTCAAAAAACGCTGAAAGATTACCTTCACATTGCTGCCATCCTTGCTGGGCTTATATGTGGCTGCTTTGTCAAGCGATATGCTTCCCGCACGGTGCTTCGCATATGTAAAAGATCAAACAGCACGTATTGATTTTTGATTGTTTACTTTTCTCTCTCTCTTGCTCTGACATTCTCTGCTCCTGACGGAGGGGGTGTGAGCAGGAGGGCTGTTTGCACCCCTAGATGATACGGACGCTCATCTAAAAATGCTGAAAGACTATCTTCATATTGCTCCCTTCCGTGCAGCTGCTTTGTCAAGCGACATGATTCCTGCACGGTGCTTCGCATACTTAAAAGCTCGAACGGCACATATTGATTTTTGATTGTTTGTTTTTCTCTGTCTCTCTCACTCTCTGACATTCTCTGCTCCTGACAGAGGGGGTGTGAGCAGAGGGGCTGTTCGCACACTGGCCTAGAGGATACGGACGCTCCTCTAAAAAATGCTGAAAGACTACCTTCACATTGCTCTCTTCCTTGCAGCTGCTTTGTCTGGCGGTGCTTCGCATACTTAAAAGCCAAACAGCCCTATTGATTTTTGATTGTTTGCTTTTTTCTCTCTCTCTCTGACATCCTCTTCAAAGGAGTGCGTGTCACGAGCAGAGAAAGATATGTTTGCATTCTTTTAATTGTGAGATGGAACTGTCATCTCTGTCTTGTCATGGAGCACAGTTTAAACTTTTGAAAAAGAGACAAATGTTTGTTTGCAGTGTTTGAATAAAGTTCCTGTCTCTCTACAACCTCCTGTGTTTCTGTGCAAATCTGTGACCCAAGCATGACAATATAAAAATAACCATATAAACATATGGTTTCTACTTCGCGGATTTTCACCTTTCGCGGGGGGTTCTGGAACACAACATCCGCGATCGAGGAGGGATTACGGTATTCTTATTATGACCAAGAAGCAACAGAAAGACCATCATAACCTTTACAATTGTAGGTCTTTTAGAGAATGTGCTAACCCTAAATCTACAAGAGAGTCAGAGGGCAGGTTTCTGAGAGGTAATAATTTGCATATGTATATTCAGTATATATAATTATATATTTGCTAACCTTTCATATATTTAGTGTACCCTTTTGGACTGATGGCATCAAATCAAAAGATAAAAGTAATGATCAGAGTATACAGTAAGTAAGCATCGATTTTCATTTCAAGAAGCCTATACCATGTATCTGTCTTCCTCATGTTTCTATAAATTGCAATACTTCTGGGTACCTCCTCAAAAATCTAATTTGCTTGTCTAATTGATTTCCTTAGGAACTGTGAACATTTCTTGTGACACTGCTAACTAGACACTAAATTAGATCTAATAATTGTTTTTTGGCCGATTGTAATTCACAACAGATTATTCAGATAATCACTTTTATGAAACAACTCAATGAAAAATTTGACAGGTTAGAGCAAAACCAAGAAGACTGTACTAGCTTCAATGGTTGGCAGCAGAAAAGTATAAAAATGTAATTAAGAGCCGTTGATAAATCAAAATAACAAGCCAGAAGTTGTAAACTTGGTTACGATTAAAGAAAACAAAGCTCAAGACATGAACCAAGAATCATAGTCAGGAAGCTGTGTGGGAATTTGTAGCCTAACAAAATTGAACATGTAACAAGATTCAATCAACAAGATATTAATCATTGTAAAGTAACCAGAATATATTAACGAAAATAAACTATTTTTTGTGGGTAAATGACCAGGAAGAGTATGCCGTTGACATTTATACCACTGCAATTATAGTGTTACATGTCACTCCTGATCATCTTTCCTAGTAACTGTCCTTGATTAAATCCCAAAATGGTGGTGCCCATGTGAAAATAATAGAGCACTGCAGTAGAACATAACATATTTTCAGCATTATTGCCCTGAGGTATGGCTGGGAGCCACTACCAATGATTTATATATGTGATATTATATATATAATATCCAACTATATTACACTTGTATAATTACTGTATATAATATACTAGACATTAAGCCCGTTACAATAACGGGCGCTAGAACAGTAGTCCATAAACATTAGTAGGAACAGTCTATATTAAATGGCAAGGGACCTTTTACCTCATTAAATTTTTTCCGTAAAATGCCTGTAATTTTCTCTGACAGTAATACTGGCTTTGCTGTCCATAATATGCATTTAATTTTCTGTCACAACAGTGGGCAATCAGCAGATTCTCCCCAGCAACTGATGTAATGTGCGCAAAAATAAATCTACTTGTACTTTACACTTTACCGGGCCAAGCTTCTTAATCGCAAATCTGACATCCTCAGAGTGAACACTTGCACAACAATGGGGAAGCTGGTCTCCGCGTCTCAGTACCCAATTGGATTTTTCGTGTTTTCTGTTTTAGGTCTTACCTCATTTACCGAAATCCGATTGGATCTGCCGCGCAATATTTTATAGGTCCCGCCCTCTCTGTCTTGTGTGACATGTCAGGCGCATGCGCACTTCACCAGAAGACACACACACACACGGACACTGGATGCACACAGGGGTTTTATTAAAGAGGATATTGCTTTAGAACTGTAATTCAGTACATCCAAAAATGTTGTTAATAGGAATGCACCATTACAAAATAACATGCTGTTATTATGAGGACTTTTCCGTAATTGTTAATGGACAAAAATATCTTAAAACTTTGACTTTATTATTCTCTTTTAACAGAAAATAGTTCAGCAAGCATTTTTTGAAGGACTGTTGGAAAATGTTTAGAAATTATACATAATTGGATATTTATGGATATATTTCAAGGATCAATTCAATTCTATTTATTTTTTGTGGTGTGTTCCTGGTATTACCACATACTGCACTGCACAATTTTATACATTGTACAATTCGAATATAGTAAATCTTTATATAATTAGACAGAACTTTCTTTGTCATAGTAATAAACAGTATTTTAAAAATGGTGTTTTACCAAAGAAATGAATTTAAACATGATAGGTGAAGGTCATTAAAATATCTCATGCTTGGTAAGCCATTCACAGTTGTTAATTTTGTTTTATAAATGTCCCTCTTTCATCCATCCATCTATCCTCTTCCTCTTATCCGAGGTCGGGTCGCGGGGGCAGCAGCTTGAGCAGAGATACCCAGACTTTCCTCTCCCCGGCCACTTCTTCTAGCTCTTCCAGGGGAATCCCAAGACGTTCCCAGGCCAGCCAAGAGACATAGTCCCTCCAGCGTGTCCTGGGTCTTCCCCGGGGCCTCCTCCCGGTTAGACGTGCCCGGAACACCTCACCAGGGAGGCGTCCAGGAGGCATCCTGAACAGATGCCCGAGCCACCTCATCTGACTCCTCTCAATGCGGTGGAGCAGCGGCTCTATTCTGAACCCCTCCCGGATGACTGAGCTTCTCACCCTATCTTTAAGGGAAAGCCCAGACACCCTGTGGAGGAAACTCATTTCAGCCGCTTGTATTCGCGACCTCGTTCTTTCTGTCACTACCCATAGCTCATGACCATAGGTGAGGGTAGGAACATAGATCGACTGGTAAATTGAGAGCTTTGCCTTGCAGTGCAGCTCCTTTTTCACCACGACAGACCGATGCAGAGCCCGCATTACTGCGGATGCCGCACCGATCCGCCTGTCGATCTCACGCTCCATTCTTCCCTCACTCGTGAACAAGATCCCAAGATACTTGAACTCCTCCACTTGGGGCAGGATCTTGCTACCAACCCTGAGAGGGCACTCCACCCTTTTTCCGGTTGAGGACCATGGTCTCGGACTTGGAGGTGCTGATTGCCATCCCAGCTGCTTCACACTCAGCTGCGAACCGATCCAGAGAGAGCGCTGAAGATCACGGCCTGATGAAGCAAACAGGACAATATCACCTGCAAAAAGCAGGTGGACCCAATCCTGAGCCCACCAAACCGGACCCCCTCAATGCCCTGGCTGCGCCTAGAAATTCTGTCCATAAAAGTTACGAACAGAATCGGTGACAAAGGGCAGCCCTGGCGGAGTCCAACTCTCACTGGAAACGGGTTCGACTTACTGCTGGGAATGCGGACCAAGCTCTGGCACTGATCGTACAGGAACCGAACAGCCCTTATCAGGGGGTCCTGTACCCCATACTCTCGGAGTACCCCCCACAGGATTCCCCGAGGGACACGGTCGAATGCCTTTTCCAAGTCCACAAAACACATGTAGACTGGTTGGGCAAACTCCCATGCACCCTCTAGGACCCTGCTAAGGGTGTAGAGCTGGTCCACTGTTCTGCGACCAGGACAAAAACCACACTGTTCCTCCTGAATCCGAGGCTCGACTATCCGACAGACCCTCCTCTCCAGGACCCCCGAATAGACTTTTCCAGGGAGGCTGAGGAATGTGATCCCTCTGTAGTTGGAACACACCTGCCAGTCCCCTTTCTTAAAGAGGGGAACCACCACCCCGGTCTGCCAATCCAGAGGCACTGTCCCTGATGTCCATGCGATGTTGCAGAGGTGTGTCAACCAAGACAGTCCTACAACATCCAGAGCCTTGAGGAACTCCGGGCGTATCTCATCCACCTCCGGGGCCCTGCCACCAAGGAGTTTTTTGACCACCTCGGTGACCTCAGTCCCAGAGATGGGGGAGCCCACCTCTGAGTCCGCAGGCTCTACTTCCTCATTGGAAGGCATGTTAGTGGGATTGAGGAGGTCTTCGAAGTACTCCCCCCACCGACCCACAACGTTCCGAGTCGAGGTCAGCAGCGCACCATCCCCACCATATACAGTGTTGACACTGCACTGCTTCCCCTTCCTGAAACGCCGGATGGTGGACCAGAATCTCCTCAAAGCCATCAGAAAGTCGTTCTCCATGGCCTCCCCAAACTCCTCCCACGCCCGAGTTTTTGCCTCAGTACCTATCAGCTGCTTCCAGAGTCCCACAGGACAAAAGGGTCCTGTAGGACTCCTTCTTCAGCTTGACGGCATCCCTCACCGCCGGTGTCCACCAACAGGTTCGGGGATTGCCGCCACAACAGGCACCGACCATCTTATGGCCACAGCTCCAGTCAGCTGCCTCAACAATAGAGGCACGGAACATGGCCCATTCGGACTTAATGTCCCCCACCTCCCTCGGTTAAATAATGTCCCTCTTACTTTGCAATATTAGTTTCCTTTTATTATCTATTGTATCATCTACTGTATCACCTCTTGGTTACCAAGGGAACTGTTACTAAGGTACATTATATATTCTTTACACAATTTTTATTTTTCACGAAGGCCATCACCCTACAGCAAAAGCATATGAATTATTATTCAAGTATAAGGTAGCCAAGACAGGGGGAAAAAAAGACAGAAATGTCTTGATTGGCTCATCTTTATTTCATTCAGAGTTGTTGAAGGCATACAGAGCACTGCTTACATTGCCACTTAGAAACTGACAGCATCAATAATGAAAGGTACACTGTCATCTTTTCTTAGGTTGTTTTGTAATCTGCTTTATTTTTCATCTTTTTCAAACCTTCTTTTGATGAGAATATTAACTCTGCATGGCTCTGTTTTTGAGTCTAATTGTTTGGTACATGTGTCAGATAAATTAATGCAACTTGTATTTTGGGTTGGGGTGTTGTACTTTAAGATGCATTGCAATTTATTTTTATCTAAATATGATCTGCTCTCTTACCATGGTAGCATAGAAACAATAGTGGTGGGGATGGGAAGAATGGATATCTTACATAACTAATCTAATTCCATTCTGACTGCAATGCATAGGGACCTTGAACTGTAAAACGTTTTGCAATTAGCACAGCAAAATACATCATAAAGTAATCCTTTTTCGGTAGTTGAGTCTAATTTCTTAGTAACTGTTATTTTTTCTATCATATTCCACAGGCATTTATGTTAGGTTGAATTGGTGGCTTTAATGTTGCAGAAGTATACCCTGGTGTCCCGTCCAAGGATGAGTTTTTTGCCTTGCACTTACTCCTGCTGAGATAAGGTTCAGCTTATTAATACCCTAAAATTGAAATTAATGTATTCTTTAAATTGCGGGATGCAATTTTAAGATTAAATCACTTATAAGTTTTAGTTTTAAGAACATATTTCATCACGATTATGTCATCACTTTAATGTTCTAGTGTGGCCTGCTCATAGAGGTACTTAAACATACACCACAAGGTTTCCACCACTGTCTCACTGTCCAATAGTCCTCCTTTTGAAGCCTACAAAATTGGCCAGACTGGGATTATAAAAATCCTGAAATTGTTTGGATTTTGTTTTGCATGTATATAAGTAACCATAGGCCTACATATTTCATTCAGTCTATGCACTACCAATATATATTTTGAACTTGAGCACATGGTAACTTGGTGCTGTGCATACTGCATACAGTTGACATCTACAAGGACAGGACAGAACCGTAGATTATGAGTACAAAAGATAACTGAACAAAAAATGTAGATGTCTCACTGTCTGTAGAGCTGCTGTGTAAGTGTCAGGAGCAAATAAAGACTCTAGTGACTCTACAAACCTCAAAACTACTTTAAAAAAGAGCTCACCAGTAAAACTGACAGCCTATTTTGCAAGACCAGGTAAAACAACCCAAATTCATGAATGTTATCGTCTTAATTTTTTCCCACAAATTTTATGACATTTGATGTCCAAAGAAAAAAAACCAAGCTAAAATAGAACTAAATTTTGGGGTTTTTTTTACCCTTTTTGGCACTTTGGAAAATAAGTAGCACCCGACAGTTTACAAACTGGTACTAATAAGTTTATTAAAACCTAAGAACTTTACACTAATTGAAATTCTGATTAGAAAAAAATAATTGAGATTCATTACTTTGGAGGCATGCATTGACTGTTGATTACTCTGTTCCATTTTTAATTTTGAAAACCAAGAATTATCATCCTAATATAAACCAGAATCACTCCTAAGCTTAAAGATTCTCTTGTAACCCATATACTCCAAACATTTGAAGGATATTCGTGTAAGAAAAATTGTATGGCTCAAGGGACTTAGAAAAATAATTAATCAAATTTTATTTTACTTAATTTGTACCAGAAGTAAAAGATCGCCTGCAACCTTGATAAACTGTGTACACAATGCTGGCTCATTTAAAGGTTAAAATGCAGGGGTTACTTATAATTCTGATTGATGAAGTAGTTAAATTAAGTTTCATTACAGAATATGTTATACTTATTAGTTACTCATTTCAGTATATGGACGTGTGGAGTAACTGCATGACTTCATTGTAGTTGGCCTCTTAATGAGAGGTTTATCGAGGCTAGCATAGCCACTTCTTTGGATGTCAGCAAAGTATTTCAAATTACAACACATAAGCATCAGGTGTAAACACAAGCCACACAATATACTATATAGTAAATGAAATCCATTTTTCCACTTCAGGCCTGTACTACCATATCTCATGGAGATGGCTTGCTTCCGTTTCTCATTTCTTCTTTACATTCTCCAAAATCTTTCTCCTTCTGTTTCCTTCTCTCTGTTTGTCTTTATATTTTGGGCATCCTTCTTCCAATCTGGCATGAACACAATAGGAGGATAATGTCTCCTTTGCAGGGAGAATCAGAAAATTAACTTGACGACTCAGAGTGATGATATGTTTTGAAATGTTTATATACGCTATTATGTGAATATTCAAGTGAGCATCCCTTTATCATATTATCAGATTATCTTTGGCACACACCTTACATGAAAGGTATCATCTAACCTGGTAGGTTATTTTCTAGATGGAATAGGAAGAAATGCCAAAACCAACTACACAACTGTTACTTGTAACCTCTTAACTGTCTTTCTCTGTGTTTTCACCCCTCATGTTTGACACTAGGGACCTCTATGGCAGGCTGCTTCACTGACTGAGCATTGTGAGATGGTGTCTCAAACATGGTGAAAAGGGTCCTCCAACAGACTCATAAAAGCACAAGAGGCTCACCCAAGTGGCAAGTCCCCTATCTGCAACCCGCAGGCCATGCTAAGCACAGCAGGTCTAACTATGGGGAGCTTGTTTAAACGTTCAGAATAGAAAGAGAGTTCCAAAACATAACTCAAAAATGCCTCACAAGGGAGAGAACCATCAAACAAGTCAAGCAAAGTGTCTTTATAAATAAAGAATTTATTTAACAAAAGAAAAAAACAAGGACAAATGCTCCAAAGAGCAAAAAAGAATTTGCCTAAAAGGCAATCCAGTGAAGAAGTCCCAAAACACTATCAAAAATTAGAATCCAACTAGTGGAACATGCGGATCTCCCGTTTTAGAGTTATTGTCAAGTGTGGTGTACACATTAAAATGAAGTATACAGTTGATCAAGTTAATGATGGTGGGGCGAATGTCACTGCGTAGATGTGTTACGTAAAACAATTTCATTAAACACAACTGATGATAAGGGAAAAAAATTTAGTGTAAGATAAAAGCAGTAATCCAGAGATGGAATTAAATTGTTATCACAAAGTGGCTGAGGAAAGAATAAACATTGGAGCTGCTATCTACTGTATGTTAACATCATCCTTTTGCTGGCACTTGTATTGAAACTGAGCATTGTCCACTGTAGAGGGTGTTGGGAATTGTAGTCGTTGTGTCACGATCACCACAAGGTTGGAGAAGAAATTTATATATGGAGGCAGGAGGCTTTCCTATCACTCTTGCTGGGGTTTGGTCCGTGCCAGTAATGCTGTGTGTGCACTGCATGCCCATGCCACTGTTTTGCTTGCACATGCCCATGCACTTCCTGTCATGGGATGCACACTCCTGTATCCTCAGTGTCTGTGAGCTGGACTTACTGTATACCAATATTTAGGGGCCGCCATTAGCCATATGCTGTAGTGATTTGTTGTGTTGCGTGTGTTACGTCATAAGGTGTTGATGATTTAAGCACATTTATGTTAGGTAGAATGCTTAGTAGGGACTGGGTAGTCTTCTGGACTTGGAACCCCTGCACATTTTGTTTTTTTTCCCCAGCTTAACTGGAGTTTTTAAACATTTATTCTGTCCTTCTGGCCATCTGATCATATTATCACCAGCAAACCCATGATTCTCGAAAGAATCGCAAATCCAAGAATGGCAATCACTTTCTGTTCCCTCCGATATTTGGAGGGAAGAAAAATCATGGAGGGTGGGTGCGTCCTGGGAAAATTTTCATTTAATTAAATAAACATATTTGTACTAAAGCGGTTTCTTTTTGGAGCCGTAACTCCTCTGGTTCTGGTGTTTCAGAAGCGCGTTGTAGGCGCCTTCGTTTATTGTTTTTATCCATGCGTTCTCGTTTTTGTTTTTCTATGGCTGTGTCGTTAGCTAGAAGTTGTTTGCTGACGGCTGCGGATTCGCGTGCTGAAGTGACAATGGCGGCGGACCCGGACTTGGAGGGGTACATTACTAAACGAAGGTGGTATATGTGATGGTGTGGGTGGTCACGTTTGGGCGGCAGTGGTAGTGTGTACGGCTTGCTTGTGGCCTCTGGCATCTGTGTATATATACAACCTGGCATGCACGCTTTACCTCAAGTTTAGTTACAGGTCATGTTGTGTTGTTTGGGCGCCTTCTGACTCTGGGAAGCCGCTGGGTTTGACTCTGGGGCGCTTTTGGTGCTTCTTCATTGCGTAAATACAAAAATCACTAAACGAAGGTTGTATATGCGGTGGTGTTCACGTTCGGGTGGCGGTTGTATTGTGACGTGAAGTTTAGTTTACAGGTTGTGTTGTGTTGTTTGGGCGCCACCTACTGACTCTGGGAAGCCGATAGGTTTGACTCTGGGGCGCAGTGCGCGTGCGCTTCGGTGCATCTGGCATCCGTGCATATATACAACCTTCGTTTAGTAATATAGATACTCATCTGTAGAGACTTACAATATATTGTATATGGTGCTACTTTTCTGTTAATTGTATATCTTTGTTTAATAAGCTTGTATGGAGTTTTTTATTTTTATCTATTTATTTTTTCTTTGTTACTTATTTATTATTATGCCTACCTAATCTTATTTGTTTTGTCTTTTCTTGTAAATTTCTGTTTGACTTCTTGTAAAGAATTATGAACTAAATTCTTTGTATTAAAATGTGCTATGGAAGCTAATTTTGTTATTGTTGTGGATTAAGTCCAAGATTAAGCTTCAAAGGCTAGAGGTGCATGAGTTTTTGTATGATTGACAGAAAAGGCGCACAGTGTTATATATATCGATAAACAGGCAAAAAATCCAGAAACTAGCAAAACAAGAAATAGCAATACTAAATTTCAATACAAAATCAATTCAGTACTCCTCAATAAAATATTGGGAAAATATTAAACCAGAAGGAGGACACAGTAGCTTTGATGTCAGGGTGACCAACCCCCCCTCCTAGGCTCTACCCATAAAGTACAGAAAATGGCAGGGTATTTAAAAATAACTAATAATCAAAATTAACAAAAAAAGCAAACATCAAATGAGATGCATATAATCCAGGGAAAGAACCCTGGCTGTAACATAACACAGGGTTGTATTTATTTTCTAACCTTTACTTCAATCCAGTTTACCACAAATAGACAGACTGCTGTTGCACAAGGAATGAACTGTCTAATCTCCTGGCCCACTAGTAGCAGTCAGGCAGACAGACATGCTGGCCTTAAGCTTTTACTTGAAAACATAATTACTTGCATCAAAGGTAATAAGATCTAGTACAAAGTGATACAGAGAATCTTACATCCTTGGTGAATTCAGTCTTTATGCAGTCCCATTAGCAACAGCACAAAGTTGGAGAACATCCCAGATGACTCAGGCCCTTAGTTACAGAGTATGTGTTCTCAATCAAAAGGAATGTAGCCTCTATATATATATATATATATATATATATATATATATATATATATCCATCCATCCATCCATTTTCCAACCCGCTGAATCCGAACACAGGGTCACGGGGGTCTGCTGGAGCCAATCCCAGCCAACACAGGGCACAAGGCAGGAAACAATCCTGGGCAGGGTGCCAACCCACCGCAGGACACACACAAACACACCCACACACCAAGCACACACTAGGGCCAATTTAGAATCACCAATCCACCTAACCTGCATGTCTTTGGACTATGGGAGGAAACCGGAGCACCCGGAGGAAACCCACGCAGACACGGGGAGAACATGCAAACTCCACGCAGGGAGGACCCGGGAAGCGAACCCAGGTCCCCAGATCACCCAACTGCGAGGCAGCAGCACTACCCACTGCGCCACCATGCCGCATATATATATATATATATACCGCATATACTCGCGGATAAGTTCTCCCACAGATAAGTCGGGACTTATAATTTCTGGTATTTTAAAATGTCAGTCGTATAATTTGAATGTGGAAAACTCACGGTATTGGTACAAGGGATTATGATATGCTAACGCCCACCTGAGAGAGTAACCATGGAGCACATTGCCTTTTTTTCTATGTGGGTGCGGCAATGTGCTGTGTCAGCACATGCTCCTAACCTGTGCCTACGTGACCACATGGTAATACCCAAACTATTCCGAAGCAACGTTTGCACTGATTTGTGTTTTTTGTATCTCACACCTTCATATACCTTTATCGTAAGAGTGTCCCATATCTGCGATGGAGCATTCGATCAGAAGAAAATATTGATAACTGTGCTGCTGCAACAAAATTCAATGCATCTGAGAAACTAATCCGAGATTGGAGGAGGCAAGAAGTTGTAAAGAAAAAAAAATTTGAATGGGAGTATACGTCAGGGTCTGATTTTATGATCGATTTTTCGGGTTTCAAGATCTGACTTATATGTTATGTATATGTATGTATATATATATATATAATATATATATATATATATATATATATATATACAGTAATCCCTCCTCCATCGCGGGGGTTGCGTTCCAGAGCCACCCGCGAAATAAGAAAATCCACGAAGTAGAAACCATATGTTTATATGATTATTTTTATATTGTCATGCTTGGGTCACAGATTTGCGCAGAAACACAGGAGGTTGTAGAGAGACAGGAACGTTATTCAAACACTGCAAACAAACATTTGTCTCTTTTTCAAAAGTTTAAACTGTGCTCCATGACAAGACAGAGATGACAGTTCCGTCTCACAATTAAAAGAATGCAAACATATCTTCCTCTTCAAAGGAGTGCGCGTCAGGAGCACAGAATGTCAGAAAGAGAGAGGAAAGCAAACAAATCAATAGGGCTGTTTGGCTTTTAAGTATGCAAAGCACTGCGGCACAAAGCTGTTGAAGGCAGCAGCTCACACCCCCTCCGTCAGGAGCAGACAAAGAGAGAGAGAGACAGAGAAAAACAAGCAAGCAAAAATCAATACGTGCCCTTCGAGCTTTTAAGTATGCGAAGCACCGTGCAGCATGTCGCTTCACGAAGCAGCTGCACAGAAGGTAGCAACGTGAAGATAATCTTTCAGCATTTTTAGACGAGCGTCCGTATCGTCTAGGTGTGCGAACAGCCCCCCTGCTCAATCCCCCTACGTCAGGATCAGAGAAAGTCAGCGCAAGAGAGAGAGAGAGAGAGAAAAGTAAGTTGGGTTTCTTCTCAGCCATCCAACTGGGCAAACCAACTGAGGAAGCATGTACCAGAAATTAAAAGACCCATTGTCCGCAGAAATCCGCGAACCAGCAAAAAATTCGCGATATATATTTAAATATGCTTACATATAAAATCCGCGATAGAGTGAAGCCGCGAAAGGTGAAACGCGATATAGCGAGGGATCACTGTATATATATATATATATATATATATATATATATATATATATATATATATAAAATGTCTGAGGGCGCAGCACGCATCCTGTCCAAATCAGGCATCAGAATTGCAAACAAACCTGCAAACAATCTGTGCACGGTCCTTTTCAACGCTAAAAACAAGAAATCAACAGCAGAAACATGAAATGCAGTTTATAGCATTCCATGCAGTTCTTGCCCAGTAGTATACATAGGACAAACATCAAAAAGAATTGCAACTCGCATACAGGAACTTCGCAATACCGTTAGAAGGAAGGACCCACGATCACAGATCTATACACGTACAAAATCAACAGGACATACATTTAACTGGGACAATGTATAAGTAAGATTTAAGGCCAGCACTAAAAGTCCCAGAGAACTGGCTGAATCTTGGCTATCAGACAAAAACGCCATTAACAGACATTTGGACATAAACCCAGCATACGCAAACTTAATTAGAACATGTTCATAATAAATAAAACATTACGACCTGTAACCCCCATACCAACGAACCCCCCCCCCCCCCAACGAATCGTGCTATATATTGCCATTGATTCTTGTAAGTCTAAGCATTATCCTCTGATGAAGGCTCCTGGTAGGGGCTGAAAGCTCAGGAATAAAAACTACTTTATGATACGTCATTCATTTTTAAACCCATCCCTTCTTAACCAAACAACATTGTGCATATTCTCATCTCTGCTAGCAGGATGTGCTGAAATTTTACATTTAACCAAAACACATTGAAAGTATATATAGTAAAGGAACCAGAAATTATTACAGGACATCATTAAGCAAAAAAATCTCAACTTATTTTCTTTGGGACTCAAAGCTAACTAAGTGAAACACTGTAGAATCTCACTTTGTGTTCCAGATTTCCTAGCATGCACTGCACTCCTGTTCAGCTTGACAAGTATTCCCTGTACAAATTCCTTAAGTAGTATGTACTAGTGAGAAAATTATATTGCTTATAGGTTTTGAACTGGGTCTGTCCTCATCTCTCCCACATCTCCCATGTAAGGTGAATGTTGCATTTGAGTTTTGTTAAGTTGAGAAGCTTGCATCAATTTTAAACTCTGTCTTTTGTTCACTTCAGTGGAATTTTTATTGAGGTAAAAGTCTCATAAAGAATTGGCGCAATAAGGACACACTGGCCTTTATTGACAACTGATGTCTCTAGACCTCTTAACACTCATACCCTCCTAAAAAGAAGGTGCCCTCAACTGATCGTGTGTTTTTAGTTCTTGCCTGTACGTAGCAAGGCCCATATCCTGTAGCTTCTTCCTGGGAATTGCTGCTGCCATGTGTCAACTGAGAAGGTTATATTCTTGTCCTTTCTGCAGACCTCCCTTTAGATTGGTATTCACTTCAGCTTTTTCTGTTCTGCCTATAAATATTTTAATATTGTGATAGACTGGACATTCAAACCCCTCATTGGCTCACTTGCTGTTTGCTGTAATTTTACTTTCAGGTCTCAACTTAAACTGAAGAAGCTCAAGTGTGAATGGCAAAAGATGAATGGCTTCTGTGCAGGGATCCTTAAATACCCATGTCTGTTAATTATCTTTGAATGCTAACACTTTCCAAAAATCTTTAATAATAAAACCAAAAATATGCATATGAAAGAGACAGACTATAGCTCAAGAAAAATATTCTTGAGTTAAACATGGTGTATGAAAAAGAAAATACAATGTTGCAGAATTGTTTATAATCTAGAGAGCAACATGTCTAATTAAACAATGAGTTCATTGAGAAATGAAAATTACCTCTGAAATAAAGGCCATCAGCCCTCAGATTTATGCTCAGATGTGGTGCCCTGTAACCCCCCTATCACAAGACAACATGTGTAGCCCTCTCATGACGACGAAGGAGGATGTGATTTCATGACTAAACTGAATGCAGATGTGTATATCATGCTACTGACGTAGGAAAATCTGCACTGCGATCTTAAGATAATAGAAAGGTTCTGAAACACATTCAACAAAATACACAATTATGGATTAAGCTCGATTAAAGCAGTTCTAACAGTATTTACGAGTATTTCTATAATGTCTGTTTTTATTTTTTTTTCTGCGATTTTAGAAGCAAGATGATGCGTTCTATTAGTTTTCAAATCTTTTGGGGCAGAAAGTAATTAAAGCAATCAAGATTAAGCACTTTGATAGTGCTGTTAAAATAAAAAAAAAGAATTTAAGGTAGAATTAACATCCACTTGGCTGCTAAGCTGAAAATATTCTCTAAGACTTGTACCTCTGGTGAATTCACATAAACAATAACCTATCACTTGGGAGCTGCTGTTGTTTATCATTTTTATTGCTATTCTCTTGAACTCTAGAGAACAAAATTGCACAGTATTATACATATTATTTCTGCTTGTTTATATATCTGCCGCACATAGAAAGAACACATATTGAACCCATTCAGGCTGAAGGTCATATTAATATTCTTGACAAATGCGCCTTTATCCAGCACAGTCTGACTGTGCCATGCACAAGCCATTGCTCTCTTTTTATTTCCCCATACTAATTTTATTAGCTGGAACATGGAGATTTGTTACTAGCTACACAAATGGTGTTCCACTCCCTTCAGGGGAAACCAACACCCGTCATAACTTTACCTGAGTTGTTAGTCGCAAAGTGGGTTCAAATCTACTGCTTCTGGAGTTTTCACTGCCAACATCAGCAAAGCTCTGCTATTCAATGAGCCCCAGGCTTCATTGGACTAATGTTCTTTTCTTCATAGCCGTTAGCTTTCATTCTAAGTGTAGTGTAAGAGTGGCATGCTGAAATGTACATTATTTCTTTCTGTAGGCGTTTTTATTCAAGAATTTATTTGTTAAATGAAATCATTCAGTTCACACCTTGATTTTGCTCCGCAGTTTTTCCTTCCGAAATTAGATTAGGGAGCAACAATGCAACAGACCAGTCAAGTATAAAACTTGTTGGTTGTTGTGTTGTCATCAAAATAAATGTGTTTTTTAAGTTATGGTGATTTTAAGAGGAAACTGAGAAGGATCAATCCCATAAATCCATCTATCAGTCCATGTTTCTAACCTGCTTATCCAGTTTAGGTTTGCAAGGAGCCAGAGCCAATTCCGGCAGCTTTGGGAACAATGCAGAGACTCACCCTGAATGCTGTGCCAAGGCACACTCACACACACTCTTACACGCTCATATGAGGCCAGTTCAAAGTTACTAATTAACCTCTAACACTTACATTTTAGAGCTGTCAGAAGAAAACCGGAGTACCTGGACAAAATCCGTCAAAGACAAAGAGAGAATATGCAAACTCCACACAGCTAAGGACTGGGCCAGGATTCAAATGCAGTGCTCTGGAGCCATAAAGCAGTAGAGCTAACCAAAACCCCACTGTGGCATGCTGCCCTGAAATTAATATAATACTGTAGAGTAAACAAAAAATAATTTTATAAGCCCACAGTTTTAAAGTGAATAGCTGACTGCATTGTTGGTCCCGTATCAATACTTCAGGCTAGATTCCATAAACAAACTCAGAAATGAAAAATCAGTTTGTGCAGGCTTACAACATGGAACTAAATTTAGTAATGTGTAGAGTGAGCCAAAGAACATTGACAGTACACTATAATGATTATACGAAAAAATGAAAGAAACTAATATAAAGTATGTAGCACTACTGTCTCACAGATCCAGTGTCTTGAGTTTGTACAAATTCAGTGCTTATGCATGGGTTTTCCTGCAGATTTTCTTACTACGTTGTATATCACTAATTGTGTCCACATTAGGTTGACTGGAGAGTCCAAACTGGCCCTGTGTTAAATGTGCATAAGAGATCAACAGATGCCCTGTCTTAGGTTGATTCAGACTTGCTCCTAGTGTTACCAGGATGGTCTGCAGTGCCAAGTGACCCTGAATTGTTTTAAACAGGTTTAAGAATGTATATATTTATACAGTACATACAGTATGTAGAGTACATTACATATACTGTATACGGTACAAAATATCTCCCCTGTCTAGATGGGTGCACTGATTAAGTCTAAAGAACTGGCTTCAAATCTCATTCTTTGCATTCTTCAGAGTTGTAATGCTCATCTTTTTGTTCATGGTGGGGTTTTCTCTGGAGATGTCTGCACATCTCAATGATGTAAGTGCTAAGTTGATCTACATTGGCTCTCTGTGCCCGAGTGTGAATCTGTGTGCCAGTGAACCAATCAATGAGCTTCTGTCTCATTCAGAGATGCTCACTGTGTATGATCTGTAGGGATAGTTTTTCACTCTCTAACAGCATAAGAGCACTCAGAAAATGGTTGGATGTTCTCTTTCATTGCAGTCATTATCTTGCCTTCTGTGCCATTTATTGCTATACCGGTTCTTTCTCGTACCTCACTTTTTTCAACTACTTTTTTCCCCATACAACTTTCTCTTCATCCTGCTGCTTTTGATTTTCCTGTTACCTGAAGGGCCTGGCTATTTTAGCCAACGTTTGAATTATTTTACAAGACATCTCAGATGATGGAAGACAGTCTAACCATGGTGTCTTCTAACAGCTGCTAAGCAAACTGCACCAACAATTACTGTTTAGATCATGTAAACAGCTAGGTGTCTGGGACCACTCCCATTGAGACTGTTATGCCTCTCATCACTGTCTGCTAACACTGAGACAATTTAAAAATACTGATCAACTTGCTGAAACGTCTTTGCACAGTGCAAGGAAATTCATAGGTACACACAGAATACAAGAAGATCCAGTGGAAAACTCTAAAGGCAGGAATCAGACTGCGTCACTCAATTCTGTTGTCCCCTAATTTCAATTACAGCTGATTACTTTGCAGTATTTATAGTGAGGCAAGATGCATTAACATGTTACATTTGGGGAGGTCACGTCCATATTGAAAAAAAATGTGTACTGTATGGATCTAGTTGGCACACATCCATTGCATGCTATGAAGTTCTCTTCTTATCCATGGTGGGAAATGTCATCTGATGCCTGCTGGTCCACAATCTGTAATTAAAGGTAATTAGTGTCTTAGCTCTTTGATGCTGAAGCTGTCAGTGAGCTGGGCTGTGGAGTTACAGAATTTTGGGTCAGCTATATGGTGTCTGTAACTTGAAACTGGGAAAATGCAGTCTGACCATTCATGAGAGGCACCGTGCGTGTGAGTTGTCTTCTGTCTAACAGACTCCACTCCTTTGCCCTGTTATTCAGTACTGCCTGTCTGAGCTTTCAGGTGATGTTATTAACTCTGTGTTGCTGTTGACGTCACATGTATTTTTTTTTTTCATATTTAATTGTGTACACAACAATATCATGTTTCTGTCAGTCCTTGAAAGTGTATAATGAGTGATCCTATTAACCGTGAAAGCTTTGTTTCCCAAGTCTCTCTTTAATAAACAAGGCTTCATGTAGCCATTGGAGAGCAGTTCTAAATACCGTAATGAACTTTAGTACACATTTTACTTGCTGTGTAACCAGCATGCAAATTAATTATAATTACTTTTGTAAGGCATTTTTCTAATTCTATTTAAAAATATGCTATTATTTTCAAAATTGCAGTGAGATCTTCAGAATAAGGGGCCTCTAATCCCTTTACCTAGTGTGAGCCAATTATCTTTTATTTTTGTCCAAGAAAATTTTACCTCACTAAATTTACATGAGCTAACTGTGTTTACTGATAGGCTACGTAATTTGCTAAGTCTGACTAATTTTTTTGCTCTTATTCCTCCCAGCTCCACATTTTATAATAATAAATGTATAGACATATCTTGCGGTGGGTTGGCACCCTGCCCAGGATTGGTTCCTGCCTTGTGCCCTGTGTTGGCTGGGATTGGCTCCAGCAGACCCCCGTGACCCTGTAGTTAGGTTTCAGCGGGTTGGAAAATGGATGGATGGATAGACATATCTAGTGTTTACCTCCTTGGGACTTAGGCTTAGCTCTTAAATTCTATCTAACTGTCCATTTTTAAATGTTTGCTGCATTTGACTTCAAGGATATGTGAATGCTAGAGACCTTATTAAAATCATTAAGAAAAAATAAGCAGAAAAAAGTCTTCTTTTAGATAGCTACTGATATCATATTTAGATACAAACTTCTGACTGCTATCAGAGATCCGTCTACATCACATTATGTACTGTACTTATCTCCTTGTATTTTCATTGAAATGCAGGAACACTAAGAGAAAAAGCACCAACCACTCTCAAGACAAAATTTGTCATGCACCAATTTTTAGATCTTGTTCTTTTTTTTTTTTTTACATTTTTTTGTAGTTTAGCCCCTGTCTCTTGTTTGTTCTTTTTCGGCATTTCATGAAACAGTTGAAATTTTACCCTGGTCCCTTTAACCAAAATCGCAATACACCAATGTTCCCAGCACCTCTAAGTGTCAGGGATGACCTGAGAGCCCTATTTATTTTCATTTCTAGGAGTAAACTCATGAAAACAACTTGTGAATATGCAAACCCTTTAAAGCACCCGAATAGGGAACTGAACTGGGATCTAAATACTATAATGTGCAGTATATTTGTAAAATCCATCTACCCATCCATTTTCTAAATAAGACCTGGCCATTACAGGGTCATGGAGAGCTTCAGCCCTTCTTTATAAATACCTGGTGCCTCTAACATGACCCTGCGTGAGCAAGTGTTTGGTGGTGTATGATTGTACCAGTGTGCTCAAATACACACCCGAACTCATTCATACCTGGCTGATTTTGAGTTGCTGCACAAATCAGCATGTGAACTTTCTGGATTTAGGACAACACTTGAGTCCTCAAAGAAAACCAATACGCATGTGAAATCTCCTCACAGACAAGGTTCAGGTTGGGACAGGAATGTAGTTGGGTGGACAGGAAAGGAAGTGGCACTAATAATAATAATAATTTATTCTATATATGGTGCTTTTATTACCTATTTAAAGCACTTTACATAGACTGAGGGGAGCCACTTCAACCACCACCATCAATGTGTGGCATCCACTTGGACTATATACAGTGGTAGCCGTTTTGTGCCAGTACACTCACTTCACATTAGCTATGTCACACACACGTAGTCTAAGGTCTTAATTGTGGGTAAAATGCAGAGTCAAGGGTTGATGAATGGTGCTAAAGCCTTTTCTCCCTCTTACACAGACAACCAGAAGGAAAGCCCAAATAGGCCTCCATCCCCTTCCACCTCTAAACCACGTCCTCCTGCAGATATCACTTTCGTCTAAGAACCCACCTCTTCTTGTCCTGCACTCCATTGTACAGTTTAGTCTCTGTTTGACTCTGTCTTTGATGTTTGCTCAATTGCCTTTTCTTGGTGTTATTGCAATATACGAGGTATATCCCCAAATCTTTATTTTTGTTTCTGTCTTCTTTACAGCTATTATGTAGAGAAGGACTGAAAGAGATAGTTAGCCAACAAGAGACAGGGGATGATTAGAGGGCTAGAATGACCAGGCTGAGGTGAGCAATTTAACCAGGACATCAAGAAAACACTCTACTCATTTGAAAAATGCCCAGGGTACTTTTATGACCACAAAGAGTCAGGACCTCAGTTTTACATCTCATCTGAAGGTTGATACTATTTTTACTTCACAGGGTCCCCATCACTGTGTCACAGGTGTCTGGTCACACTTATAGGTAATCTAACTTAGACACCATTAAAATATCCGACTACGCCACCCAGTTTTATTAAGAGACTGGGAACTCCTGAAATTTACCAATAATAGCACACAGGTTTCTTTAAATTGGGCGGTGAGTAAACACACAATGAAAGACACAACAGTAATTTTAGAAAAAAAAGCAACAGTAAGTTCTATTACACAAGACAATATAAGGCACATTAAAAAGATAAATGAACATAACAAAAACTAAATATATCAGGAATCAGTTTCCCTTTTTTTAAAAAGGAAAATACACAGTCCACCCTCTAAATGTCCGTTAAAAACAAGAATTGGAGGATACAACCTTTAGTGGTGCAGTGTTACCCCAACACTTAATTGTTCAACTGTCCATGGATGCACTCTGTTCCCCGGACACTCGTTCCCCTACAGAAGTTGTGTCAAATTGTTGAATCCCTGTCAGCGCCTCTTCGTTGTTCCTTTTTCTTCCACTCTGGGCTCCTTGTGTTGCTGGGACCTAGGCACGCCTCATTTCTCGTCTGTCAGCTTCGCTTGGTCCTTTCATGCGGATTCCCTCTCTCGCTGAACCCACATCCGGCGTCTCTTTGTGGAGCTGTCTCTTCCTCCCTGGAAGTGTTGCCGTCCTTGTGCCTCACGTCGTGCCATCCAGGTACCCTTGTCTGCCTGCAAGCCCCTGTGCCCTGTCCGAGTGTCTTGGCAGCGTTTCCTGTGGACTGTCCCTCCTGCCTTCTGCTGCCCAGGAGTTTATATTTACTTCAGTCCCTGCTATTGTCAGTCCTGGACAAACAGTTTAATCAATGACACATCTAAATTGCCTGGGTTTAACAATTAATGAAAACACAAGTTAACAAAATGTATGGTTACCAAACATTAATAAGTACAGATATGCTGATTAGAAACCAATATTTCCAAGCCAGGTAAATACAGACGTCCTCCAAGGCCAGACTTCAAAGCAGTGACTCCCTTGCAAGACAGCAAATACCATTAATAAGTACAGACAGCCTTTTAACTTCTCACCCCCCAGTCCCAACAGTGGGTGCATAATGGAACCACCCAATGCACAAAAAAATGTAAAAGTGTCCCCCTCTGACATCTGCATTGGGTCATTGGGAACCAAACACAGACTGTAGGGTAAGCACCCCCTGATGGCCACATCAACTTCTTTTCCAGCACCAATAAGCTTTCCTCGGTGGTCTCCCATCCAAGTGCTAATAGATAAACATGAATTATTTATTGTTTTGTGTTGTTATTAATTGAACTGAAGTTAAATAAAAATTAACATTTTTTGAAATGCATTTTTTTTCATTACAAAAATAATAACATCTCAAACGGAAAGACCATTGAATTTATTCAGCCTTTAAAAGTCCCTGTCATGAAGCATAATGAAACTTTGGCATTTACAGTTGTGTGATATTCAGCATGGTTTATTATTTTTTTCCCACATTTCTAAAACAGTCGCCATTCAGGGCTTGAAAACAAAAGAATCCATTAAAGGTGCAACATAATCCTTTGACGAGAAGGCACAGAAATGGCATTGTCTAGCGAACAATGCATGCTGCTACTGTCATTTCAACACCTAATGGTAAATGAATACTTATCAGCTCCCCAAAATTGTCTTACATTATATCTTGCTCTGTCTAAACACCCAGCGTCAGACGTTGTCAGTTCCATTATCAGAAAGCAAGATGTAATATAAACTGTTATTTTTGCATGTAACTGCTCAGTGGTGTTTCCTATTACATGTGCAGCAAGGAAATTAAATGGTTTGTGCCTAAGTAGTAGAGATTTGATGCACTGTTTGATTAAATTAAATTGTTTAAATTACTAACACAATGAAGAAAGCAAACTCTGAAAAGCATGGCAGATTAAACACAAGGAGTTTCTTGCTGCTGTTTTATTAGTGGCCACAACCATGTCATGTGATTAAATGTCCCACACCCAAAAATGTTTTTTTTTTTAATTTAGTTCTTGCTTTACTTAGTTTGTTCTTTATTTTAACTATTAATGTTGATTCTCTGTTCTGAGTTGCTTCAGAGTGCTGCTTAGCTTAATAGATTGACTTGAAAACCACAAAGTAACAAATTCAGATCTCACCACTGGTAAAATGTATGACAGAGATGCTTAATCTGACTGGTTATCCATCCGTTTTCTGAACCTCCATGATTCATTAATTCATTCACAAGGTGCCAGGGACCTCAAAGGTATTATTGCTCTCAAAGGTATTGGGCAAAATGCAATAACCAGCTTTGGATGAGCATCCAGTCACTTTGGAAATATTGATCAACTTATTCAACCTAACCTGCACATTTTTCAGATGTGGAATAGAAAGAAAATTCAAATGTAATGAATCATGCTACACCCCACACAATAACAGAAGTGAAAACCATTATCTGAGCCACAAACTAATGTATCCACATAATTTCAGGTTATGGGTGGTAGGTAACCAGAGCCCACTTTTAACAAAGTACACCACAGTGAACGTACAGTAGGTGTAGTCTAGAAAAATACAATGTTTCAAATGGAAATAAAATTTAACTCTTGAAGTTTAAGCCACAAGTTATTCTTAGGTTGAGATCTTTAACCACAAAGCTAGAAATTGTCCTTTTTTTTCAGCATTCTTCTGTTGAAACTAATGATAGACATAACTGTTTTGATATTGATTTTGAAATGATTAAGCATGGATTAAAACACATTTTAGAGCGTGTATTTTAGGTCACATCCATCTGAATATGTGAATTCTTTCTTAATTACATTTGAATTGCAAACTCTTTTAACGTAATAGTGCTACTTTTGTTTGTTTTCGCACTAGTTCCTCTGTCAGTTGGTGCTTCTGCAGTAGTGATGGCTGACAATTAAAATTCTCGCTCATGACAGATGTTAAGGGCAATTATAGAAAGCACTTGGAATTGATCAAAAACAAAAGAGCATAATGAAGTAATGATATAAACAGATAAGCATGTGAGAAAAATTAAAGAGATTAACCACAACTGCATGTGGAGAATGTTAATAGGAACAGGCACGGTGCTAAAATGAGCATCATTCAGACATGTGTGCGTCTTCCATCTCATATACTGTATGCCAGGATCCTGTCTTCTCACTATCTGACCAAGGGAACATGATATACTTGAAAGACATTCTGAAGTATCCTTCTGGGAATGAACATTTCACTTTTTCCTTTCACCTGCTAGCTATGGCAAGACAACACACTTACCCGTTAGGCTTTGTTCCTCGTCACAGAGAGCATATTATATGCATCTATTTGTGTAGATTTTGCTAAAGTAGGAGACACTGCACAGCATGAAATTCGTCAAGCCCGTTCTCTAGAATAATGCAGTTGTTCTATTTCTCTTTAAAGCATCTGTGCGCTTTTTTGGTCTTTTGTTTCTTTCTTGTATTTTAAGTCACGAGCCATTCTCAATATTTTATTCCAGCACAGACAACCAAAGTCTTGCTAGAAAGCTCTAATTGAGTGGATTTTCATAAAGGAGCCTATTACTGTATCAGCATTTGAAGAAGTCTATATAAATTTGTAAAGGATTAATTTTATATTACCAGTCACGGATTGCTCTAACACAAATGCTAATTTTAATGCTTGAGCTAGTTTTAAATGGCTGTGAATGCGTTAGGGTACAGTGGCTTTCACCTTAATCACAAGCGCCTGCCATAATCCCATTGTTGTGAATGTATTTCAGCATGGCTGGGTGAGCAAGATGAAAAACAAAAGGGGCTATCTGCAAAATTTATAACTGCCATGGCTAAAGCCCAATTCTATTTCTTTTTTTTTTTTTTGGACTCAGCATTCATCATTAAAATAGTATAATTTACATTAATTTCTATTATAGTCTTAGATTATTGATTATTTTTTATTGGAAAATTTAGTTTTTATTAAAATGGTATGACGTAAGTGGCAAGGGATGAATTAATTTTATTAACAGTCAAATATTCCTTGATAACCAAATGTATGAAGAAGAACTTTTGTGAAATTACACAAAAAGTTGCATTTCTGCCCAAAATCCTATATTTTAATCAGTTCCTGAGATACTCCTAAAGATGTAGTGGAATCTCATATATAAAACATAAAAAATTATTGACTAGACAATGTAATCTGCATTATTTGAGTTAAGAATTCCAGAATTTAAATGATAACTGTAGCTAATCTCCACTTAGTCAAAGGACAGCAATAAGAAATATTTCAACAAATTGCTGGAAGCCTGAACCTCAATCTATCACCTCTGCATTTGGATGATGAGCAACCACAAGTCCCAGCTTTTTTTGCCAACATATTTAGATCAGTTTGCTATGTTCTAGCAGTCAATTGGCCCCAAAAATTATGGCCTGCGTATAGTTTTTCTTTACGTTACCCTCATTAGCGCTCTTTTGAAAAAACAAATTAAATAACAGATTATCCTATTACCATACATTTAAAGTGTCCATTAGAATATGGTCTTTGTTAAAAATAGCTTTACAAGAAAGGGAAGAAGTGGCCTATCCCATTGTAATTTCATGTTTCATTTAGACACACTTTACTACTTAAAAACACCACTTTCAGATACTTGCTTAGGAGAGTTTTATCCATTTATTGTTAAAATCTGTCCTGTATTCTGTTAAATATTTACTTTTGAGAACCACTGGAGATCTGTTTCTGTTTTTTTCCAGCATTGACATCATCCTGGGGTCATTTTTCTTTTTCCCTGTTGTCCCTACGCTTTTCACTACTCTGATTTTCTGTGTTTACTGAATTTGCCTTTCCTTGTCTGATCTGTTTTCTGAACCTTGAAATACAATTAAAAGCATATATGAATAACCTTGCCAAATATGGATTGATAGATAATAAACTGCATGTGTGATTGGTAGATACGTAAAATAGATTGTGTTCATCACAGTATGTGGAGTATGCAAATTAACTGGTATGGTGAAGTCTGATTACAGATTTATAAAGCTTTTTCCAATCATCTTTTTGATTGATACCTTTAATGTAATAATTGATCAACAATGACTAATGTAAATGCTTAACTGATTCATTGACAAATATATGAATCAGCTGGCTGGATTTTTCTAAATAATTATACGTTATTGATAAATACAGTATATGTAAAAGACAGGAATAGACATTTTTAAACATAGATGCATATAATGGATTTAGAAAGTATTCAGACCCCTTTACTCTCCGCACACTTTACTGTGTTACAAATATAATTTTAAATGAATACTTTTGACATTTTTCCCATCAATCTATACTCATTAATCCATGTGAAAACATGTTTTCAGAAAGTTTTGCAACTTTATTAGAAATCAAAAGCTGAAATCTCTCACTTATGTCAGTATTCAGTGTGCAAAGGTGTATCCCATTTGCTTGACTTATCCTTGAGATAATTCCTTGGACATAGTTTAGAAACACACACACACACACACACACACCTGTGTATACAAGGTCCCACAACTCATGCTGCATGTCAGGACAAAAACAAATCCATGAAATTCAAGGAAATCTCTGTTGACCTCCACAATCAAGTTGTGGTGAGGCAATGTTTGGGGAAAAGGTGTAGAACTATTTCTAGAGCTTTGAGTTTTTTCAGGAGGACAGTGGCCTTTGTAATTGTGTGACGGAAGAACTTTGGATCCACCAGATAACCAGGCAATAAGGTCCTTGGTCAGGAAGGTAACCACCAACGCAATGGTCATAATAACACAGCTTCAGAAGTTCTCTGCAGAGATGGAAGAACCTGCTGAAAGGATAAGGATCTCAGCAGCACCCCATCAATCAGGCATTTATGGTAGAGCTGGTAGACGAAAGGCACTCTTAAGTAAAAAGTAAGTGACAAAAACTCTGAGAGCATGAGAAAAACAATTCTGTGGTCTGATGAGACAAAGATTGACTTGTTTCGGCTGAACTTTTTCTTTGGTCCCTAGCTGGCCTTTGGTCTGGACCTGGTCCTAAGCCCGTACACTGCTGTGGGTGCCAATGGTTGTCGGATTTCATTATGCGGGTGTTTCCATGCAAGGCGATCCACGGCGGCTGTTCTAGCCTCGTCGAGGCTGAGTCGACGGTTTCTGATATCGTCTTCGACCTGCTTGAGCCATGTTTTCTTTGGTGCCGTTCTTTGGATTTTCCACTGGGTGGGTCGATCGCACCAGAGGAGTTTGTGTGGTAACCAGCTGCCTTCCATTCTGCAGACGTGACCAAACCACTGTAGTCGTCGTTGTTGAATTTGCTCCTCGATTGTTGGCTGCTGATCACCCCGGCAACCGATTTCCTCATTTCATATTCTGTCTCGGAGTGAAATTCGTAAGATTTGTTGCAGGCATCGCATTTGGAAGACCTCGAGTTTGTTGAGGTCTTGCTTGAGCAGTGTCCACGTCTTGGATCCATAGAGGAGAATTGGCAAAATCAGAGTTTTGAAGAGTCGAATTTTGGTCTTGTTGGAGATGTTGGTTTGCTTCCACAGGCACCACTTTAGGGAAGCAAATGCCGCGGTTGCTTGACCAATTCGACTGTGGACCTCTACTGTGGATGCCACTTTCTTCTCCTGGACCAGCGACCCAAGGTATTTGAATTTTTGGACCTGCTCGATCTGCACACCATCGAGTTGCACATTTGTCTGCGATCCGTCTGTTGTCAGCACTTTCGTCTTGTCTATGTTTATTTTCAATCCATATGGCTGGGCGATGTTGGCGATGTTGCGGAGGACGTCCGTGGCCTCTGCGTCGTCGCCGGCCAGGATGCCACTATCGTCTGCGAACATGAGATCAGTCAGGAAGCCATCCTCACCATACTGGAGTCCTTGTCTGCCTTTCGAAGACCTGCCTTCAGCCTTCAGCTGAACACCAAGCACCATATCTGGTGAACACCAGGCACTGGTTATCACCTGCCTAACACCATCCTTGCGGTGAAGCATGATGGTACAGCATCATGGTGTTGGGGTGCTTCTCAGCAGCAGGGACAAGGAGACTGATAACAATTGAGGGAAGGATGAAGGCAGGCAAACATAGAGAGGTCCTTGAAGAAAATCTTCCTCATAGTGCATGCATCATCAGACTGGGGCGACAGTTCACCTTTCAGCATGGTAATGACTTGAAGCACACAGCTAAGATAACACTGCACAAATCTCTGACTGTCCTGAGTGGCCCAACCATGGCCCAGCATTAAGCCCCAGAGAACATGTGTGGAGAGACCTGAAGATGACAGTTTACAGAAGCTTTCCATTCAATGTAATGGAGCTTGAAAGGATGTGCCATGAAAAAATGGGATAAACCGCCCAAATCCAGGTGTCCAAAGTTTGTACGTAACGTAATCAAAGTTGTAATTGCTGCCAAAGGATCTTCTGGAATCTACTTAGTGTAGGGTCAGACTATTTATTTGAATAAGAGTTTTTAATTTTTGATTTTTTTATAAATTTGAAAACCTTTCTGTAAACATGGGATATTGAGTGTAGATTGATGGGCAAATATTGCAAATTTATTAATTTATAGTTAAATCTGCAACACAGTAAAGGATGCAGAAAGTGAAGTTGTCTAATTTTTTTTTCTAAATCCACTAAGCTAGAGCATACAGTATTTGACAGACAGCAGTCTACTGTCTACCTTTAGCTCAATGGATAGGAGACAAACGGAGAGATAGCTTTTTAATTTTATCATTCAATAATGACTAGATTCCTATAACTGCAGCAGAAAGATGCTACTTCTTCTTCTGTTCCCCCGGTAGATGTAAACTCCTAAATCCTGAGCTTTTATTACAGTCTGGCCTTAATTATTGCCTCAAGCTGCCATCAGACTGCTAACCTTGCCCTGGGAATGCTGGGAGCTATTTTAGGGTTTCCTTATGAAAAATACATGAAAGCTGTGCTGTTGTCCTTTTTTTACTGAATGGTAGCTTCCAGGTGCAGTCCCTCAGAAATACTTCTATCAGTGAAGCATTCACATATTTATCAAATCTACTTTTTTCAGAAATACGTATACATTGTTAGATTAGTTGACCCTCAAATTAAACTATAGGAAAACAGTAGGTACAAGTGCTTGTGTAGGTCTAATGTATCTGTGAATGTTGGGTTTAACTATTTGTTAATACGTTCTTTTGTGAGGAGGAACAGAGGGAAAAACTACAGAGAAGTTACTTTACATGCAACCTTTTAATAAAAAAAAATTCACATTTCTCCTTACCCAATTACTGAGGTCAGTGCAGTGGAGATGAATTTAATTAAATTTAATATTTAAAAAAAATCACATTAGGTGTTTTATTGGTGATGAACAGTGACTTTTAGTTTACCTACATGTGTGACAAGATGAAATGTCTTTCTGCATTTGTCCAGTCTAAGTAAAGCAGTTTGATATGATGGTCACTTTAATTTACTGTAAAAATAATGTGATATATTCTCTCACAACTACACGTTTGTCTTTATGTGGTGCTAAGGTTGTTAACATGTCTAGTAACAGCTATACTATAGCATAACACCAGAATTAATGGGTCTTCTAATCAGGCCTGCTCTTATATTACAGGTACAGTGTGATGCCAACAAAATCTAACATAAACAATCAACATGGCCATGCTAGAACATTATCTTTTAAATAACAATGAAATAAACAAGAAACTTGTTTATGGTTCGTATTAACCACAACCAAACTACAGAAAGGCTTCTTATTATTTAGTAACGGGATCAAAGTAAAATGCTTTAGTTCTTCATTTTCATTATGCATAACATATTGAACAGACATTCCCTCCCTTACCTAATCCATGGACAAAAGTCTTTGTGCCCCTACAATAAGCAAATTGACCAACAGTATGTGTGCTTCTTAATCTTTCATGAAGGATAAATACTTAACTGCATATCGATAACACATCAGTCTTCGCTAATGGTCAATACAGTTACTTCCAAATAAAATATTCATATTTTCTTTTTAAAAAAATATTGCTAAAGCTTACATGTTTAATTCATACTTATGCATTTGATGGGCATTTTCTAGAAACATTGATTTTCCTTGATCAATACTTTTTCTACTATTTTTTTCAATATTTCTTAGTTTACTTCTTAAAGAAACTGTTGATTGGTTTTAACTTCTAATCATTGCATATGCACTTCCTGCTGGAATGTGCAACTGGAAGTGTAATCAGGCACAAAGCTGATCCTGTCCTTCATTTTTATGCTGTCAATCATGAAGAGAATCTCCGTGATTGTATGTTTAATCTCTACTCTAGTTTTATAGCAGAACAACTTTGTAGGCTACAACAAATTAAACCAGTGAAAAATTGTACTAAAAGTAACAGAAGTATAACAGGAGGTCACTAATAAGCAAGAAAGCAGCCCAGTAACTGGAACATAAATAAATAGGATAGGCACAGTATTCCACTGTACTTTTTTTTTTTAAACAGATACAAATACTGAAGAGACATAAAAACTGAAGCTGTTATAGTGCGTACCATTGTATACATACAGAATAGACACTTACAATCTGCAGCCGCTCTATCTATCTATCTATCTATCTATCTATCTATCTATCTATCTATCTATCTATCTATCTATCTATCTATCTATCTATCTATCTATCTATCTATCTATCTATCTATCTATCTATCTATCTATCTATCTATCTATCTAATTTGTGTATATATATATATACAGTTGATTTGACTAACATAGGTCTCATTTTATTTACATAAATCTTTGTAAACCTGTTGAAAATTGTGACATTCTACAGAAAAAAAGTTTCACTTTGTATTTTAATCACAGAGTAAACAGAACTTGTTCTTTCAATGAGACAGGCTTTTTAAAATAACAGTAGTAATCATTTTTATTGACATAGCACCTTACAGACCAAGGCATTTTACTCTGTCTGGTCTGTTTTATTGATTTATCTCTCAATGCAGCAATGAGGCAGGTTTAGTGACTTTCTAAGAGTCTTGCAAAGTCAGCATTTGAGGTTAGATTTTCCTTTCTTTATCAACAGTTGAGAGAAGGACATTCCGTGACGTGTTCAAAATCTCAGAGCTACTTGAGAACTGAGCCAGGATTTATGGACTGATCCTTTACTTATAAAAGGTTTTCATTTTTTTATATATTTAGCAGATATATCTGAAAACACTGTCAGCTTTTTCTGGATAATGGATATGATTCAAAGCTATATGTTTTCTAGCATTTTCTTAATAGTCTTTTACCCTCCAATATGGTGTCTCTTTAATGAAACTTAGCCTGCTATTCCCAGAGGCTTGTTCCTGTAATTTATTGAAGAAATTTTTGGAACTTTTTTCCTTTATTTTATTTTTGTGCTTTTTCTAAATCCTAAAAGTCTTCATGAAGCAGTGAGGGCTTCTCTTCCCATTCCAGTAGCATTCTAACCTGTTTACATCCAACACATTCCTCACACTCAGGTTTCACTGATGCACTTGCCTTGGACTCTTCAAAAACCAGAAGAAAATCTTATTTTTATTTTTTGTGTGAGTGTCCTTTATTGATCTTTTTCTGGCTGCATTTGGCACTACTGCTCTTCCATTTGTGCATCGTTTTCTGGTGTTGGAAAAGAGGAACATCAATGTTTACAGCATACCTATCTGAAGCTAATTCATGTGTGATAAATGTGCGTGCTCATTTCTCATAAACTTTTTCATCATAAATATAGCATTCAAAAATAAATAAATAAACCTTACCTTCTGCATCTGTAACTTCAGGTCATTAGGTAGAGTAAAAAGACAAGCCAAGAGTTAAGTTTCAGCTTTAAATAATGTATTATTGATAATAATATTCATAAAATAATAATAATGAAGCAAAATACATGTGTATATTGGCAGCCATAGAACTTGATAAATGCTAGGTATATAGTTTCAGGCATCACACTGACTTGCAGTTACTTAATTGTCTCTAGTTATCATTTCTAGTCAGCTTTCTTCAGGACAGGCCACATGCCTGCCTCAGTATCCCTGCTTGTGTTCTTCTCTTCATGGCCATGGTGTGAGAGAGAGAGGGGGGAAGGGGTAATGCGACCAAATTTATAGATTCTCTGTCCAAATCCTTACACCAATAGGGTGTTGTTGTACAGAATGGCCTCTGATTCAAAACCAATCCCAAACAGGCATGAGTTGGTTAGACATGAACGCTTTGCTGTTCTCATCAGTGAAATAAAACATTCTTCCAGAAACACTGTTACATTTGCTTTGTCTGACTTACAAATAAAGACATACAAAATATTTATCAATTTATATACAAAATTTAATGCCACATCATATTCTTACTGTGTTTTGGGGTCTTTTAGTTAAGAATCTTCTTTGGGGACCAATGGGATCAGTGCTTTTTTCAGCCTAATGCCCAGAATGCATGTCTTCAGATCAAGTGACATGACTGCAAAGTCAATCATTGACCTTTGCCCCCAATTACACTGGTACGAGGTACACACATGAGCCTTAAGTAACCTTTTTGTTTGATTTTGGTGTTTGTTGTAGACAATCTTTATCAAGCCCAGAAATCAAACCTTGATTTACTATCCAGGTTCAGATTAAGCATGGTGTCTTTCTACCAGATAACATCTCTTCATGTATCTTAGTCATTCCCCATTTACGAAATGAAATACCCCACTAGAACAACAGAGTAAGCATGTGGAACTGTTTAAAGCACTGAATCCAAAGCTTCTAAAATGCTGGAGGTTCTCTGTAATTGTTATATACTTATATATAAGCAACAGTCAAGAGTTTTCCTTTCTGTAATTTTAAGTCAAAGTGAGGGAGCTCTTTCATCCATTCGTATAAACGGCAAGTATATGGCACATAGCCCAAGCTTGTAAATATGCTCACATACCGTACATCCAAAGCCTGTCCTGTGGGGAAATCCCAGAGTTCAAGCAAGACCACTCTTAATCAAGAAACATGGTTCTAATGTAGAGCTAGTGCTGTGCATAAAGATGAGCCTGGCTATTTTTTCATTCCCCTGCACATGTTTGGAATGAACCATCATGGTGTGAGTTGGATGACTTAGTTCCTTAATTTCCTCTTCTCTAACAAATAAATGATTATCAAAATGTATTTTTTTAATATTCTAAAGGAGTCTCTCTTTCCATAAATGTATTCATGAGTATGTGGCATTAAAATGATAGTTGAAACAATCAGCCAGATAAAGCAAAATGAATATTATTTAATCTTCCAATATTGTGAAATGCAGGCAATGAATTACTCCTACATTTAGATTAAAGCAGGACATACAAAACATATGAGATTAATGGTTAAATAGTTCTCGATAAACTATGCATTCATCTTTCCTGATCTGTAAGCCACAGCACTGCCAATTAAATCCTAAGCAATGAAATGTAACTCAGGGCAAATCATTTGACCTGCTTGTACTTCAACTGTAAAAATACAGAATCAATTGTACTATAATAAGCATGTAAAGTGAAAGGATGCAGTGTAGAAAACATCAGCATTAAAATAAAGTTTAACAAAAAACTAAATCACATTAATAATAAGTAATAGGGAAACTGAAACTGTTAAAGCATCTTCATTGTTAATGGAGAAGGGCTGATTTCTTTCTGTCAGTGTTGAGTGATTTTGTGTTGCAAATGACTTAATTTAATATACAGTAAATTTTAAAGAAAGCATCAGGTCAAGTTATCCATCCAACCATCATCCAACCCGCTATATCCTAACACAGGGTCACTGGGGTCTGCTGGAGTCAATCCCAGCCAACACAGGGCGCAAGGCAGGAACAAACCCCAGGCAGGGCGCCAGCCCACCGGAGAGGTCAAGTTATGCTTTTTCTAATTTTTCTTTTGTCATAAAATACCTTTTTTCTGCCATTGCTAGCATTTACTTTTCAGTTTCCGCTACTGCAGTATTAGTATAATGTTCTAAATAAAATGGGGAATTACATTTAAGGATATGAAAAGTGGGACATTTTCATCGCAGGAAAATACTTAATTACTAGATTTCATATTCATAATATTTTGAAACATTACTCTACAACAAAAGTTATATATTTGAAAAAAATCTTTCCACTTAAAGTCCACAGATCCCATTTATTTATTAGTCGGTTTATGACAAAACATTGTTTACAGTCTAAATTGGTGGGAAAGAACTGAATTTTATTTTTGTGTAGTTTTACTTTTGGATTTATCAGTGATTTTTGATTTATCTCAATGTATTACTTTTTGTTAAATTGAAACTGTTATCTAGGGACACTTTTCAATGCTTAATTAGCATTTTGTGACTAACAAATTAAATGTCACTGTTTTTTTATTTTTATTTTGAATTGTCAAATAATAAAAGCAAATGTTTCAAAATTTTATAAAACATTATTCATTTTTTTTCTTTCTTTCTTTTTTTTTTTGCTACTCTGGTTTTCCTCCCACATCTCAAACTCATGTGTGTACTAGGTTAAACTCTGGGCCCTTGTGACAATGAATTGGATTCAGCAAGTTTCAAAACAGATTGTTGGATTCATAAAGAGTATTATATTCTTTGTATTTTTTAGTTAAGCATTTAACAGTGCTTTGAATCTTTCTATACTTGCCTAGGAATATTTTTCAAACTATATACAGTAACTGTCATAAAGAAGGTAGTTTTCTCTTACCTAAGTGCTTTTAACCACACTGAAAGACATGGAATGCTCAGTTCTAAGAGAAGGTTTTATAGACTTCAGCACGAAACCAAAAGTTTGTCCAAAAGGTTAAGGATTAAGTCAGAGAGTAAGATAAAAGTTAAAGTTGAAAAAGGGAAAGGTTGCCAATGTACTAAGCAAAAAAAAAAGTCTTAAGATTTTTTCTAGGCTTTTGATAACTTTAAAAGAAAAACACCATGAAATGATTCAAAAAGAATGATCAAGGCAACTCAATTCAAGAAAGGAGTGCAGTTATTTTAAATCTTTGAGGATGTGGCACAAGGGTAATGTCTAATCTTTTAAACGCATTCAGAAGATGATAAGGACATTTTAATTCAAAATAATCAGAAAACAAGAAGAACAAAGAAAAAAATATATACATTAACAGTAGTTTACTTTGTTGTTTTCAGGTTGAACACTAAGTATTTTTGCATTTCTCTCAAATATGTTTTGAAATGTTCTAATTGATTTCATACTTGTATATGACAGTAACACACACTCGATTAGTCAATAGATTATTGGCATGTTTAACCAAGGAAGTTGGGCAATGTTCAGTAGTCCACTGTAAATTTAAAGCTTCGTAGCTGCTCAAACTGTGATGACTTGTGCATTTCCTAAAAATCTTTCATATACGACAAAATTGTCCCATGTGAACGTAATGTGCAAGAATTGTCAGACCATCCTAAATGGCTTTTCTCCGCCCTGTATCTCCACAACTGTATTTTGAGGTCTACAGTCTGATGTGATCAGTAGTAGTTAATGCTGTATATTTTGTTTTATCTGTGGACATACTTTGAGGTGTACTTTCATGGATTGTATTCTGTTGCAGATTTTGCTCCATGGTCATCATGCATGTATTTCTCATAAGTGATAAGCCAAGGACATTGTGCTGCTATGGTATTTAAACTGACCTGTACTAACTTTATAAGTATAGACATCATAAAGTCATGAGCCATCATTAACAGCTGAGATCAGGGTTATCACAAAGTTTAAGTCAATGTCCCCCAAAATGTTCTACCATTTGGTAAGGACCCCAGTAATATGAAGTCAGTGCTGTGAAGCAGAATATAATCTTGGATCTTTGTTACTATTAATAGTAGTTGCACTGCATGGTTTTCTATAAGAGTAGACCTGTTAATCCAATCAAATGCTTAACTAGAGCAGACTATTGACACATACATGATTAAATGTTCTGTGATTTCTCTAGGCTAGGGGATATAAAGTTTTTTTCTTGGCATAGCATCTTCAGAAATTATAATATTTTGAAGTGCCACTTTTTATTTATTTTTTTTATCTCAAATTGTTAAGTACTAAACTCTTACAAGTGTGGTCGTGCAAAATATGAATCCCAGTAAATGTAGGGGCAACAGCTGGGTTGTCCTGTTTAATTAACAGAAAAACTTTAAACAGAAACTGCATATGATGGTGCAGACAAAGTAAAGTAAAACAAAGCAAAGCATCACTGAAGCAATCAGGTCTGGTTCGGAGCTCTGTCTGCCTTGAGCATCAATCCAGAATGAGATTCTACCCTCTGCAAGCACCTCGAATATTCAGTCCTTTGAACAGAAGGAGTAGAGTCTGTTGCCCTCACTGGGCATCTTCTTGTAGCTTTAGGAACAGAAAGAATTGATACCATCAGCAACAGTGTCCGTCCCCTCCCCAGGGGGTAGTATTGCCTAAGATGAATCGAGAGGGCGATTCTCAGACGCACATGCATGACACTAGGCACAACTGAATGTGACATTTCTTACCTCCTGCCTTCCTTCTATTATTCCATTTGGGGATTTTAACAAGCATTTGCAGATTTTTGTGTGTTTGTGTATTTTTATTTTTACTTTACAAATGCATTTTAATGATTTTTATTGTAAGAACAGTAGTATGGTTTGATAGTGAATAAAAATTAGAAAATGTAAAATCTCCACATGTTTAATTAAAAAAATATACAGTTACATATGGTACAGATGAAAAGAAGCAGAAAAATAACTCAAGTTACATATAACATCATGTCAAGAAAGAGAAAAATAACTGAAACAAAATTGGTATGGTTGAGTGTCTTCATGTTTTATATTGTCATTATATCAACATTGAGTTTCAAATTTGATCATATTAATCACTGTTGTGCTTCTAACTTCAGCCAATGCCTGTATTTATTTTTAAAGGAAGGATGAAATTTACCAGCTTATCTTTGTTCTTCTTTGTATATTCTTTGGTCTGTCAATTGCTAAAACTTTTCTAAAAATGATGGTACACCAAACACATTTACCAAAACTAAAAATCTTGTAACACTAGTGGACTGGACCTCAGATTGAGAGGCAGACATGCTGTGTAGCCTGATCGTGCAGGTATAGTGGGTGAGAAAGAGAACACTCACTTGAGACGCCATGGAATTCTCCATCTTGGCATCATAACAAGTATGGTCTCAAAGAGGTGCAGAACTGAAAGGGATTTGTTTCCTAAGAACCAATATGAGTAGCAGTAGACTTTGAATTTGTACATGGAAGAAGAGAACAGTGAGAGAGACAGGAGTGAACTTACACAGCAAGAACACCATGAGACTGAAAGGTGGAAGTAAAGCACAGCTGATCATGGAGACTCTGGTTTGGCCGCTGTGCTTTTCTAAATAAACACTCCACTCAAAAATTATATTTTTTTAATATATTACTTATCCCATGTAGTTTGTAGCAACAGCCCATGCTTTCATTCCCAACGAGAGAAAAACATTCTGCATGAAAATATTTTGAATTGAAGATCTGTCTTTTCTTCTCATTCATTGGTCAAGTGTCCTGTCTTCAATTCAAAAGCGTAAAATTATGGGAATGTGCCTTTCCTGTTTATACTGTATGTATGCTGATTTTTGTGGAGGTTTTAATAATATTTTAGTCAGAAATGCATATATTTTGAACATATGACTGGAAAACTAACATGTTGATTATACAAGGTAAGTCTTCATTACTTTGTTTTATCATAAACTTTTTTCTCTCCATTCTGCAATCTTGATGAACACTGAAAACTACGTGAAGTAAAATATTAAAAATATATAATTTTTTGGTGGAGTATAACTTTAAGTCCTACTTTTTGCCCCTGTTGTTCCCTCTCATATCACCTGAGAGCTGTTTGGATACCACACAGGTTGAGGACACTGCTCTTATGTATAATTAGAGCAAAAATGCCAGTGAGGATTCTTTTTCAGATATTTATGTATATTTACTCTTTCTCTTGTATATTTACCATCTATTTATGGCAACATCTCAAAGCCTCAGCATTTATCCAAAACAATACTATTTATATTGACAATTAGGCCTGCCTTAGGGTCAAAATATATAGCCTGAAGAAAAAAAAGTAGTTTTATATATATTGAATTATTTCTTTTTTGGTTCTACTTGTATTGAAACTATGACTCATAAAAGACCTTTGAGATCCTTTTTCTTTCTTCTTCAAAATACAATATGCAAATTGGATTAGAAGGCTATTCAGTGAAAGACATTATAGTCCATCAATCGATTTTTCAATATGCATATTATCTCCTTTCTACTTTTGAAAATGTACATTCTCTAATGTAGTTCATCAATCGATGTACAATATGCATATTATCTCCTTTCTACTTCTGAAAATGTACATTTTCTAATGAAGTATTTTACTTAGTCGCTAACTGTCTGGTAAATCTGAAAAGGACTAACACCCGCATGTATACAGTACTTCAGCATGCCTAAACTCTTGTTTATAATTAACTGTGTTTAAATAAACCCAAGAAACATGCAGCTTGTTACAGTGAATATTCAATTTATCCAATTAATTTTAAGAGGTCCTTCAGTTTATCTTCAGATGGCTGAGCTCCTCTGGGAGGTTGATTAAGGCGATCTCTTTCTAAAATAAAAAGTAAAAAAGAAATCTTTTCATTTTCATCCATCATGATTAAGCAGTCAGCGACTGACATCCCAGGCTGAGCCAATTTCCCTCCTGTCTAATTACATCCAATCGTTTTCTTATCCTTCTATAATTTGATGACCACGCCATTGAGGAATATGTGACCATACATTGATGCTCCAAAGCATTTCTTAGATGTCTGAAATTTGGCGGCTATTAATAGCTTTGTAAGGGAAATGTACAAACTTAATTGACTTAAAACTGGCCTTGATATATAATTAAAATATTCGGGAAATGGCAGAATTAGTTTTATATCTGTGAGAATATAAATCATTATCTTCTCATGTACTGTACTCCTTTAACATCACAACTTATGCTGGTAAAGTACGTGCCATTCTTTTATCTTCTCATTCTCTGCCCATGCAAAGGTTACCGTTACTATTGTCTTATAAAATTAACAAATGCAGATAGTATTCAGAAACCCCATCAAATGCAAGAACACTGTGGATATGTTGCATATTATCAGAGGTCCAAGAAGAAGTAGAAGATAAAGAATGTCAAGGACCCATGAGACAGTAAAGGCCATCTGTGTCAGAAGCAACACTCAGGGATCAATGTCCTGGCGAAAACCTGCAGGATTTTGTGGGCAAAAATGAGAAGTGCCAGTAATTAAAAAGAATACAAAAGATAGGTTTTCAGGGCATCCTTCAGTTGAGTTAGGATGCCTGTAATGAATGGTGAGAGTCATGATGTCACATCAAATAATACACACTACTTATTGTCATTTTTTCAGTCAATTGTTAAACTAACAATGTTTAAAAAGACATTTTCTAAAACGTTGTATTATTTTTGCTAAATTTGAATATCAAACTTGTATGTTGTGCAGCTTTGTGGTAATGCATTTTGCACTAGCCTGTTGATGGGATAATTAATTGTAAATGTAAATGTAGCCATTCTTTAATTTCTCTTTTTAGCAACAATTTTCAGGGTTCACCCAGCTTGGGCAATTGCCTCCAAGTATAAGTTTTTATAACCAGATGCCCTTCTTAACATCAACCTATTTTAGTAACTTTTAATGATATGAAGGAAGAACAGGCAATGCACGATAATAAATTGAAATTTTAAAAAAAAATCTAAAAATTTGTTAGACAGAATTTATTTAAAACATTTTGATCATAACTAAAATTTAGCAAGCAATGAAAACAACACCTGACAGTGTCATACAGAGTTGGTATTAACTAAAGGAAACTTTAAATTAAAAGAGACACACACCAGACATTAAAGGTTTGGGATGCACTCTGAAAACACCATTTATTGGCCAAAAAAAAAAAAAAACACTAAATAGTTCACTCTTGAAATAAATGGTCATTGAGCAGTGCTTCTCATAGCTGGTGGTCTTAACAAAAAACAAAGTCTTCCTGGTATCATGTTGTTTTAGGGTGGAAGAACTGGGAAAAGTGCTCCAGAACATAGAGTCACTGCCCTGGTTCAGTTCTTAGGACAAATAGAAAAGCTGAATAATCTAGTGTGTCTCACCAAACCCCTTTCCCCACTATTTGCCTGAAATACTTTCATGTTTGAAACAGACTTTGCCTGCATGTCTGACACCAGTAAATGTGACATTAAATACCATCATTTGTGCACAAATAAGGAGACATTTAATCATCATAGATTAATAAAACTGAATGTGTTCACTTTTCTTGGCAAGCATCAAAATGATTCAGATGACTATTCATTCTCCATTACTATAAGGGGTTCAAGCCCATAGATTTATGTCACAGATTGTATCATGTACCCATATTTAAATAAATCCATTAGTGCTAGATTAAAATTTATGGTGTATAGTCCTCATGCTGTATTCTAAAATTAAACACTACATTAGATCGTTGTTTTATATGCCTACTACTTATAGGTTTTGGAATGCAGTGTAATAGTAAATGAGCCGTGTTCTGATTTTTGTATTTAAGCATTCTAATATCCAAGTACTATGTGGCTTACAGTGTTGAATCATTTTATAGTGGAATATAGTTTGATGTGCAGTCCATTTATGCCAACACATTTCTGCAAACAAGAAGACAATTTTTAGCTAAGTCATTTATTCTAGTGATATGTTTGGGTCTGAATGAGCCTATTAACGTGAAGCCTATTAGTGTAAAGGAGAGTAGTGGGTGCTTTGGGTGAGCACAGGGCCTTGGTTTCAATATGTAAGAAGGAGGAAAAAGATAAAGGTAAATGAACACCCCTAAAAAGTTACTGAAAAGCAGTTCAAAGAGCTACAAAAAATCCTTTGTCATGGACTGTAAACTTAATAAGCCGTCATTCGTCAGGTCACAAAGAATCACTATCTGTCCATCCATTTTCTGAACCAAATGTTTTTAATATATAATCACATGGGCTGCATTCATCTCTGGGAGCACTGGGTAGACAGAATGAGCCAGCCCTGGAAGAAGATCCAGGCAGTCACAAGGCAATCTCATGCACATACTTATGCTTGCCTACACTGTACCTGTTACCAGTCAGCTTAACCTGAATGTCTTTTAGATGAGTGAAGTTGGAATATCAAGCCTATGTGGGCACTGGAGGCTCATGCAGGATCCCCACTGTATTGGTGCATTAATTTATAACAGAGGTCTCTGGATCTATGAGATGTAAGTACCATCATAAGCTACTAATTAGATTTTTGAAAGGGATAAAAAGAAAACTTACAAATGAGAGGAATTTTAATGATATATGCATATCTGATGACTTTTAAAATAAATAGTATTGTGTCTAACTGACTCAAACATCTCACATTATGACTTTTAAAAGAATGTACTGTATCCACTAAAATATTATGACTGTGCAGTCCTGTGCCCAGTGCTATCAATATGTAATGAAATGCATCCACAAAGCTTTCACCAGCCTCCCTAATAGTGTTTTAGTTGTTATGAATGAGGTTAGTATCAGGGAGTGACAGCTACACCAAAAAAAAAATAGAGATTTCATATGATTTGTGCACCATCCAGCTGAGAAATCTGTTTATCATAATCCTGAAGACCCCCATTAATAAATCCACCTGCAAAAAAAGCTGTGTCAAGATCAGGGCAGCTATTCACAAACTACTGAAACATTGTAATATCTGCAAAAAAAAATGTGTAAACCCTGCTGTCCGCTATTACGTTGCACTGCAGGGAAGAAGAAAAAGGGAAACAGGTTAACAACAGTCTGCCCTTCAGATCTCGATTTGTGTATTCTTTATTATTTAAAGTGAATAATAGCTTTAGTGTTACACCAATCAGCAGCGATAGATATTCCCTCCAGACTGACATAACAAAATGGTGCTTGAACTCTATAATAAATAAATATAACATCATTGTGAATATCCTTTCAATAACACAGCATCACACTTTTATGATGAATGAATTTATTTATGTAGCCTGCCACATCCCTTCTGTACAAGTGAGCTTGTTGGACAAATTGCAGTCCTCAGTGTTTTTACTAGAATAAATGAGGCCTCCGAGAGTGGCCACTATGGGCCAAAGTGTGAGTCAGAAATTGTCTTTAAATGGAGAGCCCAGAATAAACACATACCACCGGCAACTAGCAGTCCAGTTTTCAAGAGGAGAGAAGAGAAATCACAGCTAAAAATGTCCTGATAAGAACACTGAGAGTATTTTTAAGAGGAGCATAATGGATAAAACAACACCAGGATGCTTGTTATTTGATCGAGAGAAATAGTTAAGTTCCTACTGCCCATACTGCATTCTGGTTAGACATTTGAGTGCTATCTGCTTTAGACAAAATATTCTTTAAGTTCTTAGAAACATCCTGGTTTTCCATATTAGACAGAATTAAGCATGCAAGCTGATCTAATTTTCCTTTTCGCTTAGGTTGCATTTATTTGGAACATTTCAATGATATATGATTGCTGCTCACTGGGCTCCATGATGACCGTACTTTCAAAATACCATTAAGGATATTGCCAACTTGTTTAAAGCCAGTGATGAGCATTTTTTTCCAGAGTTGGTTGACCTTAGCAGTATCACTGGTAAACAAGCTTTCCCTTACATTTCTCATTAGTGAACCTCTTCCTATGTTCCTGTTCTACACTTTTCCCCCTAAATTCTTATTTTCTTTGATTCACAACCTGCTTTTAAATGTTCTTTTTTTTTGTATTTTTGAACTATTGGAAATCTCACTCTCTCAAAATATTAGAATATTAGCCTTTACTATAAGTATTAAAATAGAAATCCTCTTTACAAGTGACAGCGACCTGCCTTGTATCATTAAAGTTTAGTAGTGAGTAAATAATGTTCGCCTCCTAGTTTTGGTAAGACTGTAAATGGTTTTACTCTTAATCATTAGTTTGTTTTGTGTCTTTGTTAATGAGCATACGCCCAACATGTTTTATGTGTACAGTTAACAATTAAATATCACCAGTTGATTTGGTCAAAGACCTTCACTGGAGAGCACTTACAGATTCTCCTATGATGATATCTTATCCAAACTTCCTGCCTCCTGTAGCACTGTATTAGATTAGGCAGGCTTCAAGCAAATTAATCACGGTGACAAGGTGGTATTTCAAGTATTTTGCCCAGGATCAGGGTTGATTCTGGGTTGACATGCTTCTCAGTTTTTCTCTATTTTTTTCACATAGACTTCTGGACTGTTATCTTCCCTCGTGTTGTACAGTTGTTCTTCACATGTATTGTATGGATGCCTGGTTTTGTTTGTGTGTGCCCTGTCCTTTAGATTAGTATGAAGGTTTTTCTGATAACCAATGACATGCTGCTTGACTCTGCTGGTGCTGTACAAATTCTTCCCATGTACAGTGAATTCAGCCACAATTTCTGGCATTTTTGTTTTCTTTTTTCCATTCTGTCATGGTACATAAAACACGACACATCAGACAGATGAGCCTCGCTTCTGTTTGCAAGGTCCAAAACACACACACACTTCAGTTCCTTCCAGCTGCATTGCATGCATTGTACATCTGGGTGGGTGCTTACTTTTTGCCTGCTTTCACATACATAAAGCCTCTCTGCACAGCACATTACAACTGCCCTGACTCATTATGACGATTATTATGTAAAATGAAGTCTTTAACTGAAAATTGCTGGGAAAAAATCATTTAGTGTGACAGAGTCTTAACAGAAATTATACTTCCTCCTCCTTCTCAACCTTTTCATAATTCTACACTGGTTAATGTCAGAATTGTGTTATTTCTGATTGCTTAATTGTTTTTGTAGGGTTAAATCTGAGAAAGTTGTGTATTCAAAAACTCCCATGTAAATTACATTGTGATGTACCTGCACTTTGAACAAAGAAACAGGAAGAGTAGACACAGTTTGGTTAAGGGTTTACTCAAAAGAAGATTTCCAGTATTATTAATTTCCCAATATTATTAACTATACTCAGTTTTGTTTGTTTGTTCTTCCACAAGGGTGTAGGAACTGTAAGAATATTTCAATGGAAAATAAGTAAGCTGAGTTCAACTTTCTATTAAATAAAATGAAGCCCTCTTTTTTTAATACATTCTTGTTTATCATGGCACCAATTTTGCATACTGGTTACAGATGCAGGTAAAACCTTCATTATACTCTGTGTACATGTACTACTCAAGAGTGGCATTTGTGGGTGGCAAGTGGGGCGACCACCCCAGGCCACACGCCTAAGGGGGGGTCCTGCTTTTGAGGTGTCCCGTTCGAGCAGATTTGTCAAGTTATATTCTCCAGTTATATTTCGATAAAGTCCGCGTGTTATCTTGCGAAAATTTAGCTGAATACTGTAATGAGAAAATCCAGTGTATGTTAACATTATTTTTGTTAAATTCATGCGCAAGTTTATACAGTCCACACATACCGGTAACAGCATTTGACATAACTGGTCCCGTGTCGGATTGGTCAGCCCTTGCCTTACTCCATAATAAATTTGCTGTCCTTTAAATATATCATACTTATTGTGATGTCATAATCTTTACTCCTCTGATCTGATTTACTCCACAGTCTCTGCCGTAACATCACAGAGATGATTAAAAATGAATGAAAAGCTTGAATTGCTCAGAGTCTGTTTTTGATCAAAGGGCTACAAAAGTAGCAGCCAGTGTGCGTTTGAGCAGGAGAACTGGATGCACTGCTCTGAACTCGATCGAGGATTATCCATAGAGGATAATGTGTTAGCTGAGATACTAAATTCCTACCTCACCCAGTCTCTTGCTATCCCCACTCTACACATGTTACAACATGCAAGATGCCTTTCTGGATTAATTTTGAGCCAATATGTTTTGTTACGTTTCTACACAAATCATGGTTATAAAAAACAACCTTTGTTTTATCTCTAGGTCCACTTGGCATCTTTGATTTCTACCTGAAAAGATTTCTTTATAAACCTCATTCACTATATATTGCAGCAGCTGAAGAGTTTTTCAATCTAATTTTTCTCGTTTTGTCCCAGACTCAGGAAATTACATTCTTCATCTAATTCCTATATTTCATCTCAGCATTAGCATTCATTTCATGTGTACAAGGAAAAGAAAAGACAGCCTTCAGTTTTTGTGAGGGGACTGATGCAGAGACAGCTTATTAAGGTCTTGACTTGTAACTGTTTTCTTTTTTTGTGTTTCTTGAAAACTGTACACTTTTACTTAATGTTGTGTTGGTGACTGGTATATGATCTCTCATAGGTCGTCCCTAATTAATGGGGCAGGAATCAGTCTCTAACACTGTAGCCATCAGTCTTTTAAGCCCATACTGAGAACGATGCTGGAGGAAAGAATTCAGGAGCTAGTAATAAATTCCCTCTGTGTCACTATTTGTCATCAGTCGCCTTTCTATGGCATTACTGATTGCCCAGGATAAGAAAATAATGCCATCAATATCAGCCCCTACAGAAGCGCTCTGTTTGCCCATCTGTATTGACAGCGTATGCAAATGAGTCTTACTAAATGGCCATAATACTGGCATTTTAGTCGTTCATGTTGTGCTTCAGTTTGAAAAACAGCCTTCAAGCCAGGCAGCCTGCTTGATAATGGACTTTTTATTTTCTCTGATTCAGTGTATTATTGAATAATTCTGCATATGATCTGCCGTTTCAGCTTGCATCCTTGTAATGTAGTTTATTTAATGTTTTACTTTATTTGTTAAGTGTTTCCATTTAAATGTATGCATTTTACAAATAGGAAATTCAATATTTTAACTCCTGTTTTTTTATTTTTTTGTGTGATGTAATATTTGTGATTTCATCCATCCTTTCGTTCATCCATCCATCCATCCATGCATTTACTGAGCACACTTCTTCATTAAACTGTTGAGGGGAATCACATCTTATCAATCTTCTTTTTATATCATGCCTCAAAGAATTGAGCAAGGCCCTTAACCTGCAACCTACAATTGGGTATGACGTTAATCTACATCCAGCCCTGCAAGCAGGTCCTTCACCTTACAGGGAAAACTTGGCGGTTGGTGGTAGGATTGGCACTTCAGCCACCGTCAAAAACCTCACACTGTTCCAGTGTGGTGCTGAGGTGTCACCTGCCACACTCGGGTTCCAACCCAGGTGGTTCGCTGTGTGGTGGGTGCGGCAGTGCACTGTCAGCACATGCTCCCAACCTCCTCAAAGAATTCCATCCCAACACTCCTTACAAAGCAAAAAAAGTAATAAATAGAACTGACCATTTAAATTGAAGTCTTATGCTAGACTGTATCCCATCATAAGAACTGTGAACATCTGGTGAAATGTCATATCATAGATAGCTTGATGGTTGCAGGGTGTACATTGCATCCAGCCATTGCAGAAATTAATTCATCCAGCTTTAGTGTACCTAGAATTATGTGTTATGAGTCTCAAGCTTGTCACATAAAGTAGTTTAGGAGGTAGGAGTACGGAAGAGTTTCATGACTAATATGAGTGGCGAAGCAATAATGTTCATATTTTTTTTATTCATGGGTCAGTAAATACTTTTTTATTTTTGCTTTCCATTGTATGTCTTAAATGTTTATAAGTGTACTTCAGATATAGCACTTTTATAGAGAAACAAGGTTTACAAAAATTAATTTAAACACAGAACAATTCAGAGATTGCAAATATCTCTCCGTTCATTTTCTAAACCCACTAAGTCCAATTGTATTGCAAAGGTGTCCACTGTTTTTCATCATTGAATTAGTAACATGACATAATGACATTCTCAAACCCATGTAATCTAATTCTGATTTATGAGTGATCAAATGAATACCTTTTTATGCTTGCATATACAGTATTAACTGTTGTGATAATTAAAATGGTGAAGTAACTCCTATATGAACAAACTGGTAGGAAAAAGCAAGGGTATGAAACTATAGAAAGGTCCTGTGATGTCTAAAAGTAAGTAATGTACCTCTAAGAGAGTTGTAATACTAGAAAATATGGTTGTACAAAAATTGAGAATAAGTTGGAATGAGAAAATAAAGGAAAAAGAAGCTACAAAGGTGAATTACATTCCATATACAAAAACTACAGTATTTGAAAAGACAATGTTAGGAACTTCAGTCAGAAAGATGGCATGCATCTGTCTGTCTGTCTCCTACCCAACAAGCAATTCTTCACTCCATTCACCCTGAAAAATCCTAATTAATGATGTCTTCCACTGATCACTGCAGTGGCAAGATTAAGAAAATCTTTCAGAAAGTTATGGCACCTTTGTTCTACAGTCCCACCAGGGACTTAAAAGATAGGGCACTATACTTTTGTTACTCTGGTTGACTGTGTGAAACTGAGTGGCTCAGTTACTACAAATGGAAAAATACTATATGTAAATTATTTGTAATATATTTTAATTATGTTAACACTTGAGCAAGTTTAAAATACTCTTTAAATAATGTACTGTATATTAATATTAATATATTAAGAAGCATTTAAACTAATGTAAATTGTTATCTTTATAAAACAGCTTTCCGGTGAAAATCTTTGTAGCCAATTAATAACAATAATACATTTTAGCTATATAGCATCTTTCCTATGGTCAACCTGCTTGACAACAATTTCTAAATACAAGATGAAAGATTTATAAAGAATTATGTAAACTGCAGCCAAGGTTCCATGCAAAAGTTACAATCCAGCTATGAAAACATTTTTTTAAATCACTGCATTATAAACAGCTTCTTTTTAAGTCTGTTTATCATCACACATACCCATCTCTCTCGGCACAAACCGCCAAATGAAGTGGTTGGGAGAAATAAGTCAATTAACAAGTTCTCATGGTGATAGAGCTACTGATTCTCTTATTCTAATGAGAATAAAATCTGTAGAATTGCAAGTTGTTACCACAAAGCAGTAGGTTATGCAATTGACAGCAGAGTATTTTATTAGGAATGATTTATAATGTTTGGCAGTTATTTAAAAGATTATTGCTAACAATAACAGTGTGTGAATATACAGTACAGTGTAGTAGCAAGTGTGTATTTTATACAATTAAAAATAAATAAATAAATAAAAGGTACGATTAGGCTTTTTTTTCTTAGACTTTAATAAGAACCTTTGGAAGCTGAATAGAATACATTTGCACCACAAAGACAGGATGCCCTGGGCGAACTTCATAAAAAGCATCCCTGGTAAATATTGCAAAACCTGATAACTACCGTCATGGTTCTTTGAAGATGAAAATAGGATTCCCTTTAACTGCAATAATAAAACTTAAATTATGTGACTATATATATAAAATAGTATTCCCTTTAGCCTTCATGCAATGCCTGACTGTATCAACATGCAAAGGTACTGTATGCTTAAAGGCTAAAAATTTTGGTCCATATGTGTAAGTCACTGCTGAAAATAAATTTCTTTACCAAAATTGCATTTTTGCTGAGTTTTCCTTTAAAAAAAACTAAGGTTGCATCAAAGTGAAACTGGTGTGGTACATCCTTCAGATAACCTAATTTACAGATGTACAGAGATGTTCATTTTAAAAGGAGTAATTTCTTTAACTTCTTCTGTATGAGCCATGCTCCTTGTTTAGAAAAATCCCGCTTGGACCATCAGCCGTGACCTTGGTGTCCCACGCCATTTGTGCCTCATTAAAAGGTTGTAATGAAGTTCTGCATTGCACAGATTGTAAAAGGTCAAGCAGAAAGTTGGGAGCCAATGAGGTTGGGAAGAAAAATTATGCTTGCTGCAGAGGGTGAGGGATTCATTATACCGAAGCTATGGGCCTTTCAGTGCTGTAATCACCAGGTTAGCGATAGAATGTAAATCTTCTCCACCACTTAGTCGGTGTCTGCTCACTCTTGATTTGTGGGAGTAGATTTTTCTTTATTGTAGAAAAAGTCATTAGCAGCAAGAAAGACAGCAGTCACTTGGTGCAGTGAAGGCAGAAGAAGCTAAAGCATTTTGGACAGGCTTTTAAGAAATACAGATTGAGCAACACTCTTTTAGTAACCAAAATCACAGCCATCAAAAAATCTGTATCAGAAATATAATTCATGTAGAGACTTACATTTGCACAGGGCAAACATTTGCTGAAATTCCTAAATTCTTTCAGTTTTTATATTACAATGATTATGTTCTGATATTGTTTTTCATAATTACCTGATGTTCCATCAAAAATGGTATTTTACCTTGTGTCAAGAATTGTCAGCCCCTGCAAAACAAAATTAGAGTGAGGCTTTAACGACCATGTTAAGTAGATGTGCAGCTTAATGCATAAGTTGTGTACTTATAACATCCCAAACAGCAACTGATGTTTATGTACTACTTCCTTTAATGTGTATTTTGCATTTCAGAATGCAGGCTTTCTTTTGTCCTGTGTACAAGTTGATTCTCCATGTCTCTGTTAGAATTCCAAATGTACACTTTCTCCTGCAAATCAGCGTTTTCCTGTTGTTGCTGCCTTAGCTGGCTTACGCATGTGTTGACAGAACATTATAGCCAGTGTATTGCAAAAGCTTTTCCACTATGTTAATTAAGATTTACTAGCCAACCCGCGGCGTAGCATACGCAGCATAATTATTTATTGATGGGTGAACACTTCCTAAAAGGCACAGTTGTCCAAATGGGGTGGGTTTCAGGATACGACTGTGAGTGAATGAAAAGATGGAACTCTGGAGAGAGCAACATACAATTGTCTGTGACTGAAAACTGGTTTTGGCAGATACAGGCATATCTTTTTGAAAGTTTGTCCCTGCGCCTTATTAATTGTCATTGCAAAGGCCAATCTAACAGGAAATTGTCTGCGTGTAAAAGTAAAAGGCAAATGCTCGCTGGCTGCACAGGGAATGCACAGGGAGAGACTGCACACGTGCAGAAATCATTGGCGCGCACAAGCCGAAAGGGAAACTGGCTTGTTCGTATACCGAGTGTGAGGTGCATGTGGACTGTAGCAGAGACGAAAGCGACTGAGGCGGTGTTTGGTGAGGTGCTGCGTGCCTCGAGAGCGAGGTTGGACTCGGGAGGAGGGTTAGAGTTGGCGGGCGGGGCTCTGTTGTGCATATCCCATTGTCTTAGAGTTGGCGGGCGGAGCTCTGTCGTGCGTATCCCATGGTCTTAGAGTTGGTGGGCGGGGCTCTGTGAGTTGGCGGGCGTGGCTCTGTCTTGCGTGCCATGGTCGGCTGCTTAGTGAATTGTTGGTGGGCGGGGCTGTGTGAGTTGGTGGGCGTGGCTCTGTCTTGCGTGCGTCTTGCTTGCCATGGACTTAGTGAATTATATATATAGATTTTTGTTACTAGGAAGCCACCACATTAATCTAAATTTGTTAATTTAGCAGTCTTTTTTTCTAAGTGACTTGCAAATTAACCGTGTATGTGTGTTGACACTGTACTGGCAGCTGCCATTTTTCTGCCATGTTCAGAATAGTAAAATTAACTGTTTTTGTAAAAATGGGCTTCTGTGTTGGGGGTATTCATTTTTGTACTTTTGAAACTTGAGTTATGTTTGGTAAACATTTTATGACATTGTATGTTATGTCTCTACAGTCATTTGAAAAATATTAATCAAGAATATTAAAGACTGCATATACATATATTGTCCATATTACACAATCTGTCTCTATAGATTGTGTAATATGGACAATTTACAGCAGTAACACACTCTGGGTTACTTAGGTAAAGGCGTCTGATATTGATATCTAGGAACCAGTAATCCCTGAAAGCACCTATGACAATGTACCCAATGTCATCGCAAAATATAAACTCACCTACCACTTTAATAGAAACACTGTTCAACTGCTTGAATGGCAGTTAAATGCCAGCAACACAATGCATTTAGGCATGTGGACATTGTCAAGATGACCTGCTGAAGTTCAAACTGAGCATTAGAATGGGGAAGAAAGTTGATTAAATTGACTTTGAACATGGCCTGGTTGTTGGTGCCAGACGGACTGGTCTGACTATTATAGAAACTGCTGATCTACTGGGATTTTCATGCACAACCATCTCCAGGCTTTATAGATAATGGTCTAAAAAAGGTCTGAAAAAGGGAAAATATCCAATGAATGGAAGTTGTCTGGGTGAAAATGCCTTGTTGATGCCAGAGGTTAGAGGAGAATGGCCAGACTAGTTTGAGCTGATATAATGGCAACAGTTACTCATATAGCCACACGTTTCAACCAAGGTAAATAGAGGAGCATCACTGAATGCATAACACATTGAACCTTGAAGCAGATGGGCTACAGCAGTAGGAAACTACACCGGGTGCCACTCCTGTCAACTAAGAACAGGCAACTTGAGGCTACAGTACTCACGGGCTTACCAAAATTGGACAATAGAAGATTGGAAAAATGTTGTCTGGTCTGATGAGTCTTGATTTCTGCTGAAACATTCTGGTGATGGGGGTCAGAATTTGGCATCAAAAAACATGAAAGCATGGGTCCATCCTGCCTTGTATCAATGGTTCAGACTGGTGGTGGTGTAATAGTATGGGAATATTTTCTTGGAACACTTTGGGCAATTAGTACTAATTGAGAATTGTTTAAAAGCCATAGCCTACCTGAGTATTTTTATGTGCTGACCATGTCCAACCATTTATAACCGCAGTGTACCCATTTTCTGATGGCTACTTCCAGCAGGATAATGTGCCATGTCACAAAGCTCAGATCACCTCAAACTTTTTTCTTGAACATGACAATGAGTTCACTGTACTCAAATGGCCTCCACAGACACCAGATCTAAGTCCAAAAGAGCACCTTTGGGATGTGTTGGAATGGGAGAATTACATCATGGATGGGCAGCCAACAAATCAGCAGCAACTGTGTGATGCTATCATGACAATATGGACCACAGTTCCTGAGGAATATTTCCAGCACCTTGTTGAATCCATGCCATGCAGAATTATGGCTGCTCTGAAGGCAAACGGGTCCAACCTGGGACTAGCAAGGTGTACCTAATAAAGTGGCCGGCGAGTGCCTTTGCGGCACAAAAATAACTTGCATCATAAGTTGACAAGAGCATATACCTTGTGTTATCAATGTATTTTAAAACTGTCTCTGTCTTGAAACCCATACATAATATGGAACAGGGCATTCATTAAAGCAGATGTGAAAATATTAAAGTGATATTTTAGGTTGATCAATTCATGAACTGATCAAAAATTGTTCTGCCTTAATATAAATTCTACTCTGCTGAAGTTATGGCATATAAAAAACAATATATTTGATTATTAGTAGTCTAAAAATATTAAACTTTCAGATATCATTGGCAAGATTAGAGAGCTGTGAAGTTAATGTTTTTATAAAATTCAATTAATCAATCAGCCTCTTCCCTGATGAGTTATTGGCACACTTGGTCAAAGCATTAAAGTACTTTCAAACCTTTCACAAGCTTGTACTGACTTAACAGTTTTCTTCAGTAGTCTGTGTGTGTCATTTTCTTTAACCTAATCACAGGTGGTAAAAATGTAAAGCAAAACAAAAACAAAATGGACTTCTTAAAACCAGATCCCAGCATGTGCAGACTGGCATCATCACTTCCTTATGGGTAGCATGCTCAGCCCCCTGCTGTATTGCTTTCTTCACCTTTGACTGCATGGCCAAACACGGCTCCAGTGCCATCATTAAATTTGTTTTTGACAGCAAAATTACTTGCCTAAACACCCTTGATGATAAGACAGCTTATCGAGAAGATATTTATCTTTGGACTCAGTGGTGCCAGGACAACCATTGCTCCTTTAATGCCATCAAAACCAAAAAGCTAACCATAGGCTTTAGAAAGCAGATGGCATAGCACACCCCTGTTTATATCAGACAAGATGCTGTGAACACTGACAACTTGAAGTCTGCAGAATGTGGCTGTCATCAAGCAGGCTTACCAATGCCTTTACTTTCTTCAGAGGTCTATGAAAAATCTACGTTTCCAACTATGCTCAACAGCTTCTACACATACACAGTTGAGCCCATATTCCCTATCCACATCAACTGAGAACCACAAAGGGCGGTGAAGTTGGCACAAAATATTACTGGGACACAGTTGCAACACGTGAGAACAAATATAAAACCCGCTGCTTTAGAAAACAGCTTTAGTAAGACATCAGACATGCAGCACAATCACTTCATTCTGGTAAACAGTACAGGGCCATTTGCACTCATGTTAGTTTCATGCCAGTTCTCATGCCATTTACTGTGTGTGATACTGTGTATTTGTGGGTGTGTGTGCTGCATTCTTGGAGTTCTCAACAACATACTAATTGGGCCTTCTGAGTCCACCAAAGAGCATCACCTCCAAACAGCTACACCATGAAGCAGTGGTACTAGGCAATTATTTTTGAGTCCATAATCTCATGTCAAGTCAGTCATTTACTGTGATATTTTGTTTTGTAGATACATGCAGCATTCATTTTTTAAGGGAAAATTAGAGGTTTGATTAAACGTCCCTTAGCCATCTTCTTGAAGCATGTCATTTTATGTATTTGTTTTTTTTTCCTTTTTTCCTTGGCATCTTTGATTCTTTAATTTTACATTTTATAATATTTCTTCAAACGTATGAAATGTCTTTTACTCACTGTGGTAAAATGTGTGTGTGTGTGTGTGTGTATGTGTGTGCCATGGATAGTCAATATCAAGTTTGAGTTTGTTCTGATAAATTTAAGCTGAAAAAACTAGTTGAGCTTGGCTAAGCTGAAAATGAATGCTTTCAGAGGAACACATTAGTTTTTCAATCTCTGATGATTTTGTTAAAAGTAACCAATGTTCTGTGTAACAACTGAGGCTGATGTAATGCATGGAGTGGAGCAGTGGCTCTGACATGTTAGAAATTAGTGTTTATGAGATATGACTTTGCTATCCTCTTATGCAGAAGTGGATAAACTGTGTTAGGTATGTCAGAAAGCGCTCAGCCTCCTGTTAGCAGCAAACAGTTAGGTAACCAGGACAGGTTGGTGCAGATCATTTTCTGGAGTTCATGCCTGACAAAGAAAGAAAATCCTGCAGTAGACACACAGCGTATGGGGCAGCCAGTTCAGCTTCTATTGCATGGCCTCTTTAATTATATTTAACTGTTATTACTGTGCACTGAAAAAAATGGCATGTCACATTGAAAAACATATGTACATTGGTTGCACATAATAAAATTGTTTTTATCAAAAATAATTTAATTATGCTTAATGCACTAAAGTAATATGTCCTGAAACAACATGATATTTTGTATATAAAATGAATGAAACTTTTTAATTCTCTGTTAAATTAATGATATTATGTTAAATGAACATGTCAATAAAGCATAATATTTTAACAATTGTTTTATAAAGGTTTTAAAAAATGCACCTCACCGAGTTATAACTACTGTATATCCTTTTTAGATTGTCAATTATATTTGTTCCATTATCATTTTATAGTTCATTTTCAAAGTTATTTTTTGCTTATACCAAAACTATTTTTATGTGGTAAAAACAATACAAACCAACATAAATACTAACGATTATTATTCAAAAGCTGAAATGTACAACAGTTGCGCAAGAACACTGCTTATTTGGCTGTGCCAGAATGCTATAACCAAATATGAACACCAAATGCACCTTGGATAGAGTGTTATATTATAAAATACATTTATTTATATTTATGTAATGGTATATATTATACAGTAAATATTAAATATTAGTAAAATATAAAGTGAAAAAATTGCTGCTTGGCACCTTCTTTCACAAAATATATATTTTTTTTTTTTCAAACCAGCAAATTCATTGTATTGTATTCGGGTGAATTATTTATTTGTCTGTATTAATAGTATTTATCTGGTTGAGCAATGTTATAATAATACTAATGAACTGCAATGCTGAAAATAGTTGACCCATAATGAATGTCAGAACTTTTTTTTTTTTTAAGTACATAAACGAACCCATACTAAGCAAGTAAATCTAGACAATGTAATAGTACATTTACTGACTTGTGACGGTAGTTAGTGAGCATAGTTTGATAAATTCATTAAAAGAGAATACAAGGAAAAAAATGCAAAACAGAGTAACGTTAGTCTGTGTGATTAAGTGTTTTAAATGAATATCTGAATATTTCTTGTGTGTGTGTTTTTTTTTTTTTTTTTTTACTTTTATTTCACTAACCTTTTGCTCTTAACTGGCAACAATAACTCGCACCCACAACCTGTTCTTCTTTGAAAAATCACATGACTTTCATGACAGAAAAAGAGTGGAAGGTAGCAATGCAGAGAATTCACTCGAGCTCCACATGCACAAAGCATACAATTATTCAACTAAAAATTATATATCGAGCACATCTGTCTCACTTAAAATTGTCCAAAATGTTTCCAGGGCAAGATCCAACCTGCGAACGCTGCAATCAAGTTACGGCCTCACTGGATGACATGTTTTGGGCCTGCACAAAATTAATATCATTCTGGACCAAAATTTTTAAATGCCTTTCAGACAGTCTTGGTTTCACACTCCCTCCTATCCCACTAACAGCTGTGTTTGGTGTACTTCCAGATGGGCTTAAAGTGGAGAAGGACAAACAAGCTATGATTGCCTTCACTACACTATTGGCACGTATTCTTATCTTGCTGGAAGAATCCTAACTCTCCTCTTTTAAGTCAGTGGGTAACTGATGTTTTATATTATTTGAAATTGGAAAAAATAAAATTCTCACTTAGAAGATCTGTGGAAAAATTTTTCAAAACTTGGCAGTATCTAATCAATAACATTTTAGAATAAGCTTTTAAAGCACTGAGGAAGCAGATTCTCTCCCTATTCTTTTTTTTTTTTTTGTCTTTTTCTTCTCCATTTATTTATATTCACCTATTAATTTATTATTACTAGGTTTAAGTTTTATTCTGCTGCCCATGCACTCTTTATCGGGGGAGGGAGGTTTGATTTAAAAGAAAAAGTCACATGACGTTACCGCCAAGTTATCCAACTTATGCTGATGATGAATCTACTTGGTCAGTCAGTCAGTCTACTTGTGATTATTAATTTCCGGTGAGGACTAAATATACAGTTGTGCTTTAAAGTTTGTGAACCCTTTACAATTTTCAATATTTCTGCATAAATATGACCTAAAACATCATCAGATTTTCACTCAAGTCCTAAAATTAGATAAAGAGAAACCAGTTAAACAAATGAGACAAAAATATTATACTTGGTCATTTATTTATTAAGGAAAATGATCGAATATTACATATTTGTGAGTGGCAAAAGTATGTGAACCTTTGCTTTCAGTATCTGGTGTGACCCCCCTTTTCAGCAATAACTGCAACTAAATGTTTCTGGTAACTGTTGATCAGTCCTGCACACCGACTTCACAAACTTGGAGGAATTTTAGCCCATTCCTCCGTACAGAACAGCTTCAACTCTGGGATGTTGGTGGGTTTCCTCATATTAACTGCTCGTTTCAGGCCCTTCCACAACATTTCGATTGGATTAAGGTCAGGACTTTGACTTGGCTATTCCAAAACATTAACTTTATTCTTCTTTAATCATTCTTTGGTAGAACAACTTGTGTGCTTAGGGTCGTTGTCTTGCTGCATGACCCACCTTCTCTTGAGATTCAGTTCATGGACAGATGTCCTGACATTTTCCTTTAGAATTCTCTGATATAATTCAGAATTCATTGTTCCATCAATAAAGGCAAGCCGTCCTGGCCCAGATGCAGCAAAACAGGCCCAAACCATGATACTACTGCCACCATGTTTCACAGATGGGATAAGGTTCTTATGCTGGAATGCAGTGTTTTTCTTTCTCCAAACATAACGCTTTTCATTTAAACCAAAAAGTTCTATTTTGGTCTCATCCATCCACAAAACATTCTTCCAATAGCCTTCTGGTATGTCCATGTGATCTTTAGCAAACTGCAGACGAGCAGCAATGTTTTTTTTGGAGAGCAGTGGCTTTCTCCTTGCAACCCTGCCATGCACACCATTGTTGTTCAGTGTTCTCCTGATGTTGGACTCATGAACATGAACATTAGCCAATGTGAGAGAGGCCTTCAGTTGCTTAGAAGTTACCCTGGGGTCCTTTGTGACCTCGCCGACTACTACACGCCTTGGTCTTGGAGTGATCTTTGTTGGTCGACCACTCCTGGAGAGGGTAACAATGGTCTTGAATTTCCTCCATTTGTACACAATCTGTCTGACTGTGGATTGGTAGAGTCCAAACTCTTTAGAGGTGGTTTTGTAACCTTTTCCAGCCTGATGAGCATCAACAACTCTTTTTCTAAGGTCCTCAGAAATCTCCTTTGTTCATGCCATGATGCACTTCCACAAAAATGTGTTGTGAAGAGCAGACTTTGACAGATCCCTGTTCTTTAAATAACACAGAGTGCCCACTAACACCTGATTGTCATCCCATTGATTGAATACACCTGACTCAAATTTCACCTTCAAACTAACTGCTAATCCTAGAGGTTCACATACTTTTGCCACTCACAAATATGTAATATTTGATCATTTTCCTCAATAAATAAATGACCAAGTATAATATTTTTGTCTCATTTGTTTAACTGGTTTCTCTTTATCTACTTTTAGGACTTGAGTGAAAACCTGGTGATGTTTTAGGTCATATTTATGTAGAAATATAGAAAATTCTAAAGGGTTCACAAACTTTAAAGCACAACTGTAACTATTTTGACTTCTACCTAAATGACTAAAATTAGTATATTATACACCACGCAAGACTCAATAAATTAAACATGATCGAGTAATGTTCAAAAGTGGAACATAAACAATACATGTAATATAAACTAAATACATTTTGTAAATGTAACAACCTGCTACTGCACTGAAAGCCAAAGTACTATGTATGTGTGCATATATATATATAATATATATATATATATATATATATATATATATATATATGCACACATACATATTAAACACCTTCAAACAGAATTGGGAATGTCCACATACAGGAAAAGATATGATGTCTCAGGATCAAACCTCTAATCCAAATGAGGTTAAAAATATACCTTGTACCCATGAAATAATGAATAGACTGACAGCACATACTAAAAATTATTAGACAACTGCATTACTGGAGCAGCATATGGACTGTTTCTGTATTTCCAGAAGGTGGCATATGGAGCTTCAGGAAGAAAATGGAGTATTCATACATAGTATATATTTTTGCTTTTATACTTTATTAAACAAGAATTTGCCACTTTAATTAAGTCTTTAACATAAATAAACATAATTTCATCCTAACAGATGTTGATATTTTGGATGACTGTACATTTCAAGTTTTGTACTTCCAACTTCAGCTGGTCTTGATAAAATTTAAGATAGAAGAGTTAAATCTTCAGCAAAATCATTCATTTCAAGCATACATTTCTAACCATGTAATCAGATAACTGGTATTTTTGTAATAAAAGAGTAAATAGACTCACCAAAATTGGGCTTGCCTGTAAAAAAATCAAACCAGTAGATTAAATTAGGCAGAACTAAGCAGAACATAAAGCAGATACCTTTCAAAGCAAAGTCAGCATAGAAATAGGAAAAATAGTAATTGTTAAGCAAGATTGTGCTCTTTCCTGCCATCTTTAATAAATGGCAGTGCCGAGGTGATGGTCATCTGGGAGCCTCCCCTTGGCAATACCTGTCAGAAAAGCTCTACTCTAGATACATGAAGAACAAATGCATCTACACTGTGATTTTTGTCACAGGATGCCAAAGGGTTGGTTACTCTCTGCAAATCAAAATGTTACACCTCCACTGTGCATCAAGAAATGATGAACCTTCTTCCTTTGTTTAAAATGTTCTTGTTGTATCATTACCATTGACTAGCACAATTTCCCAAGTGGCCTTATTAGATGAACTTGGAAACTATTGTAGTTTCAAAGTGGCATGTTCTTTTTGCCATTAAAAAAACCCTATTGGACATTTTTGCACACCACAGCTGTGAACTATCAGTACAAAACTGCTCTGTAGATGTAAAGTTAGCATGTTCTTCATCACAAATCAAATGGATCACTGAAAATTATAATAGTAATGAATCTTTTTATTTTTGAGACTCAAATCTTCACTTTAAAAAAGTAATATCTTTTAGGGTGATTCCATTAATATCCTGAGTTACCAGTTTATTTCCTAGAAAGTTTGATTAAGTTAAGATTAACTTAAGGGCATTCCATTGACTTTCCAGTGTTAAAATCTCAAGAGAACTGTCTGTGTTGTTAGTTTGGGATTTTGCATGGTGAGACTGATTTCCCTTATTAACCCTTTGTCCTTTGTTTTGTATGCTGCAGTATGAAGTCATTTGTTCCAAACCCTGTCCTAAAAGTTATATATATTAGAGTGAGCCGGGGACATACAATGTCTATAAAAACAAAACAAAAAGTCTTCTCCTTGAAACATAGGAACAGCTCATTGTTACAAAACTAAAAATCAAGCAAGTTAAGAGTCATTTATAAGTATGAAGAAGATGTCCTGACAGACAAACGCATAAGCTGTTTAAACTGCTTGATTTGTAGTGTGTTCTTGGTGTCTGTACATTTTTTCCCATAGGTAGTGTTTCCTCCTTGGGTTTGTTATTTTTATAGGGAAGCGTAGCACTTTTCATAGTTGTCAGGCTTGGACAGGTGTGGTGTTGTTTGTTTCTGGGTGCTTCGTTTAACTGGCAATTGACAGCCTTGTAAACACTGCATGTGAAATAATAATAAAAATATATTGATGTGAGTTTAAATTATTTTGGTGTAATCTACAGTATAATAATAATAGGAACTTGAAAACTTGGGCTGAGGAATAGTGAAATAATTAAGGGAAAGATAAAAGTTAATTCGGCGAACAGACAACTCTGTGACATCCTTTACCAGTTAGGTAATAGTTAGGTTCAAAGAGATTTTTGAATGATAGTTAAATGACAATGTAGGGCACCAGAAAATCCACAGAATCACCTGCTTTATGAGAGTCACAATATGTTGAGAGTAAAGATATTCCTTAAGCCGTACTCGCAGGTCACTTTTTGTATTCTAAATAATGTTTTCATACGATTACAATCAATACAATTTATATAAAGGATTAGCATTTTTGGTTGCAGAAGATAATGTAAGATAGAGTTTGTTCCATCTGCAGAATAACGTTTGTTCATCAATTATATACATTTATTTTTAACATTTTAAATCATGTTGTCATTTAAATATAATTAAAAAATCTCTTTAAACCTAACTATTACCTAACTGGTAAAAGATGTCGCCGAGTTGTATTTCGCCAAGTTGTTTCTTTGCTGAATTGTCTTTCGCTGACTTGTCTTTTCGCCAAGTTGACTGTCGCCCAGTTGCCACCGAACCATTAGAAATAATTAGGAGCCAGAATCAAGTCATACACAGATATAAAAAGGTTAAATACTTGGGGAGAGGCCACGGATGTATGAATGTTCAATTTATTGTAGATACGGATACACAGAGAAAGTATGAAGGGATTCAGCTAGCATCAAGTCTTGCACTTAAAATCTGCATAATTCTTTATACCTTAAATCATAGTGACATACTAAAATGTGATTATATTCATGCTGCAATATACATTATACTTTAATTATAATTAAGTAATCTGATAAAGAAATAAAAGTTCAACCTGTTAACCACTATTGAAAAAACAGCCACAGTAGAGAAGGACGAGCTGGAGAATCTAGAAAAAGAACTTGGGAACCATTTAGACTTGATTTATTAGCAAACTTTACAATAAAAAGTCAGGTGCTTTTTAACCTTGATAGCTTTTTAGTCAGAGACTTGCTGCCAGGAGTTGGATTTAAAGTAATGCTAGGATATTTCTCTCTCTCTCTCTCTCTCTCTCTCTCTCTCTCTCTCTCTCTCTCTCTCTCTCTCTCTCTCTCTCATCCTCACCATGATGAAACACAATTTATTCCATTATATATAAACAGTAAAATTTAGCGAAATCTAAAACAAAAGCTGAGCTTGACAAAATTTACATCTTGAAAAACCAAAGGAAAAGCACTGGTGTCTATGGTACACGGCTAAAAATAGGCAGAAATTGTTAAAAAAGCTAGATTATGTATCACACAAATCAAAAGAGTTTATTCTTAAATTTCATAATACATTTGTCATCCCACATTTGGACAATTTTGAAAGGGCTTAACAGATGTAGAAAATTTTAACAGAAGATCTGCTATGTTTATTCTGGGATTGTATTACACAAAGTACAAGGAAAAATTAAAAAAGTTAAATCTTTTAAGTAAAGTGAATGTAAAACGGGAATAGTGAAAGTCATGTCAAATGAAAAAAAAATTATGACAACTACTGCTTTAAATAAATAAGGGCACAGATAGAACCTTGTTATGGGCAAATTGCATATAAGTTTCAGAAAATGTTCTTTGCACAAAGAATTATAAAGAAACAAAACAAGCTACTATTATATTAGAAAGTGTCTTTGGGACTATCAAGTCAGGACTGTTGTGATTGTGTTTCTTTTTTTTTGATGCTTTTGCATATAATGCAAAAAGAACCTTCTCTCAGTTTGTTTGTCCGAATGAAACAACTCAACTCCCAGTGGTCTGATTTTGTTAAATTTTCTCAGTTATTCTTTAACGAAATTACTTTCATTGATTTACATGTGTCGACTACAGCTCACTGTGCACATGTTTGAAATTTTAAAATCTCCCTCTGAAAAGCATTGGCAAATGTGTGAACTCATCTGTTTTGAAACAAAGGAGCATTCATGGAACCTTAACTACCAATTAGTTTACTGTTTCGATTTTACCTTGAGAGCTGTTACTTCACTTTGTATATTTTTTTTATAGTTTTTTGTTTCAATTATTCAACCGCTGGCAGTACAGTAAAACATTTGCATTTGTACATTTTGTAGTAAGCACTATGCATGTTGAAGCACTTCAGGAACTTTCAAATCTAGACTTGATATTATTTTGGAAGAGTTAAGTAGATTGGACTGGCAAGCTTTATTGAATAGAATGGCCTGTTCTCGTGTAGTCTTTTCTATTGTTTTAAAGCTCAAAGAACACCTTGCTGCAAGACACAGGATGGGGCAGAGTCAGATGTAGGTGGGTTTGGATGACCAATTGTTAACATGCAAGACAAATGCAACACTCAACCTTATTTATTTATTCAAATTACCTAACAATGATATTCTTTTATATTCAGTATGTTAGTTATGATACTGTTTATTTTTTCATTACTGTACAAGGTAAGTCTTGTCCATTTCTGTACAAATGCTGGGGAGGCCTCATTAAATGCTAACTACTAAGCATCTGCCTCTGCTCCATCCTGTGTGTTACTTTGCAGTTGCACAGTATGTTGCACAGACCTCAATCATAGCAAATCACTACTTCTGCTCCTTAAAACTGATTCATGTAAGGGGCATGTTGTTCATGTCTTTGAAAATAAAAAGTAAAAGCAACATAAATTATGTAGAAATGTATAAAAGATGGATCAGTGATACTTAATGCTTCAGTGAATAAACATGTATTCAGTGTTTCTGTTACACTAAAAACCTTATAGCTGCATTGTCTAAAGACTGTAATGATTCAATATTTCATTGACACAGTAATTGACCAGCAAAGGACCCCTGTCTATTATGTTCAGATTCCGCCAACATCTTTAGCTTGAGATGCCAGCACAGTTTTTAAATCTCCATTGGGTACTCCTTTAATAAATATTGTGTTAATAAATTTAAACTATAACTAGCCACAGTTTCTCCACATCCAACAACAACTAACAATGGCACATAAATATTTTAACCACTTGAGTTGAAATCTGCTGTCTGTGAAAGCAACATAATATTGTAAAATGGTATTAAAAACATTTTAAGTATACTAGCAATACTTTTAATTCCATCCTGTTATTTTTGAGTATTACTCACTGTCATCATAAATTTTGTTTATTATATATATTTTTATAACAAACTCCTTGATGAATTTAAATTTTTTAAAATGCTCCACCTTCAAACAAGCTAACCAAATGTCTAAATGTGCTCACATTTTATGGCATCTGCATACTTTCTTACTTTTTCATTTTTTTCTAGTTTTTACTGTGTCTGTTTAGATATCTTTTGCACTCTGCAAGGGTTTTTCAATAGGCAGAATTCTGTTGTTTTGTTTTTGTTTTGATTATGCTGATTTATATTACTACCTTATTTTTACTTTATTTGTGTAATGCCATTTTGTTTAATGGGACATAACTGTAGACTGGAGAAATCATTGAGTCTTCTTATATAAATATGGTGGTGATCACACAATCCAGTATCCCTCTGTGATTAAATCCTTGTCTGTGTGAACAAAACTGTAGTTTAGTTTAGCATTGATAAAGGAGTATCGGCTGGCGCCAGGATTACATAAAAGGGAAGGTCTGATATTGTCACAACAATGCCCAATTTAATAAATGGGGTGTTTGTTTATTATTTTTGCATGTCTAGTTTGTTGTAGCATTATATGACTGCAAACAGATGGATTACTAATATTGTTGTTACTTATAATCAGTGTATTTGTAAAGCACTAATCCATGAGTTTCACTTGTGTTTTAAACATGTCTGATGCGTTTATTTCCAGTGTCTGAATCAATAAGTGAATGTTTCTTCAGTTAGATGTATCCTCAAAATGCCAAAATCATATCTTTTGATGTTCTGTATTCTAGCCACATACTGTATCTGTTGTACCAATGACGTGCAAAGCAGCACACCTTACCGGCTGTCACAAAAGTTTGAAACGTTGAATTAGTGGTCTTAAATATTAGGCAAATCCATGAACTTGGATCCTTAGACATTTGGCAGTGCAGGAATTTACATTTTCTAGCACACTAGATAAGTTAATGGTGTTGGCAAATCCATCACTGACATTATCACAGCTAGAGGCAGGGTTTTCACTTGTCATTGAGGCATCGGTGAAATTTTCAGTGCCAACACCTGACTCCGGAACATTTTTCAGTTGTTTTTGTTTCCTTTCACTAATAAAACCCTTTTACAATTGTGCTTTAAAGTTTGTGAACCCTTTAGAATTTTCGATATTTCTGCATAAATATGACCTAAAACATCATCAGATTTTCACTCAAGTCCTAAAAGTAGATAAAGAGAAACCAGTTAAACAAATGAGACAAAAATATTATACTTGGTCATTTATTTATTGAGGAAAATGATCGAATATTACATATTTGTGAGTGGCAAAAGTATGTGAACCTTTGCTTTCAGTATCTGGTGTGACCCCGCTTTGCAGCAATAACTGCAACTAAACGTTTCTGGTAACTGTTGATCAGTCCTGCACACCGACTTGGAGGAATTTTAGCCCATTCCACCGTACAGAACAGCTGTAACTCTGGGATGTTGGTGGGTTTCCTCACATTAACTGCTCACTTCAGGTCCTTCCACAACATTTCGATTGGATTAAGGTCAGGACTTTGACTTGGCCATTCCAAAACATTAACTTTATTCTTCTTTAATCATTCTTTGGTAGAACGACTTGTGTGCTTAGGGTCGTTGTCTTGCTGCATGACCCACCTTCTCTTGAGATTCAGTTCATGGACAGATGTCCTGACATTTTCCTTTAGAATTCTCTGATATAATTCAGAATTCATTGTTCCATCAATAAAGGCAAGCCGTCCTGGCCCAGATGCAGCAAAACATGCCCAAACATGATACTACCGCCACCATGTTTCACAGATGGGATAAGGTTCTTATGCTGGAATGCAGTGTTTTCCTTTCTCCAAATATAATGCTTTTCATTCAAACCAAAAAGTTTTATTTTGGTTTCATCCGTCCACAAAACATTCTTCCAATAGCCTTCTGGTTTGTCCATGTGATCTTTAGCAAACTGCAGACGAACAGCAGTGTTGTTTTTGGAGAGTAGTGGCTTTCTCCTTACAACCCTGCCATGCACACCATTGTTGTTCAGTGTTCTCCTGATGGTGGACTCATGAACATGAACATTAGCCAATGTGAGAGAGGCCTTCAGTTGCTTAGAAGTTACTCTGGGGTCCTTTGTGACCTCGCCGACTACTACACACCTTGCTCTTGGAGTGATCTTTGTTGGTCGACCACTCCTGGAGAGGGTAACAATGGTCTTGAATTTCCTCCATTTGTACACAATCTGTCTGACTGTGGATTGGTGGAGTCCAAACTCTTTAGAGATGGTTTTGTAACCTTTTCCAGCCTGATGAGCATCAACAACTCTTTTTCTAAGGTCCTCAGAAATCTCCTTTGTTCATGCCATGATACACTTCCACAAACGTGTTGTGAAGAGCAGACTTTGATAGATCCCTGTTCTTTAAATAACACAGGATGCCCATCTCACACCTGATTATCATCCCATTGATTGAAAACACCTGACTCTAATTTCACCTTCAAACTAACTGCTAATCCTAGAGGTTCACATACTTTTGCCACTCACAAATATGTAATATTTGATCATTTTCCTCAATAAATAAATGCTTGGGTGAAAATCTGATGATGTTTTAGGTCATATTTATGTAGAAATTTCGAAAATTCTAAAGGGTTCACAAACTTTAAAGCACAACTGTAAATGGGTTATTTGTCAAGACACAGTTCGTGATTATCTTGCCTTGTTCACTTTTCCCACCAACTGGACATAATACATAACAAGTCAACTCAATAAGGTAGTAGTTTGATCGGCTCCTGTTAACATCAGGTGTTTTGAGTGGATCTGACTAGTCATGCTTATTTCCTAAGCCTTGTTAGGTAAACATAAAATTGCTATTCATGTCCTTTTTAAATAATCTTTAAGTTAAAATAACTCTCATAGTGATAAAGTAACACTGTCGACCTTGCTGTGCAGGTTTATAATTAATTGATATTTTACATATAGGATATGTATATTAAAATGCATGTATTCAATATACAAAAAAACAAATCAAAAGATTAAAAAAAAGCTTATGCCCAAACATTTGGGCCAGTGGGCAAAATAGGAGGACATGAGCCTATCTGGACTCTGTACTGGCACCTCACATGCAACAAATGTACACACTTCAGACTCTGGCTTTGTTAAAGGATTATTTCTATCAGTTTTGCCCTTAAAAGTATTGTTAATCTTATTCTCATGCTTTTCCTAGTAACAACCCTGCTTCCTTCTGACCACTCATTTATTTGCAAATCATTTCCTAGTCTTTCTCTCAAAAACCTTTGGGTGTTTGTACACACCCTTAACAATGACTAAATATTAATTTGGAAATGTCAGGATTGAGGCTAGGCTCAAAGGCCTGTTGTTATCAAGTCTTTTGTTATGATGAATGGGACTTGTTGCTTAGACTTAGGACCAACTCTCAATACCATTAGCAACACAAAAATAAATAAAAAAAATAAATGCTTACAAATATTAATTAGGAAAACAATATTAGATACAATGGATATGACATGTTCTGAAAAAAAACTAACTGGCCCTATTCATTTAAAGGAAAAATTAAAACAGAAGCTGAAAGTTGTTTTAACCACCGACCTTACACATTCAGAGTTTGTACCTGTCTACCTTTAACTAACTGCTAAAAAGTGCCAAAAAAAATCTTAAATAAGACAATGCATGAATCAAACATACTGAAGTGTAACAACTTACAAAGCAACATTTTAAAAATATGTAACAAGCAATAAAAAGAACCTGCCAATTTAACAACAATTCACAAGACCTGATAATGGCTTTAGACCTCGTTTTATGACAAGCAAATTTCCTTCCTGACATTACACCTTGACTTTCATGGTGTTGGTCACCATGCTGCTTAGCTGCACGACCATGTCACAGCACCAAGGCCATCAGACATAAGAAAATGATACGAAAAATAAAATAATACGCAAAAAAATTATGCCGTACATGGTGAATCTGAATTCTAATCCCAAAAGTAAAAGTGAATATTATAACATCTTTATAGTTCTTTAATATTTGGAAAATAATTGGAAAAGGAAACACCTGGCATCCAATTAGTGTTATAGGGGGATAAAATGCAAAAAGTGACATTGCGTTTAAATTCTTCAACACATTTTCAGGAATAAAAGATAGCATCCTGTACATTTCTCCCATATTTATACAGTATTTCACCTGAAATACAGATTGTATGGGAATACAGCTAAAATAGTAACTAAAATGTAAGATGGCCAGATGCTTTTACAAGAGAGAAGCCAATGAAGTTAAATATTCATGATAATAAATTAAATGTAACTGACTTAGATAAAACCTGCTTTCTTTTCTGCTGTTTTTTTGCAAATGTGGAATAATATATGGAGACTAGGTCTGCCATGTGCAATCATGCATAATACTTAGATTTGTTTCATTTTTGCATTTACCAAGAAGGTCAATGTATGAAGTCATCTGTATCAAGGAATTCCATTTTCTAAGTCTTAATGAAGAGAAGGAAAACAAAGTGTTGTCTCTTATTGCCACAACTTAAGGGAGCAGAACAAATTGTCTCAAGGAGATTATGAAGCATTTGTCATAGTGTGTGGGTGCTTCTAGGAGATCTTGTGAATGAGTTCTTGATGATTTACACTTGCAATGTGTCGATGTGGAATTAAGGGTGCATCTTCTACAGCTATGTGATGTGAACTACTTTAAATAAAACAAATGCTCTTTTCCGAATTATATACAGTTCCATGTATAGTTTCTTAACAAGCATATTTCCCTTCATTACATTGTCATTTTTTCCAGTTATATGCACAGATACAAACACAGTAACTTTATAATAATAAATAATAATTCATTACATTTATATAGTACGCTACTGTATGGGTACGATCAGCTTTTAAGTATACCATCTATCATTTGTAACACATTATTCTATTATCATTTACTAAACATCTTCCATTTCATTTCCATCCATTTTTAAAACAATTTCTGGACCAAAATGGGTTTTGATTATTTTAGCCTGTTTGTGTAAGAGCAAGTAAATGAGATAAGTACAGCAATAGCTGACCCTGGAATGGCCCCAGTGGATTGCAGCAAAAGAGATTTTAATTACAATATGTCTCAAGTTTCATCTCAGATTAAGGCACTCAACTCATCTAGCAAACTGTCATCCTTAAATTTAACCTAAACACCTTCCAGGAGATGCTTAAATGAAGTAGTAGGGCAATGCTGTATTAAACTGCAAATTGGGAATGAGGTTTTCAAGTTTAATCAGATAAATAGAGCATATGTGTAATATAATAAGAATCCAAATAGAAAGCTTTTTCAATTAAAGTCGTTCTCCCCAGTGACTCACTTAGCGAGCATGTTATTTATCTAAATTCGGCCTTCATCGTACTCCTTATGTCTCGGCGCCACCCCTTGGCAAGACATAGTTTTCTTGGCAAAAATATTCATGACCACAGGTAGATAAAATTCTTTATTTATTAAAACAAAAATCAAAGAGATGATTCTCACAACGGAAAAAATAGCAGGTAGATAGTAAATGTCTGTTTCCCATTATTTCATAGGCTTTACTTTTTCTAAGTTAGCCCATTAGCCCAATTTAAATTTATTTCTTTATGCTATCACCTCCAGACTGCTGTTCCTCTATCGTGATCATCCTTCTTCCTCAAGGGGAACTTGTGTCTTTGGCTTTCAACCCAACAATGTAGCATTTATTTATTTATTTTTATTTTTTTAAGCATTTTATTGATTTTATTAAAATCAAATAACATTCCATACAAGCAAGTCAAGTTTAACAAAACTAGGTTCGAAACAATTTAACCCCCACCAATGAGAAAGAGAACTAGGCCAACAGAGTAAAACTTTAAACTAGTAAAAATAAGTAAATATCTAAATTAATAAAAGAATAAAACAGTGTAGTATAGTATTTAGACTTGCATCTTCATGTTATGTTCTTAATTAGCAGTAACTGTAAAACTCTCTGGATCGTATAGCAGTATTTTCTAACTTCAACACTGTGTATGTTTTCCACCAGGACAGTGTAAAAAATTAAATGAAAGGTTCCTGCTGTATTTTGGAACTGTCAGCCACTAGTTGCAATATGCTTAATGTGTCTCTTCACATTTTGCTTGTCTGAACTCTTTTCTGGTTATTTGTTTCCTGCCTATAGATTTCCATTTCTAAATCTGATCCTCGCTCTTTACTGTAGATTTCAGTCACTCTATTACAATTTATAAAAAGCAGGAGTCAGTGTTGAGGTGGCACTAACCTCACAAGGAAACTGGCTTGATGAAAACAGGTAGAACTGTAACCACACAGAGGGGTCACCAAGTTTCTTTGAGCCAACCCTGTTTTCATCAGGTGCCAGCATAAGGTTAAGCATGCATTGTCAGCAATGGCAAGATGGTGCAAATATATATAATATATATATATAGCTCCACAGACCTGGGCTTGACTCTTCCCCTAAATTCATTCTTTATGTGTTACTTTATAGTAACTGGACACTGGAACTGACCCTGCATGAGTGAATTTGTTGCATGCTAGACTGGCAGTCCAAACTAGGTCTGGTTACTGCTTTGACCAGATCCTGTTGAAATCAGCTATAGATTTCCTTTACAATGTCAAAATTACAATTGGTACCATATAGAAGCAATGGAAGCACTGACAGCTCTGGTTGTCATTAAATGATGCACTATTTCTACAGAGAAAATGTTATTATTTAGTATTTACTGGTAACATCTAATTGTTGATGAGTGGATTTTAGTTTAGGTGCCTAAAGCTTATAGCTAGGGTTTCAATATATTACCAGATCTTTCAGAAAAGAAAATGATATGACCGATGTTGGTCACTTAACATCAATTACTAGTAGAAAATGCAGCATTGAAACAAAACCTGTATTGATATATGTATAAAAAAACATACAAATAACATAAAAAATGACAAGCACACCACTTCACCTTGACTATGAAAACATCTTTGAAAAAGGAAGGATGGACTTGTAGGTTAAATTGTTTTATTTGAAAATATTAAAGTTTTGTTTAGTAACATTTTACCTTAGTTTCTCCTTTACCATCACACATAAGATCTTCTTACTCTGTGTCTTTATATGTCTTTTTCATACGTATGGTTTCTTTCTAAATTTACAGTTGCTCCTTTTTTTTATAGAGTCTTCTTCTCATACTAAAAGCACTGTACACATTGAGATTCATAGTATCCCTACTTATGCACGCATTCACACACACACATACACACACACTTACATATACTATATATGTTTAGATGTTGTAAGGGATGGTCAGCATCCTTACATGGATGAATTGGGGAAGGCGGCTTCTTTAGACTACTGTCTGAATGCTAAATGACAACCTCCCTGGGTTGCAGCAGTGCCCTGAATTCTCATAGGGCATCATGGGACATGGTGTTTTTCAGCTCAGCCCTGTTGGGTTCAGTTGGTGACGCAAGGGAGTGCTGTAGGAAATGGGGAGCCCTACTTTGTCAGATTCCCATTTCACCCAAAAGTGCTCCCGGGCCACTTTTTTTGGGACACCGGAAGAACTTACAAATATCCCAATAAGGAAGCAGACTGCTTCATTTCTGGTGAGCCAGGAGGAGGACAATGTTTGCATGGAGGAGTCAGTGAAAGAGAGAGAGTAAGACAGGGGTAGACAAGACATTACTGAGTGCTGTATATTCAGCTGTATATTCTGTGCTCTATTACTATACTTGTGTTGGTGGTGGTGGGAAACACTTAAGGAAAAGAGTTTCCCATAAGTAAAAACTCTGGTGCTTTTACACTTGTGTCTGAGCCTGCTTGTGTTGGGTGTTTGGGGAGCTGGAGTGCTCCCCAGTGTCCACAATATACATGTAGTTCTACACACGCACGTCAGGAAGTCTAACTGGCTGCAGTCAGATAATTGAGATGGGGAAGGATTATGGTGATGCACAATCAGTAACATCTACACACTTCTGCCCCTAAAATGTTTTAGGAGAAGCCAACACTCAAGGAGCAGTGATGTTACTTCCAGTCCATTATATCAGAAGCCCCAAAACAGGAAGTCATCATTCAATTTGGAACCACACAACAAGGAGTGCAGGCCATCCTAAGAACTCAAGCTGTTAATAGACAAGGCTAACAGCCCATCTTTGCAAAATGATTATTTTGAGACACCTATAATTAAAAGTTGTATTCCCAGGAATCCCCAAAACGTCATTGGTTGTCTTGCCTTTTCTTACTTAGGGTAACATAAATAGCCAAAATAGAAATAACAATAATGTTTAATTACTAGAGTGCCTTTATCAAGCTCAAAGTGGGCTACAAAAAAAGATTTTTGGGGCTACTCTTTGCATTCGTTTTTAAAACACAAATAGATTAGGTGAGTATGTTTTTTAAAGTACAGGTAGGATTAATGACTTACTCAGGCTGACTGAGTGAGTCAGAAGTGGGGAGTGAATTGGCATCCATATTGTTTACAGTCCAGTGCTTTAGCCTGTAGTCCAGAGTGCAATTTGGATTTGTTTGCTGAGGCTGAGTTTAACGAATGAATGATCATGGTGTGAATGCAATAAATTGATGGTTTTGGGTACCTTTCTTGCACATGTGATGCTGGATTGACTGTGACTCCCTGTAAAACTAAAGCAGAATTAAGGAGGTTTGAAAATGAATGGATGACAGACTGACTTTTCTTTATCATTTATTAGTAGAAAGTACCTTCTCGGTTTACCCTTTGCTTTACTGTTCATAATTTATTGCATTCAAAAGCAAAATGCATTTATTAATTGAATAACAACACAATGTTGGTAAATATATTTTTGAAGTTAATAATTCAATTTTTATAGTACCTTTAATACTACTATGTGCAATGTATAATTGTTTTGTGAAATGTGTTAATAGCAATGGTTAAAAAATATCTGTTACATTTCCCAGTGAAGTTTTGTGAGAGGTAAATTGCAAGTTGAGACATTACTTTTTTTTTTTTGCCTGTGGAGAATTTTTTTATAGGACTGTGTCCTCAGAAAATCTGCTCCAGGATCCTCATGTAAATATTCACAACATAATCCGGAAATTGTTTTTATGCTCCTTTAAGGATGTGCCAGGAAATCTGCCGCTTTCGGTTTAGGCAGTGAGCTGACATTTATTATATGAATAATCTGATCATGTTGAACCTACCGTCAATAGGGGCCACTAATCCTGTTTCATGTTGAACTTTGCCATCTTCTTTTCTTCTAATGGGAAGAGGCACATAGGCAGTTTTGTTGTACACAGCAAAAATCATCACTAAGTAGAAAAACAAATGTGGTAATTATATCAAATGTGTCACCCAAGACCAACCTGTCTTGTTAAATAATATATATATTTAGCCATGTTTTGTAGTTAAGGTTCAAGTCAGCATAACAGAAAATTACACTTATAGATCTTTAGGAGAAACACAGCTGCATTTGTCTGAGTCTAGCCATTGTGCCCTTTAACCTAAATAATAAAAAGACGGCATGCCATTTAGCAAAGTGTAAATTCTGATGTACTTAGAGGAGGACTGTGAAATGTCTATATTCATTATACATGCAATGTTTCTCCTGCAATATAAAAAAATAATATTGTTTTGTATCCATTTATTGAGCTCGACTCTCTTCTGCTCAATAAGTCTATTGCTGAATCTTAGTGATACTGGTCCACATAATTATCTAATGACCTCACAAAGACAGCCATCTATTTTTTGATAGCATTATTATGTAGACACACACATGGCACACAATTTGTCTTCTTGCATTATTTATACATTGGCATTCATAAAGTAAACTTTAGCGTGTCCAGTCTTCATTCATGGCAAAGCAGCGAAGCCAGTGCCAAGGGCAAGGCCGATATGAACATCCACACAGTTTTATTATTATGGCATTCTTATTTTTCAGTTTCTAACTAAATGTTAAGCTAGAGCATAAAAGTATTCATAATTAGGTAAAAGAGGAAACTTCTTCTCAACCAACCTACTGCCCTGTTTTCAGGTGTTTTTTTATTGCCTGCCTCATGGTAAAGTTTCGTTGTATAACAGGTATAAATGAAGCAGCTGTTTAAGAATGGAAGACCCTTATTCACTTTTCTGATGAATTACAAGCAATTCAAGAAAATTATTTTACAGGATGGCAGCACAATAGCACACTGATTAGCATTGCCATCTCCCAGCTCAAGGGGAAGTAGTTGTGGAATTCTTTGTGTGAAGTTTGACAATTGGTTTCATGTCTGTGTGGGCTTTTCTCTGGGCATGCCAGTTTTCTTCCTACATCCAAAAATGGAATTGTATCATTAACTGTTAGTGTGCCCAGTGATGGACTGGCATTCTGTTCAATGTTGGTTTCAGCTGTACACCCAATGTTACCGAAGCTGCATCTCTCTACTATCCTAAACTGAAGTAAGCAGATGGGTTTAGGTAATGGGTAGAGACAATATTAAAGGAATGATGGGGTCATACAGTTTTGCATTCCTTTCCAAATTCTTGAGTAAATACAGGTACTGCTCATAAAATTAGAATATCATGACAAAGTTGATTTATTTCAGTAATTCCATTCAAAAAGTGAAACTTCTATATTAGATTCATTCATTACACACAGACTGATGTATTTCAAATGTTTATTTCTTTTAATGTTGATGATTATAACTGACAACTAATGAAAGTCCCAAATTCAGTATCTCGGAAAATTAGAATATTGTGAAAATGTTCAATATTGAAGACACCTGGTGCCACACTCTAATCAGCTAATTAACTCAAAACACCTGCAAAAGCCTTTAAATGGTCTCTCAGTTTAGTTCTGTAGGCTACACAATCATGGGGAAGACTGCTGACTTGACAGTTGTCCAAAAGACGACCATTGACACCTTGCACAAAGAGGGCAAGACACAAAAGGTCATTGCTAAAGAGGCTGGCTGTTCACAGAGCTCTGTGTCCAAGCACATTAATAGAGAGGCGAAGGGAAGGACAAGATGTGGTAGAAATAAGTGTACAAGCAATAGAGATAACCGCACCCTGGAGAGGATTGTGAAACAAAACCCTTTCAAAAATGTGGGGGAGATTCACAAAGAGTGGACTGCAGCTGGAGTCAGTGCTTCAAGAACCACCACGCACAGACGTATGTAAGATATGGGTTTCAGCTGTCTCTTTCCTTGTGTCAAGCCACTCTTAAACAAGAGACAGAGTCAGAAGCGTCTCACCTGGGCTAAAGACAAAAAGGACTGCTGCTTTCTGATGAAAGTAAATTTTGCATTTCCTTTGGAAATCAATGTTCCAGAGTCTGGAGGAAGAGAGGAAAGGCACAGAATCCACGCTGCGTGAGGTCCAGTGTAAAGTTTCCACAGTCAGTGATGGTTTGGGGTGCCATGTCATCTGGTTCATTGTGTTTTCTGAAGTCCAAGGTCAACGCAGCCGTCTACCAGGAAGTTTTAGAGCACTTCATGCTTCCTGCTGCTGACGAACTTTATGGAGATGCAGTTTTCATTTTCCAACAGGACCTGGTACCTGCACACAGTGCCAAAGCTACCAGTACCTGGTTTAAGGACCATGGTATCCCTGTTCTTGATTGGCCAGCAAACTCGCCTGACCTTAACCCCATAGGAAATCTATGGGGTATTGTGAAGAGGAAGATGCAATACGCCAGACCCAACAATTCAGAAGAGCTGAAGGCCACTATCAGAGCAACATGGGCTCTCATAACACCTGAGCAGTGCCACAGACTGATCGACTCCATGCCATGCAGCATTGCTGCAGTAATCCAGGCCAGAGGAGCCCCAACTAAATATTGAGTGCTGTACATGCTCATACTTTTCATGTTCATACCTTTCAGTTGGCCAACATTTCTAAAAATCCTTTTTTTGCATTGGTCTTAATTGATATTCTAATTTTCCGAGATACTGAATTTGGGACTTTCATTAGTTGTCAGTTATAATCATCAACATTAAAAGAAATAAACATATGAAATACATCAGTCTGTGTGTAATGAATGAATCTAATATACAAGTTTCACTTTTTGAATGGAATTACTGAAATAAATCAACTTTGTCATGATATTCTAATTTTATGACCAGCACCTGTATATAATAATATAAACATTCAAACTGAATTTATATTGCATATAAATGTATTTGTTTAACACCTACTAGGCAAAATGAGTGTCTTTATAAATCAAATTGTGTGCAATTGATAAATACTGCTATCAACACTTAGAAAAGTTGTGATCACTTATGTCAGGATCCCGTCAATGGCATATGTTTGTCACTTAAAGACTTTGCATAGAGCAGTGAAGACAATGAATGAGCTTTAGGGGAAAGTGTGTGTTGAAATGTCTTTAGTTTTGGCTGGATGTCAATTTTCATTTTCTGAGTCACAGATAAATACTTTATTGGCGTTGAGAGGGCAGATAAGAAAATAATTGTACAGAATCTACTCAAATTCTAAGCAGTAACTGTAGCAAACATATGAATTATTTCAAATTAACATAAGACAATGGAAAAAAAACCAAAAAGGACTTTGTGTACTCTAGAGAACATGTATGATTTGATAGCAAGTGGGGGAAAAAAAAGATTTACATTAGCGTTTCCCAGAGGACTGTTCTTATGCTGTGAGTATGAGACATTGCTTATGATATCCAGCAGCTTTATAAAAATCCATCTGTCTACTACCATTGTGTCCAGAGTCAATGCTAGTCCTCAAAACAGAGCAAGCCTTTCTCCTTAACATTATGTTTATTGGCATTGTCTGTTCTCATGCAACTGTCCCAAGCACATTTGCAACCACAAAACAATCCTCAGGATCTACAATTGACTATGGTTACTGTGTTTGAAGCCTAATTCAGATTTCTTTCAAGGTGTACTATGAAGTACTTCTATACATACACCACATCAACTTACATTTCCGGGACAGAGACTGGAATTGGGGTAACCTAAAAGTCCTCCATCATCTCCTTGATTTTGCTAAAATGTTGAGCAGCACGTGGTTGAATCTGCACCATTTAACAATGTCATTCACAAGGATTCTGTGTTCTTCCTTCATCCAATGTTTATACATCCCACGGCATCTTAAAACTTCTGCAGATGGACTGTATTTGAGGTCTAATGGTATTTCCTTGGGGGACTCTTGTGTTGTTGACTTCCCATTCCAAAACATAGTTCTTTAGTCTCACAATCTGTGGTCTGCCTGTTAAATAGGCAGTAAACCAAGAATCTTAAGTGGATGTCTTCAGTTTGATATTCAAGCCAACTTACCAGCAGCGTTAAAATAATGTGAAAGTATTTGCCTATATCTTCTCTTAACTGCAAGAATGAAAAAACAAACAGCATGATAAAACATTTTCATAACATAATGTTTGCTGTCTTTATACATCTCTCCATGTTAAAATTTAAATTCATTGTAATAAATGTCATCAAAGAAAAAAAAAATCCAAAGTGTGTGAAGCAGCCTCTAATGTTACACCCCAATGCATTCACTAATAAAGAAGTGTAATACCTTCTGATGGTCTGAAGTAAAAAAAAATGCTCCTGAATATGTAGGGATAGAGTCGTGAGATGCCTGACTAGTTTCTGAAAACAAAAGGAGATGATTGAGTCGAAGAAGAGGAAAGGATTGAGAGAGGCCATTTCTGAGACTGAACTAATTTAAGAAGAGGAGAGGTTTATAAAAAGGACATTACAATAATATACTGTAAGAGTAATGTACCTGTACTGGAATGTACGTGTGCAACAGAAGGATTGCTCTGACTTTGAGTAACATCTTCAACCTAAAAAGCTTTATTTCTTCAGGAGTAATCATTGAGTTAGGTCATCTGTGGTTCACTGGACCAAGGATGGAGCAACAAGGGTGTAAATTAACCCTAATTATACTTGATAATAACTTCTCTGTGTTAAGGACAGCTTGTTTGTGTATACTGTATGCATAAAGTACAATGAAGAAATGCGAGGGAACAGAAATTGAACCTAAACAGCTTGAATTTTATCTGAGCTGTCTAACTTTCAGTAATTATGGTGGCCTATTACACCATGGAAAGATCACTATATACAAACATTCGAACATTTTCTTTACTGTTTGGAGTTGAGAGAGGCAGGGAGCAGCCATAGAAAGGATGACAGTCACAGACCATGTTCATTGCCACACAAGTTGACTTTGCCAGTTATTCTAATCTGTATGACAAAGAAAACTGGAAGCACTCAAAACACCTAATGTAGACAAGGTGTTGATTCCACACAGATGTGACCAGGCTAGAAACTGACAGAGCTGCGAGGCTACTGAACTGCCACACTGAATTGGCAGTCTGAGGAGTGCATCAGAACTAGGAAATGACAGAAAAGAATATCATCCTAAACTGACAGAAATCAGAACCAAAAGGTTAATTTATTTTACTAAAGTACAATATCCCAAAACACCAACTACACTAAAAGTCACAGATTTACAGGCAGAGGTCTCTTTAAACTAATTTTTAAAATTAGCTAATCACTTGCAAAGTTTTTTTAACTGTATTTACAAGCTTGGATACAAAAACTAATGTGCTGAGATCTTATACACCAACAGCATGGTGATGTTCTGTGTTACAGGGGCCGAAAGTAACAACTTGGTCACTGCTATAGACAAATACACAAAATGTCAGTTGCCACAATTAAAACGATAAACAAAATGGCATTGTATAAATGTATAACTAGCAACAATAAAATTTTAGTAAATAAGTCAAAATATACAGAATTGTAACAAATAAGTACAAAATTAAATTCTACAAATACAAAAATCCTTAAATTGTGATAGCTACTGTACAATAGGGAAACAACACATTGGGATATCTGGCTTTGGGTGGATTGACATCCCATTGAAAGTTGTTCTTGCCTTATGCTGGATACTGCTGAAATAGTCTCTAGCTCTTCAGGACCACGAATGGAAATATTTCAATATGTGGGGGTCACATTTATTTCATTGCACTAATTATTTTAGCTTTGAATAAACCGTTAGATCTAAGTGTTAGATAACTTTGGCCTTGCTCTCAGAATAAAGCTGAACTTGTACAACTTCTTGACAGCTAAGCCGGTACAGACTTGGCTTTACTTTCTGGGATTACCTTAAGACATCTTCTAGTCCAGCCTTTTGTTATTCTTCTTTCCATTTGTAGTGTTGATTCTATGTCAGAACTGCTTGCTTCCACTCACACATCTGACTGTTTTCTGTATTCTGCACTTAGAGTACATGATTTTCTGCTTATAAATATGGTTTTGATTCATTGCTTAATTTTATGTTACCTGAAATTCAGTACCTGTGGTGGGCTGGCACCCTGCCTTGGGTTTGTTTCCTGACTTGCGCCTTGTGTTGGCTGAGATTGGCTCCAGCAGACCCCCGTGACCCTGTAGTTAGGATATAGCGGGTTGGATAATGATGGATGGCATGGGTGGATGGCCTTGTGTTGAATTCTCCAGCAGACCCTGACTGTAGTTAGATATAGCTATTGATGGCTGGATGGATGGATGGATGAAATTCAGTACCTCATAGTTCAGCTATACCTGTACCTGAAAAAATATTTTTAAAGCCAGGATTGGGTAAAGTTTGATGCTAACTTGGAGCTGTGTTGGAAGAGTAATTAAATATTTGCATCTGTCCTGTGGATCTCATCACCCAGGTCTCATTTCTGCAATATTATTTTATTGTATCTCCAGTACTATTGAGGTAGAGGTGATAACCTTATCATTCCTAGCACAGTGCTTAGCTGCAAACTTGCCAATTCTGTCCATAAATTACTTTGTCCATACACAATATAGTACTAAGGCTTCTTGTTTACAAGCGAGTGGGACTTGCATTTTAGTGAAATCCTTAAAGCCTAACTGGGGAAACATTGAAAAATGGTTCATAATATCTTGCAAAAAAATTTACAAACAGAGTACTATGACTTCACCTAGAAATAGTTTGAAAGTATTGCATATCATTGCAGAATAAATAAAGTGATTAAAAGTTTGACAACTGATTTAAAATAATTGAAATTAATTTTATTTGGATATCTTTAAATATCCAGTATGAGTGCTGGTGTGTAGATGTGTAAGGAAATTAGCTGCTGTCCAATCTATCAATGCTTCCAGTACTGCCACAACCCTACATTGGAAGAAATTGGTTTCAGAAATAAATAACTTAAAGTAAAAGGGATGCCAATAAAGAGCACTTCCGCAAAAAAAATCTTAAATAATTTTAAGAATTTTATCTACCCCACTGAATTAAATTATATGGATTTGAGAATGTGTTTATGTATGTGTTTTGCTTAAAAAGCATCTGTTTCAGGGTAATACAGTAAGTAACCCCACTTTCTCATGGATCACATATGTTGGGTTGAAATCCCATACCTGATTATCATTTACATGATATGCTCATGTCTGTGTGCATGTGCGTCTCCAAAGACATGCTGGTTAGGGTAACTGGACTTTCTACTGTACATTGGCTAAGTGAACCCATCAATAGACTAATAGTCTTGTCAAGAGCTGCTTCCTTCCTTGCACACGGATAAGTTAGGAAAGACTCCGGTGTCCTACAATTGCTAATTAGATGATGCAAGTTCAACAACGTTATTCTAGATGTATATGGGCTATCAGATGTGTTGAATACAGTGTGATTTTAAGAATTTGTTGTGTCTTGTGTGTGAAGGCGTATTTTGTAACCTACACTGCATTCTTAGCTTTCATTTGTCCAAGTAATTTGCAGGCATCTAATTTAGAGTGATTTATCTAAAATCTAGAAGCATAATGTTGTGTGTGTAAGTGTGTGAACAAATATAATATATATAACAGATGTTAGACACTATATATTGGCAGCTGAAAGTTGGCCACATACAGATTCTTGTGGGTTGTATTTGTGTAAATGCAATGGTATCCAGCTTAGTGCTTGTTTCTCTCTTGAGATTAGTACTGCTGGATAACAAGCAAGCAAAGAATTTTTATTTTATATACCACCCTTCGATAGTGGACACAGTTATAGTACAACTACCTTTTCTGTTTTTGTTTTTTTTTATTTTTACAGTTGGAGCACAGACAGGTTAAGTATCTGGGCTGAAGAACACATAGTGAGCCAGTGGTAGGGATTGGACTGGCAACATTGAAGTTTAGAGTCCAGCTGTTTAGTCAGTAGATCACTCTGATTCCATATCATACCGTTCCATATACTTATTCTGAGTTAGAATAAGTTTAAGAAAATGCATAGAAATATAGATTTACTGTATACATGTGTATTTGTATTTTCATTTTTTCAATAAAATGAAGACTGTTGTTTTTACATTCTTTTCATGGGTAATTTTTTAAAATGTAGGTTTCTTTTTTATTGATAAAGGATGACAATTTTTTTTCTTGAGCTTCTGTAATGTCTTCATTTTCCCTTGGGGACAAATAAAGTATATCTAATCTAATCTAAATAAGGTTAACAGTAGCATTATCATTAAATCAGTCAATCAATGAAACAAGGAATGAATTAATCAGTGTGTGTTTTATAGACCATCTTTCATGTAACCAACTAAACAAAAGGACTACTGTCCAAACCAATTAGTGTTATTATTTGTGAGAATAGGACAGTTTAGTTTATATATAGTACCTGAATGCTGGCAAAATGTTGGACTGTTTAGTCCTATTGTGCTTCCACCCCTTCCATACAGTGGTGATGAATTGTGTGCTTTGTGGGGACTTGAGAATTGACACTATTGTTCAGTGAGACTCTCCATTCATCTTCTTTTCACATGAAATGGGGCACTTTTCTTCAAGAGTAAGAACTCAATTTATTCTCCATACTTTATTCTTCCATTCAGCGCTAGAATTTTTGTGAGAGAGTTGTCAGCCATGTCAAATACAAATGCTGAAAGTTCTCAAAATGGTTTAATTTGCTTCTTGGTGAATTCAGTATCTGAACAGCAGAAAGAGATCACAGAAGCATTTACTCCCCATTCTGTTTGTCATCATATTTTCCTCTATACCACATTAACAGTTGTCAAAGAAATTCCCTGACATTATGATGGTACTGTGTGAGAGTTCTATAAAGAAATGTCCCTCTTTTAAATCGTTTTTGACTTTGCTTTACTTGGAGAAAGAACTTTTGGCCTGGCCAAATATGATTACCCCAGCGGGGCACATCTGGGTTGAAACAAGCAGTAAAAAATAATCAGTAAGTACGTCATGCTTATCTGGTTTACATATACGCTATGTATTTTCACTGTGATATTTTTATGTCCAAACTCAGAAATTTCTAATTTATCTTTAATGTGACATTGTTTTGTATTAGAAAAATATTAAAGAGGGCAAAAAAGTGAAATATATGCATAAGCATTTGATCCCAATGTTGTGGTAGCTCTCAGTTCATTCATGTAAAAAATTATTACCTAATGTGGACACCTTTACCATGTAGTTGCCACCCCATCAGTGAATTGTTAAAATGCCTGCTACTAGGCATGTATGAAGATGCAAAATCCTCTATGATTGGCTGGACCAGGTTGCAGCCTAGGTAGGCCTGGACCCTTCCAGTCATGACCCATAGATACATCCCAGTATTTCTTGGCATTTTTGTTCTTTGAAGAAACAAAAACAGAGCAGAAATGAAGAAGTGTACTGTGTGAAGAAACATTTTTGAATATATTTGTTCCAAATGTCAGTATTTAATGGAAACATGTTGCATGGATTCATTTTGCAGAAATAACATTGCACAAAATTATGAAATAACCACCACAACTGACTGAAAAATCCACCATCTCTGCTGTCCTTCTCCTCCAGTCATTAAATGTTTTTAAGAGACCAACACGGACTCATCTGAAAGAATTGTGGGGTTTAGCGTGTAGGTACTGTAGCTAATCAGGATGGGCTGTTTTTCATCTGTTTTTGTGTTCTGACATTACCAAGTTGGTCATAAAATGTTAACCCATTATTAAGAGTCAAATTAATTGTAGTTTATTTCTCTAGTTTCCTGATATCATCTTGGGAGAAAAACGTTTTAAGCAGTCATTACGAGTGAAACAATCTTTTCTCAGAGTATGAAAGTCCCGTAGACTACATAGGGAATCAGTTGTTCAGGCCTAAACTCTTCCGTTAAAAAGAAATGCAGAAAAAAGGCTTGCAATAAAGACAATGTAATTACAGCAGCGACATTTTGTTGTGCAAAAATTTAATTGTTTATCTTTAAACATCTTGTAGATTTTTTTTTCTTTTAATAACACTTACCTCAGATATGATAACTCTGCTCTGAGTCTGTCACGGCTGCTTGTCATTGGACCAGTTGTAAGAGGGTATGTTTAGTATTTCATCTTGCATGACGGTGTATCAACATGTTTCACTTCTTCATGATTGTTTGCCAGCAAAAAGGGGTGATTTTTGTAGTAACTATGGAGCTCTCTAGTATGTACTTGATGTCAAAATAGGTGCAAGAAGCAACTACACTGATATACAGTACATGGTGAGTGTGACAGTGCTGATTTGACACTTCTCAATAGTTTGCAGGCAAACTGAGGTTGGCTTTTACCTTATTTTGTTCCTTTTGCCCACTAGATTTGAACCCCTTCTTGGTCTGGTTCCTGGTGCACTTGTTGGGTTTCTTCTCAACTTTTAGCACTGGACAGTTTTTATACCCCAATCCAGGTTTGCTTAAATTAGGCTCCTTATGTGAGGCAATCTCTTCGTTTCATGAGAGGCACAACTTCATAATCCCAATATCAGTCTGCAAGAAAAGACATTCTGTTACACTGCATGATTTAAGGCATTCTGCCACTCAGAATGTATCATCTTTTGTGTGCCATTCAGTGGGATTGTTGGATTAGGGCTTTGTTGATCTGTAAGCTGTATTACGAAAGACTCATGTTTTATGACAGTTTTGAGATGTATCAGAGTAAGCCATAAAAAAAAAGGTGCCTTCTCTTTAAAGAAATCAATATCCTTCAATGTCAACTCTGCAAATGTCTGACATTAATAAAAACTAAAAATCCATTTTGAAAGCCATTCTTGACATGGGCAGTAATATGGGGTAAAACTCAATCAGCATTGTTACTAAAATGCACTTGGTTTACTGCTGGGATACAGCGCTAATTGTTTGCACTTCCTCAAGATGATTTTTTTATATCTTAAATTTTTTTTTTATTTAACAAAAAAGAAAATTGATTCATGTTTAGTCTGCTTACTCTGGCATTGAACTGTACTGTAAAATAAAATTGTAATTACTTTTAATAAGCTCTGTCACAAAATCGGAATAATAGTGTATATTTTATAGATTCTGAGAAAGGAGTCTATTTGCTGAGGATCACCTCGAGCAGAAAGGTAACCCTCGGGGTTTGTTTTAGGCTAAAGGGCCATAAGGAAGCACATTTGAAGGCACAGGGATAGTGTTCTGCACTTGATTCCATGGGAGTTGTTGAATGAAGAAAGTTAGAATAGGATGCATGGAATCTGCAGCTATTCTTTAACCAATGGTGTGACATACGGTGCTAGTACATGAGAGTTCAGCTTGTTGACTGAACTGATTTCCTAAGTGCCTAGTTCTGGTTGAAAGTTTTTACATACACGGCCCCTGATCTGTCAGTCTAGAATGAACAACTGAGTTGTGGCAAACACTCAGTGGAAGTGAGGCCAGAGTATCGTTGAGACATACGGACAATGGGGAATGGGAGTTCAGTCTGCTTTTGGGGGTAAAAAGCAGGTGAACGCGGTCCTAGGACCATGTAGGGTGACGTCTGACGTAATGTCTCTTATGACAGTTAAAAAAAAAACTACAGTAAGAAAGGGAAAATTAAATATAATGAAAAAAGAAAATAATTATTTTGTCTTTATAACATAAGGAAATAATGAACAGAAAAAAGTGAATCCTATTTTTATGCTTAAAGCTCATGTTATTGTATGCATATCATATACTGTGTCATACATTTTGACAATGAGAACAACTTCTTATCTCAATGTATTTAAAATGTATTCTGTATGGCAGTATACAAGGTTGGCCTATGATTTGCATTAGTTTCATTCATATAAAATATGAATTGTTACATGTATTTTATAGACATTTTATATGCATATACAGTATTTTAAATATGCAATATAGGGTTACTTGTGGGATTTTTACTTAGGAGTGAGGCTGAAAGTAAAGGCTGAGAAGTGGCTTCCAAATCTTGTCACTGCTACTGTGGCACCATTTCAGCTTCTCCTGCATGCTGTCTCATCTAACACCCTTTCTTACACATTTAATTATACATGTCATCTACACTTTTCCCCCAACTCACTTTATATGGCATACCCACTAACCCAATCACAGATAGCAAAGACGGAGAAGGAATGGGAATGGTTGAATTCATAGCACTCCCATAACAGCAGGCATCCTGGAAATATCACCTCCATTTCACTGTGAAAAAATAATCCTGTTTGTTTTACTTTGTAAAGCTTTATTTAGTAAATCAAACAGTGATTATTCCTAAAAGGTATGATTCATAACCTTTAAGTATATAGCATTTGGAGTTTGTATAGCTTGGAGAACATTTTGAAGAGGTGGATGGAACATTAGAAAACATGACAATGTTAATTTTGTCAGTCAATTACAATTTAAGATTGCTTTGGATATTATTTTTGAGGCATAAAATTCATATTTTTTTTTAGAAAATGTGATTAAAAGAGGCCTTTCACCAAAGTAACCCCCAATATTCTTTATTATATACAGTTTGTATAATAATATGATAGTTTACATTTCTTAGTAATGATGCTGTGCATCATCTTGTGTAACGTTTACCTGTCCTACATTCAGATTTCATTGCTTTCCCATGTTCATTTAGCCATTCTCTGAGATTTTGTTTTCCTCTCATAGTCCCGAGGAGCTGATGGGCCAAAAGGGAATTGCATACATTTGTGTGTGAACATGCTGTTTGATGGACTACTCTCTAATTTGAAAAAAATTGCTAAAGCAGGCTCTAGCTGCTTACAACTTTACACTGGAAAACCAGGAAATGAATGCATAGATGATAATTGACCAAAAAGTGTCAATATTTTTGTTGATTTTCTAAAAATGGTATGAAAAGGTCTTTAGATCTTCATAGACCTTCACAGATAATGATATTCTTGGGCTTTGAAAGTGATCAATGCAAGTTAAAGTGCTGTACTGTATGTACCTAACAGATGTAGCCTCCATCCTTCAAGTGTTTCATCTTAAAATATTGTAAAATGATAGGAGATTAAAGAGACCTTGCTGTATCAGGACTGCTCAGCCCTATTGAGTTGCAGTGGCTGCAGATTTTCATTTTTCTTTCTGTTCTTTGTGACTTAAAATGGTACAACTTGCTTGATTTTAAAATGACCCTAGAGGGAGAGTTCTTCTTTTAATAAAATTGAATCCTGTTTGAGCCTAGCTATGAACTATGTAACAACATGCGTCTTAAAAGTTCCCAATTCTAAAAAGCAAATCCATGTACGAATACTAAGTAATGTAATGGGTCAACTCAGCCATTGTAAGTCATACTTAAGAATCTTAAGTGTTGTACCTTCCTAGATAGAAAGAGGAAAAAAACTTAAAAGAATAAGAGGTGACACGATTAAAATGTTTAAAATTATGAAGGGAATTAGTATAGTGGACTGAGACTGTTACTTTAAAATTAGTTCATCAAGAACATGGGGACACAGAGGGAAATTTGTTAAGGGTAAATTTCACAGAAACATTAGGAAGTTTTTCTTTACACAGAGAACCACAGACATCTCTTAAATATATTTCTCTTCTGGTTCGTCCTGCTTCCACTTCAAAACCGGTCCCGCCCACACGCAGCCGACATGGCATTTCTCGATTCCTATTCGTCGTCTTCCATGTCATGCACTATACTGGCCTGCTGAGCGTAATACCTCCCACAAGTACTCAAGGTGCTGCCACAACGGTAAAGTAGCTTTACCACCTTTGCGGGAGCCACCTGTGTCTTTACAACAGCTTCTTACACAGCAAACATCAGAAGCTAAAAATTATCGTGAACACATTCGAGAATACAACTCTTCTCTAGCGTTTGCTTCCATGGGTGCACAGATAACTGAACCTCCTGGCCACGAACCATACTGTTTTAAAATACATGGGCAAATTTATCACCAAATCTCTCCACTATACGCTAACACTTCTACCTCTCCAGGATATGGACAGTTGTATGTTTTTGACACAGCGCAAGCTACTGATACAATGCCCTGACATTGCAGCGATTTTCGTCAGAGAAGATGGTGAAACACCTGCCGAAAGGGACATTTGCATCTATCCCATACGCAACTCCTGTAAACAGATTTCCATGCTCAATATGAATTGTGATCCTATAGTTTAACCACTTTTATTCCCTTACGGAGACATCGGCTGGCACAAAGATTTACAACATGTTCTCAATAAAAGAACCGCCAAGTGAATAAGGCTTACTCAATGCCAATTTTACGTGTACAGATTAGCAATGAGGAATACATTTAGTATTTTGCACTCCAGCAGCAAACTATTCCAACAGTACGTCGTAGATGCGTATGTTAAAACAGAGGGTGCGCGTCTCAACTATCTCAGATTACATCAACAAGATCTGCGCGTGGAACAATACAATGTTTAAATACAGACGCACTGCAAGCAAACGCTGAAAATAACAACGTTCGTGTAGGCAAAATGATCATATTACCATCCACATTTCCAGGAAGTCCAAGATACATGCAACAAAACTATCAGAATGCCATGGCCATAGTACGTAAATTCGGAAAGCCTGATTTATTTATAACTTTCACATATAATCCTATTTGGCTGGAAATTCTACATGCACTCTGCGTCTTTCAAGAAGTATTTATTTCTACTTGATTTCTGAATTCCTTTCTCACCATTTTCCGTTCCTATTCTTACACCGCCGTATGCTACGGCGGGTGTCGGCTAGTTTAGAATAAGCTACCAAGTAGTGTGGTAGACAGTAGGACTTTAGGGACTTTTAAAACTAGCCTTGATGTTTTTAGAAGAATTAAGTGGATAGGACTGGTGAGCTTTGTTGGGCTGAATGGCCTGTTCTTGTCTAGATTGTTCTTTGTTCTAATTATAATTACTTTAAATGAGG